>NC_080383.1:55445609-55778521 GCF_014773155.1 Arachis stenosperma | reverse complement strand
CATAAAAAGTAATTCCGCATTAGCTTTTGCGTCATAAATAGTAAATAGAAACTCAAAGTATCTCTATTTTCTCCATTAGAAGGAACTAATTTTAGTTCCTGTTGTGATTTTACTTAATTAATTAATTAAAATATTTAAAATTAATGTAATTAATGTTTTTCAATAATATTATTTAAATTTATAAATTTAAAAATAATTTACTATTAAAAGATATTAATATTAAATAAATTCACATATAACAATAATACACAATATATAATTCGAGATTATCCTAATTTGTAAAATTACTTAATGCAAAGAAAAACATAATTAAACTCTATAGTTGATGACAAGTATTGTGAAATTGAGAAATTGATAGTATGGTACAAAATCTTTTTGGAGAAATTGATGGTATGGTGCAAAATCTTCTTCTCCCAGCTGAGGTTGTAATCAGCCATTTTCGACATTATCATACTCCCAACGACTAGTTTTGCAACGACTAATTTTATTGTGGTTACATTTTAAATTTTAAAAATAAAAAATAATCAACCCAACCAACAATTATTTTGTAAGGTGTAAAAATTAAATTTATTTTTTAATGTAAATAAATTTAATTAATTATAATTTAATATAATAATATAAATAATATTCAATATTAATTATGACAAATAATTAATATAAATTATTAATTAAATATAAATTTAATTATTTAATCTAATTAATTATTATAATTATTAATAAATTAATTATGATTTAATTATTATTTAAATAATTAATATAAATTATTAATTAAATAAAAATATAATTAATTATTATAATTATTACTAAATTAATTATAATTTAATTATTTAATATAATTATTTAATATAATTAATTAAAATTTTATATAATTATTTATTTAAATAATAACTTCCATTGGATAAGTTATTATTGGTTATCCCAAATTTCTATTTAGAGAGACTCATTTCTCTTAAAAATTGTGTGAGAACCGTTCTTTACTTTCTTTCAACGATTGAAAACTCTCTCTGTCAGAAAAAGCGGTATTAGCACTCAAGCCTTAGAGTTGCTCTAAGTGTGTGTTACTATGTTAGATTCTACTTTAATAAGAGTGTATGTCTTTTCATATTTTGGTCGGTCAATAAGAAAATTTATGCGCATTGGACGCAGTAACTATAATGCTTATTAGGCCATTCCATTTTTGCAGTCATAACTTCAACTTTGGTTCAATCTTTTTGGTATATTTATAATTTAATGCTTTATGGATCCATCATTAAATACCACAGACAGTAAATAAAGAAGTAATAATCCTTTTTCCTTCACCGTGCAACAGATGAACAATATCCCACAAATGACCAAGCATGGGATTGAATGGACCACACTACTGGGTATTGAGTACTCACAAGCAACTCGTTCGTCTCTGACTTGTGACTCTCACATGTGACTCGGTCCAAAGGATTATTTACACCAAATTGGACAGCGACCTACTCCACTTCTCTTTTCATGAGTGTGTGTAACTGTGTTACTATTATAATGAGTTGTGTATTTGAATTTGATCATTACTCTAATAGTTTTCTTGTATATTATAGTTTTTTTTCTCTACTTTTTTTCATCCAATGATACATATCAGCAACATATTGTTGTTTCATAAAAATGATGCTGTAATTCATATACTTGCGCATTAGGCATTTAGGCGTGTGAATTTAAGCCCAAATAAATAAGAAACCACATTTTAGATTTTTTGGTGAAACTTCCCTTACAAAAAAAGGTTTACTACCTTTACAAGAGAAAAAAATGTACCACAATACACAGATACATTTGATTAAAGGTGAGGACTTTTGAATTTTGGGAATCATCAGTGCTCATAAGAATTAGATAAGGTTATTAATACTCAACCATTTGTGTTGCCAAGGGGTGGAATCAAATGAAAATATAAAGAATTGAAAACATATTATATTATACTGATGAGATCCCCAACCATTTGCACATTTGCACATTTGCACAATTAAAAAACCATTCTTCTCTATGTACACCAAAACCACATAATCAGAGGAAAGTAAAACCTTAAACCCCCCAAAATAAAAGAAACATAATGTAGTAAATTGCTATCTACTCCCCTTTTCTCCATTGAATATAAAATTGTAAACCCCTCCACCCTTAATCCTTTCCTCATCTTTTATTCATTTATACATTATATTAAACAGCAAAATCACAGCTCAAAGAAATTCTTCCGTTTCTCCTGTTTACCACCCTCCCCAGATCTTTTATAAGCAAAAAAAAAAAAAAAGGGAAAATCATTGGCAAGGCTGATGTTCAAGATGATTTTCACAAATTCCCTGTTGGATTTTATTTACCTTGGGCTTGGTTGTGATCGGAACGACAGCAGAGGCTGAAGAAGCCTCTGGCCTGATGGACTACCTAGCAACATGGCCTGAGATCGAGTAAGCATCTGGGTCATTGATGGGGTCTGGTATGCCCGAACAAGACTTGAACTATCAGTAGAATCATCTCGTGCTGTTGCTCGCTGCCATGAGTGTGAACTCAATCCGGAAAGGATGTACGCTCTCCCAGATGCCTACTCGCAATCCTCTCTTGCATTTCCTTGAGTTCAGCATCCAATTCAATGGTCTCCGCAAGCATCTTTCGACACCCCGCGCTGGAAAGGTCTCCCTGTTCGGCTGCAAGCCGTGCCTGGGCCATTGCCTCAGCTGCTTGGAGCCTGTTTCGCTGTCTACCTACCTCAAGTGACATTACAACCTGCCCGGCTTGCTCAGGCCTTTTGATTTTAACTTCTTCGCTTTCCAGTGTCATTGTTTCCTGAGTAAACACATTTGACCATAAGCAATGATGCTTCATTGCTGGATGTAGCTGGGACATCAACCGATACTAGAAAGTCCCTCTCTTCATCAGCATATAGGTCTCCAACATCAATAATCCGACACAGCTTGGGTAGCTCCCTGCCTTAAGGGAAGAAAGACTAAGATTTGGATGTATACACTCAATTTCCACCTGCAGCTCCTGAACAACAACACTCAAAAGTCCTCCAATGCATTGGGCAAAGGCGTCCACACAGCTTCAGTCTCGACGAAAGAAAATTTACCACCAGACATCTCCGAAATTGAGTGCATTGATAAAGCATCATGGTCTGTGCCAAATCCAAAAGCATTCTGAAATCCCAAAGTATCACGACCGCTGAGAGAAGTAGGCAAAAGCAACTGGTAATTTGGTTCAGGTTGGTTAGTTCCAGAGCCATTGACGGTGTAATTATCTTGTCCATCAGATAATAGTATAATACTGGCAACTGGATTCTTCTCTTTTCGGTCTTCCACTATCTTAACACCTTTTCTTAACCCTTCGGCAATATTAATGCTGCCATTTGCAACCAAAGAATTAACAGCTAGCAAAGCCTGCTGCCACCCAGAATCCAACCTCTGACAATTCGCTCTCTGCGAATTCTACCGCTAGAATTTTGCAAAACACCCTCACTTCCAATATTAAAGCATTACACCAAATCTTTTCCAATATCTAATAAAATGAACCGTAATTAAAAACTCTACTTTCTCTCTTTAGCCCTAATTCTAGGAATTCCTCTACTATTCTTTATAATTATCTTTAATTCTCTCTATAATAATAATAATAATAATAATAATAATAATAATAATAATAATAATAATAATAATACAAGCTCATCAATATTGGAATACAAGAAATAAGAATCTATTTAGAGTTTTCCACTTGCGTTTGGTCTTTGTTATCTTCTCCAGATGAAGCTGCAAAATTACGCCTTTCCTCGGAACTGGCAGTGATAACTGGCATCCACAAATCAGCTGTATCACTCAAGAGAGACCTCACTTGTGGATCTTCAGCCATGGTTGATGATATCATCTCATCAACATCATCCAATTTTGCTGATAATTTATCCAACTCCCTAGCTATTTCCAACTATGTACACAAGAAGATGGTTAGAAGTTAAAAGAAGTTGAGGTCTCTGTAATAGTTAAGGAAGATTAAAATGAGCATTAAGCGTGTGTTTGGGTGCATGTAAGAAAAAAGATCTTCTATTAAAAGAAAAAGATGTTTTATCTTTTAGTATGATTTTGACAAATCTTTTTAAATAAAAGTAAAAATATTAGGAAAATAAAAATATAAAAAAGTAAATTTTTTAGAAGTTATAATTTACTTTTTACTTTGGAAAAGTATTTGCTAATACACTCTTAAGTAAAATAAGAAGTATAGTGCTTCTTAAAAGGTGACCTGCTATTGCCTATTAGAGGTAAAATTGGTAATAAATAAAACAAGAAGTTATGGCTTTAATTTTTTTTTGTTTTCCTTTCTATAAAAAACAATATATGCAGCCCAAGAAAAAATGGTTAACTTGATAGTAAGTTACCCTTTTCAATCACAAACATTCATAAAAAACATAACAAAATATAAAATTAAAAGTTCTCTAGTTAAAATCGAGTTCAACATTCTTTACTTAATAAGGAATGTTTATTGTTTAAGGATGATCCTATATGTTGTACCCAAAAATTATTGATAGAATAAACTTTTAATGAGATATCCAAATATCGAATTATTTTTACTTTTTCCAAAGATTTTTTTAAAAGAAAACATCACTTAAAAAAATCATTTAAAAACCCATCAAAACAAGCCCTAAGTTTCTAATTTATGATTCATTGGATTTAAACTAAACATATGAATAAATCAAGATAAGAGATTTAAGCATAAATGGATTAAGTTGATACGTTATTTATGGACAAGAGTCACAAGACACATGACATTGTTTGATCTATGTAGTCAATCTTATCTAGTGAGATGAAGCTTTATTGTTGTATAAATAAATTAAGATAGTCATATTTGAAAAAAAAAAGGCTTTAGTTAACGAGTATCCTAAAGCCGTTTGTAAAGGTTTCAAAACAAGGAAGGGGATTTCCATTCCCATTTTTATTTTCAGCATTTTGTGAATAACTACAGAGACCTAAACCAAAAAAGTTTTAATATAAGAACCTGAACAAAAATGACGGGTGCATATAGGGATCAAAACATGGTTGTAAACCTAACAGAAAAACTGAGCACTGTGCATTGAGTAAGGTTAAAACAAAACTACAAAGTGAAACTGAAAACTGAAATGTGAAAACTACCTCATTAAGCTGCTTGGTTGAATTTGAAGGAACTTTTGTAACCTCTAATCCAAGGGCTTCAATCTTGGAACGCAATTCAACTTCTTCTTGGTTTGTCAGAGTCTCCACCTACACAGTTTAACATCCAACACGGGTGATGATCAGTAAGGGATAGTGCTATGGAAGTAGAACAGTAAAGTGGCATCCATATGCAATCATCTTCATTGCTTAAGAAAAATTAGTGTGTCTAATACAGTAACATTTGAGTGATTCAACATTTTGCAATTTCTGAAAGTAGTGGCCAAAGCTAATTAGATGATGAATACTGCTAAACAATACTCATCAAGTGTGAACAAGTAGCCAAATAATTTGCTACTTTACAAGAACAGCATACGAGCAAGTTTAATTAACCATGTCTTCTTCATTGCAAAACATTGATACTTCCAAAAAATCTAAGCTTAGATCCACAACACAGGAAACACAGTTCACTATAGTCCAAAAAGTCAATTCAGACCACAATGGAGAAATCTATCACTAAATAGTTTCAAAGAAATAACGCTTTACTATTCTTTTATATCCTCTGCTACAGTATTATTGGATGAATGGATGTGCATATTTCATGTATTCCTTTCATCCTATTTTTGTCAAAACAGCAAACATAACTACAGATGAGCACAGCTCCATAAAAATGGTATGTGACCAGCAGTTAATACATGCCGCCCGAAACAATTTTCCAAAAACAATTCATGGTGCACAATGAAAATCTATGAAGAGATTTCATGCTATGTAGCTCTTTAAACACATCAAAACTTGTCAAGGTACTGCCTGTGTACATTACAAAGAGATAAGTTGTTTTATTCACCCAAACTCATGATCTTCAAGAATAAGGTAAGTACAAAGTGGCATGCAAATTCATGATTAATTTCCTCTAGAACCACTTTATCCGCTGTCTTCAAGGACTTGCATAATCCACCAATAAAGTGGACGAGCAAACCGCATTTTCAGAATACTCCATTAAGAGTACAAAACAATTATCAGGAGACACAAAGGTACCATGAATTTACATTGATAATAAGAAAATGAATGTAAAAAAGGGTGTTATCAACACTCTGGGACGCTGATCAGCCTAACTCTACAAAGTGTGTGGAAAAACCTCGTAAGACAATAACCAAAAACTAAAACCTAAAACCTAAATTCAAAACAACAAGAACAGGGAATGCCTCTGTATCAAAATAAAATGAAATAAAATAAAGTGCTCAACACGAACCCCCGCATTAACTCAAATTCCCATGTGAAAATAGCCAAATTTAGCCATTAAACCAGATTGAGAACAATTTTCAAGTATCTACATATGCAGTTAAAAAATCAAGGAAAATATCATATTACATTTTTTTCTATTGCATAACAGTGTATGATTGCAAAATTCTTATGTATTTTACAGTGCATGAAAGTTACTCTCTAGTATAATTGGCAAAACAAACGCAATTATCACAATTTACAAATTATGGTGTAAATACTAAAACCTCCCCAAGTAATGACCAAAAATCACATAACCTAGATTATCAAATCTCACATAATTGGAAAATTGAAAGTTAGTTCCCCATCAATCAAACAGAAAACCAACTCAAAATACACAAACATCAGAACCTAGCACAGTCTTCAGAATTATGACAAGCTTATAAAAAAACAAACAGCAAACCCGGCATGAGAACAGACGAATTAAAAATTGATGAAAGTTAGAAGATGGCAGGAGGAACCTCTTGGAGAAGATTGGATAGAAGCTCGAAGAACTGTGCATCTGGTTTCCGATCCTCGGCCATGGGAATCGGATTGCTCCCAGAAATCAAACCTCTTGTCTGTGAAACGCCTCGGTTAAATTTTATTGCTAACGAGGCGCGTGCGTGCACGTCGTAAACACTCTTTTAAAAAAAATATATATATATAAATTATTGAATTATTGAATTTTTTATTAATTTTTTATATATAAATTATTGTAATGTGAAATACAAGAATATTTAATTATTTTAGTATTTCATTTGTTATAATAGAAGTACAAAACATCACTAATGTTTTATAGTAAAAATATCTTTTAATTATAAAAGATAAAATGTTATTGATATTTTGTAAAAACAAATATATTATAAAAAGACAAAGTATTATTAATGTTTGATAAAAATTGTATAATACATAATTTGAGTCAATTTTAAAAAATTTATGCATAATAATCTAATATTAGAAAAAAAAATTTAAACTTTTTTCTTTTTCTCTCTTCTTTTATATATTTAACGGACTTAAAACTCAAGGAACTAAAAACTATATTTTAACTATGCGGGATAAAATAATCTCTCAGACATCATCATTAATAATCATTTTAAGAATACTAAAAGACAGATTCACAAAATGATACATAAGTTTTTTTTTTGTACTTAATCTTGTTAAGCAATCACCTATACAATTTTTTTCCTTGTATGTATGGTTGAAATTGAGTTGTCATTCCCTATTGATAAGGAAGTAAATTCTCTTTGTTAGACTATTTAGATGTTTTTTTGCTCTGATTTTTACAACAAGAACTTCTATCATTGTTTTGGAATCCAGTTTCACTATTGCCCTTCTAAATCCTAACTCACAACGTTTTGAGACCATAATAAACTTCTCATAGTTCCGCTTGATAAGCACTACATGTCCATAAATTTTTCATGAAACCTACTATACATAATCCATTCTCATCTCTCACAACTCCATCACATTCAGCTGGTCCAAGATTACCCGCTGACGTCTCATTTGAATTCATTTTACCATCCTTGTGGAGGCCTATTCCATTTTATGTTCACTTGAAATATGGTTATGACTATGTTTAAAAGGCTTTCTTTTTTGAAAGTTGTGTAAATCTCCTCAACATGGTTAGCTGTGAGCTAATGTAGACTTGGGTGGTCTACTCATTGTTGGAGTGAATACTTCTGTATTTTTCATTTTCACATCAACTAATATTCAATCATAAAGCTATCCATCCAAGGGTCATTTGGTTTGTTGATCAGTTCTGAGGTGAGGTTTCATCTTAGTCAAGTGTTGAAGGGAGCTCTGAAGAAGTTAGAGATGGATTAATCTTGTCCAGATCCGCGATGCTACTAGGCAACCACGAAGCGCATGTATAAAGGTTTCTTCTGTTCCAACATATCTATAACAACTAGGTAATGTTCCCATAATTCTTTGCCTTCTCTTTGTAGTTAGAAGTTTATTATGCAAAGTGAGCCACATGAAATATTTTATACGTTGAGATCCTTTTCAATCCTAAATTATTTTTTAAGTTGCATATTGATCATCTTCAGTGCTTGTGATGCTTTTGGTACTCTCTCTCTCTCTCTCTCTCTCTCTCTCTCTCTCTCTCTCTCTCTCTCTCTCTCTCTCTCTCTCTCTCTCTCTCTCTCTCTCTCTCTCTCTCTCTCTCTCTCTCTCTCTCTCTCTCTCTCTCTCTCTGAGCTACATCTTCAATCCATATAGTGTTAGACCTAGTAAGAGAGAAGATTAAAAAAGGGTAAAAAATATAAATTTTTTTAGAGCTTTTCTTATTTAAATAAAATAAAATAATTATTTATTCAATTAAGTAAATTTTTACCATTTTAAATATTTAGGTACGATTTTGTTGGCACAAAAAAAACAACATTGTGGATTTCATTGATTACATGGTTACTAATAGCGAAATCTAGGAAGATTAGAAAGCACCCGATTACGCTTTCACTACCTGCAAAATCATGGTGGTGGAGACTATAAACAGCGCAATCGCGCACTTTCAGTTCTTCTTGAATCTCGTTGTCGATAACTGCACAATCAATGTAATCGGTGATTTTGCTCTTTGTGCTAGAGAAATCATACCTAAATGTTTAAAACGGTAAAATTTTAAAAATCTATTCAATTGATTACATAATTATTAATTAATTTATTTTATTAAATAAAAATTCTTTGTTTGGATAAGTTTTTTTAAATAATTTTTAAATGATTTTTTGAAAAGATATTTTAGAAAAATTAAGGTAATTTGATGTTCATATATCTTATGTAAAAATATTTTTTAATTTATTAATTATATTTGGAGACAACCATGGTTCTAAAAATAGGACCGGTTTGACCGGTCAGACCGGTCTAACCGTGAACTAGCAACAACAATGGTTTGGTTAACCATCTGAAACTACTGAGCAAAAAATCAGTGACGAACCACTGAACCAGCTAGTTGGACCGGACCAAGAACCAGACAGTTTGAAGGAAATGATGCCGTTTTGAATTGCTGAATGTCTGAAATGAATCAAATCTCTCAAGCATGCCTCTCACTCAAGCAGAAAAGACTTTCTTCTCCAATCGTAGCATCTCTTTGATCTACTACTATTGTCCGTCCGTGGAGCCACTGCTCTTTTTCGTCCGTCGAGCTACTACCAGCGTTCGTCCATCAAGCCACTGCCCCCAAGTCTCCGACCCCTGCTTTCTTCTTTTGTGAGCTCATCCCATCCATCGTCTTCAGTTGTTCGCCGTCGTTTGGTCGACATCGTCTGTTGCGGTAATTGGTCTTTGAATCACCAATCTGTCGGCGTTGTCTTCAGAGGTCAGTGGCTCAGTGCTCCCTTATTCTTTACTTGTTCTTCATTTTTTTTGTTTTTATGCTCTGTTTCTATCTTTTGAAGGTTTGTAGTTGTGTTTTTAATTTTTGTTGAATGATTAGTGATTATTGAATAACTCTGGTTGTGCTGTGTTGCTGCTTTGTGTGTTGTGATTTTAATTTACTAAGTTATTAATTTTGAAAGTCTTGATGACTGTCTTGATTTTTTAATTGATTGTGAATGTCTTGATTATTGATTTTAATTTAGATTGTGATTGTCTTAATGATTTATGCTATATAGTTTGATTCTTCTGCAAAAAAGTGGTGGAAATGAAGGTGAAGATTATCCCAATATAACAAATCTGCAGCACATTTTTGCAGATTTTAATGATTGATGACAAAACTTTTATATTAGAATTTTGTATTTGGATATTCTTTTTGTTATTTTACTTTTAATTTTGTATTTTTTCTAAAGATCTTAAGGCTTTATTTGATGACATGAATGTAATGCTTTAAATTTAGAAGATACTTCAAACTTTATATTAGAGTATAATTATGTTTTAGAGTATTTATTTATAATTTATTTATTATTTTATTATAAAATATTTTTTCTAGTTGGACCACGGTTGAACCAGTTAGACCAATAAACCAATGACTAGAACGATTCGATGACTAGTCTAGTTTTTCAGAACCTTGGGTACAACGATATAAAGATACTTTTTGTCTATTTATTTTGTTAAAATATTTTTAGAAAAAAGACAGATAGGTCCTGACTTTTTAAATTTTTGACAAATACATCCCTGACAAAATTTAAATACAAAAAAGTCCCTGACTTTAACAAACGGAGGAAAATTTAGTCTTTCCATCTATTTGCCTCTCATACACCAAATAGAACTGGCTGACGTGGCTGAAACGGTGTCCAGGTGTCTGTTACGGTGCCACGCTGGAAGGGGAATAAAGTTCGAAGGACAAATAAGTCCTTAACGTCATTTTGCAAATAAAGTTCAAAGGACATATAGGTCCTTGAGAATGTAGTTCATTATACTTCTATTATACTTCTATTATGAGAATTTAGTTTATAAAATTATGCTTGTATTTTGAAATGTTAACTTGTTGTATTCTGCAATTTAAATTATTTGTATTAAAATTGCAGAAATTAAGCTTGTTCTGTTTCTACTTTTTTTTCTTAAATTGCATTAGTTCAGTTTTGGTACATTTGTGTATTATATTAGAATTTGTTAAATTGTATTAGTTCAGTTTTCATCATACCAGTGGCATTAGTTAGCATCAGTTCATTTATGCATCAAGTTAGCATTAGTTCATTTGTGCATCATTCATGTATTAAGTTAGCATTAGTGCATTTGTGTATTATATTAGAACTAGTATTTTTATCCATAATAACATTACGAGAATAATTTTTTTAAATTATAGTTCACTTTGTTCTAACAGTATAAATTATGCATGGCACAAAAGATTTATAAAATCAAACTACTTTTACAAAAAAGTCGTAAGTTGACAAAAGTCTCTAACTAAGAAGACCAATATATCTGAAGATAAAAAATTAAATACAAGTCAAGTCGAGGTGCACCTAAGGATTCATGCTTCATCAAGTCGGGCAGATTTGATGTAGTAGCATTGGTTTCTTTGTAGATTGGGCCATCATTTCAGACCTGACTTTGTTTATTGAGTTAGATAAGTCAGACTCGAGCAATCAGGTGGACGAGTTGTGTTGGCGTTGGAATGTTGAATAGTTCATAAGGTTAGGTACTCAAGTTTAACCGTTCTGCGATCGATTTTTTGATGTGATTTTATCCGAGGAGGTCAGCTAACTCGATATAATTTTGAATTGATGTGACATTTTAAACTTTTGTAACTGTTTATGTGTCATTTTAGTTTTCTTGGTAATTGTGTAGCATTTAATGCGTGGTGATTTTACCATTTTTCCCTACTCAAAATTATAAAAGCTTGACTCTTCTTATTTTTCTCTTTTTTCATTTCTTCTTCTTTGCACACAATCTCCTCTTAATACTCTTCATGCTCCTGAAAACTGTTTTATCTCCAAGTTTTTCTTTTTCTTTGTGCGTATCAGAATTCCTCACACTCCTTGGTGATTGTTCTTTCTTGAAGCTTCTTGCTTTGGGACTGCTATTTCTAGGACCGTGTTTGTGCATGATTCCATCATCTACCTTCCTTATCAAGGTTAGCGCTTCTTTCTTCTCTATATCAATGCTTACTTGTAGTTGGTTACTTGTGATGTTGCATGTTGGTGCATTGTCTTGTTGTATGATTTTGTGCCTTAAATAATCTAGGATTAAGAGTCTATTTTTGAAATTTTTGAACTGTATTTTTGGATTTTTTACTTTAGAATATTATTTCTGGAGGATTCTTGATTTTGTTATGGTGCGTGATATTTTTGGCTTACCATGCCCCCAAAATGGTGCCATTGTTGCCCTTGATGATGGTGCCACTCTAGTTTCTATGAACCAAGGCCATACTTTGGCCTTTATTTTTCATTGGAAATGGTAAGTGTTATTTTGGATGTTTTTTGGTTGAAGATGATCTGACTTGTTGTGTTTCTGCTTATCCGAATTATAGTATTTTACATGGCTAGTTATTTTTCTTTTGCAAGTATACATCTTATATGTCTTGCTCTGTAGTCCAAGTTATGCCTTCTAAAATTTTGGATGAGTTAGATTGGGTAGACAGCATAGTATTAGCAACTGTGTCTATAATGGAAAGGAAAATCGTAGCAAATTTTTGCCTTAAGCACCCTATCTGTATCAAATAAGAGGATTAAAAGAAGTCTGTGTTAGTAGCCTTTGACCAAGAAGAGAGAACATGTTAGGCCCTATTTAACAAGTTGGAATCCCACTTCCTCTTCATGTATGAGTGCCTTTTCCTTAGGCTACGCACAAGAATTTCATTTACTAATTTTGAGATGGATGTTTTGTTGGATTCCCGAGTTTCTCCTACCTAACTCCATTCAAACTCTTGGGGGTTTATGAAAATTTACTAGTTGGTTAGCCAGGTGCTCGACCTTTCTTTATCCCTTAAAATTTTCTTCTATTTGTTTTAACAAACTAAACCCTTTAGCTTTAGAAAAATAATAGACAGAGCTCCTAACCTTAATGGTGGAGGTTTAGTTGCTCATAGTTCAGAGAGAAAATTAGGGTTCTGAAAAACTGTAAATTGCGGAATGAGGTATAGGGAAGAGATAGGAATCCGAAGGGCTTATTCTTTTTCCTTTTATATCTAATCCTAATTAATGAAAAATATATTTTCTAAAACTAAATAATATATTTTTCTTTTTGTAATAAAATAAAATTTTTAATCAAAACCTATTTAAATCTTATTGTATAGCTTGATGGATGCGGGACCACTTGAATTCATATGAACTGGCACCTAACTTGGGAAATTGAAAGTTAGGTGCCACCCTTGCAGTGCTTCCAGAGTGCCTTTTGCATTGAATTGGTGCTTAACTTCAAGAATTGAAGTTAGGCGCCACCCTTGCAGTCTTGAACATGAGTCTTGGTGATTGAACCGGTGCCTAACTTCACTTTTGTGAAGTTAGGCGCCACCCAAGCAGCCTTGAACTTAGAGTTTGTGCTTTTTCCGGCGCCTAACTTGGGATTCTCCAAGTTAGGCGCCACTATGCCAGCGTTCCTTTGATGGAAATATAGACTATTATATATCGTTGGAAAGCCCTGGAAGTTAGCTTTCCAATTCCTTTGAAATCACATCAATTGGACCTCTATAGCTCAAGTTATTCTTGTTTGAGTCCAAGGAAGTTGGGATTGACAGCATCATTCGCTTTCTTCCTTTTCTGCAACAAAACTCCGTCAAATCTATCCGAATGCTACCTGAAATAAATAGAAATTTCAAACAACTCAAAGTAGCATTCATAGTGGCTAAAAGTAATTAAATATTGATTAAACTTAATAATTCAAATGCAAATTCACTAGGAAAAGATAGAAAAGATGCTCACACATCATTCATCATTCGTAGTATTATTGGATGAGGCACTTGCTTCTGATTCGACCGTTTTCCTGTATCGGCCATGCTTAATTTTGAGAAGCTCTCCAACAACTAACAAGGAGGAAGGCTTTTTCTTTGGCTGTGAAAAGTGTGGTATTGCTCCAGAATTAGTGCTCTCCAACTTGATCATCTTTCACCTAATCACCAATCTTATTTTGTTTCATCTTATTATTGGTAGCATTCTCCATCAACAACTATCATATTTTCTGGTCATGGTCCAATTTAGAACAATACGTGCAAAATACATCCAGTCTTTCATACCTTAGGCCAATTTAAATCATCTTTTGGTCTAGACCAGCAAGTATAAAGTTGTCCTTTATTGTTCGATCACCATTAATTTCAACCTTAACCTTGATTTTTTTCTTTGCCTTTGACCTCAAAGAAACCAATATTAATAATTCTTCCTAGACTACCACCAGCCTTCCTCCCAACCTTCCAGGTTTTGAAACCTCTTCGAAAGACCCCAAAATTAGATCTTGTACAAGATGTCTCTAGTACCGGTTGTGAGATGAATTGGAGACTTGTGAGTCGAGGCGGATACCGGATTATCTGACTAGAGCAATGTGGGTAGTTACCTGGAAAGACACTCTGACGTTCAAGTCAGAATAGATCTAAGAGGTATAAGGTGTGAGGAATGAATGAGTACCTGAGGGTGCCTGGGGCTCCCCTTTATATAGCCGATGGTAATTATCTTATCTTATCTTATTTGGTTAAGATAAGGGAGGTATTTGAATTTGATTATTGGTTAGAAGTTCTAGTGGGCCGGTTTCGGGCCTTCTAGAAGGGCGAAGCGGGTCAGACCCGAGTAACCGGGTTCGGGGACCATTTCGGGTGTAGGATCCGTGGGCCAAATCTGTAACAGTTGTTCCCGGAGCGAGAGAGTGAGGGTGCTCGGTCTCATTGCTGGAGGAACCTTTTCCTCGCCGTTGTGGTTTGGCAAGGAGATCGTTGTTTGGTTTTTCCGGTCGAGGTCGAGGATTTGGGGAGTTCCTGGCCGTTTCATGGTCAGGTGAGGAGCGTGTTGTTTGGGCGTCTCATCACATGCTGGGTTTGATGACCGTTCCGAAGAAGGGCCTGGAGATCGGGTCTGGAACAGTTGCCCCCAGAGCATGAGAGTATGCTTTCTTGGTCTCAATGCTAAGTCATTGGAGAGTTTAATTCTCTGTAGTTCAGAAGACTGTGAGTGGCCTGGAAAGGGCGTGACGTCATCCTGCACCAATTGGTAGGATGTTTGGTCAGTCTGGCTTTCCGCGAGTTGGAAGTCCGTCAGCTCATGCTTGTTTTGTGTGGCCTTTTTTGGGCCGTTATTGTGAACTTATTTTAGGCTTCTTGGTGGGCCGATTTCAAGACTTTGTTTATTTAGCTTATTTGGATTTTTGTTTTGTTGGCTTTGCGGGTGATCGATTCATGAGTCACTATTTTTGTTATTTGGATATTCATTTTATTGACTTCGTAGTGATTAATTCCCGGGCAGCCGTTTACTTATTTGGATATCCATTTTATTGGCTTTGGGGTGATCGATTTCCGGTTAGTCGTTTACTCATTTGGATATCTATTTTATTATTTGGATATCCGTTTTGTTGGCCTCGGGGTGATCGATCCCTAGATAGCCATTTACTTATTTGAATATCTGTTCTGTTGGCCTCGGGGTGATCGATCCCTGGGTAGCCGTTTGCTTATTTGGATATCTGTTATGTTATTTGGATATCCGTTCTGTTGGCCTCGGGGTGATTGATCCTTGCGTAGCCATTTACTTATTTGGATATCCGTTTTATTGGCCTCGGGGTGATTGATTCCCGGGCTGCCATTTTTTGTTATTTGGATACCCATTTTGTTATTTGGATATCCGTTTTATTGGCCTAGGGGTGATCGATCCCCCGGGGTTGCCGCATTTTGTTCGTGCCGTCGGACGGGGCAATGCTTTTGAAAAAAATGAATTTCATTTGTGGTTTGGGCCTCGTTAAAACCTCCCGATGTGGGTAGGAAAGAGTGCCCAATAAGAAAATATATGATTGAATAACTTAAGCAATAAATGAAAGTGAAAAAGGCAAAATATAAAAGGTAAAGAGATAGTCTTAAACGACCTCGATCTTGTTGCTTTGGAAGGATGTTTCTACATATAGTAGCGCCATAAGTTGGTGAAATTTCAGGATCTTGGGAGCTTGGTCCCGTCTAGTCTTTCGAGACTGTAGGCTCCTTTTCTGATTACCGTCTTGATTTGGTAGGGACCCTTCCAGTTGGGCGTGAGCTTCCCTTTTCCGGGAGTGGGTGGACCGATGTCGTTTTGTCGTAAGAGGAGGTCTCCTGGTCCAAAGTCTCGTCATACCGTGATGCCATTGTACCTTTAGGCTAATTCTCTATTTTAGGGCTAGCTCGCATAGGTATGCTATGCTCCTGACCTTGTCTGCAAGGTCCCACTCTACTTCTTTGTCATTTCCTCCCATGCGTGGACTTTGGTCTTGGCGTGCATCGAGGTCGGCGAGGAAGATGCCTGCCGCGTCTCGGATCTCTTGCAAATGGCTCAGCTGGTGTTCTCACACTTTACTGCGACTTTTTGGTCCTTGTGTATTGTTTCGATAGTGCCATTATCGACCTGAAACTTCATGATTAGGATCTTGGTGAAGATGACAGCGGATAGGTTGTTGATCATCTTTTTTCCGAGGATGATGTTGTAGGCAGTAGAGTCCTTGAGGACCACAAACTTGGAGAGGATGGTCTTCCTCTGGCTTCCGGTTCTGATGGTTAGTGGTAACATTATGGAATCGTCCGGTTTGAGAAACTTGTCTCTGAGTCCGGTAACCCCGTTGTGGTGGGTTTGCAGATTTTTGTTTTAGAGACCCAGCTTGTCGAAGGCTACTCTGAAGAGGATGTTGGAATCAGCTCTGGTGTCGACTAGTATTCTTTTCACAAGTCTAGTTCTGACTTTTGCCGAGATGACAAATGGGGCGTCTTCCGCCGAAGTGCCGTGTTGGCAATCATTGGGAAAAAAATGTGATTGCCGCTAGAACCGAGGAGATTGGTGCTTAGTTTTTTACGGCTAGGACTTTAAGATTCTTTTTTATTGCTGATTTTGACTTTTTCAGCGCGTCCTTTCCTGTGATGACGTTTACGATTATGGTGGGGTCAGTTTTCGGACTTTCTTGGGATGCCTATCGTATCGTCTTTGGGTTGCGTCCTTCACGTTCTTGTGATCTTTCTCTTTCAGTTCTCTGAGGTTCTCGAATGATTTCGACAAACTCGGAGAGTTTGCCCTCTCAGATATCTTATTCGCGGGCGTCTTTTAGGTTGAAGCAATCTTAGATTTTACGCACATATCATTAGTGGTAGTTGTAGCTTTTTGCCACCTGTCTGTTACTTTAGCTGTTGCGCCTTTGGAAGGATGCCTCATTCCGCTATTTGGTGGCAGATGTCAGTGATGGGCGCGGGTAGGGGGTGTAGTTTGAGAACTTTTCAACCTTGGATGGTCGGTTGGCGTTCAGGGGTTTAAGGTGCTCTTTTGGTGTATCTCTTAATGGTGGATTACTATGAGGTGTCATGTTACCGTGCTGCCATTTGTTGGCAGCCACGACTTGGCTTACCTCTTCGTCATTTATGTATTCCCTTGTGATGCTTTGAATTTCGTGCATGGTCCAAACTGGTTTGATGGTGAGGTATTTCTGAAAGTCTTCATTTATGAGGCCGTTGGTTAGATAGAGACTGGCGACCGAGTCCGTGAGTTCGTCGGCCGTTAGGCACTCATTGTTAAACCTATCGAGGTATTTTCTTGTAGATTCATCTTTTCTTTGGGTGATTCCGAGCAAGATGATGGGGGTATTTTGCTTTGGTGATCCTGGTGGTGAACTGGGTCATAAACTTTCTGGAGATGTCATGAAAGCTAGCTATGGAGCCGTTTGGAAGGGCGTTGAACCATTTGATTGCGGGGCCAGCTAAGGTTATCGAGAAGGCTTTACACCGGACCATGTCGGCGGCTCCTTCTAGGTTCATCCTAGTCTCGAAGGCCGTTAAGTGTTCTTGGGGATCTTTGGTCCCGTCGTATTTCATGTTAGTGGGCTTGTTGAAGTCCTTCGGGAGTTTCGCTCTCAAGGATTTTTCTATGAACGGGATGGCTTCCATTATCACGTGCATATTTTCTGCTCGTTTGGCCTCCTGATGGTGTCGTCGGTCGTCTTCTCCGCGTCGGTGTTTCGGGTCTAGGAAAATGCTATAGTCGTGCCATTTATTGTGTCGTTGCTCAGGCGGCCTGGTGTTCCTGGTATCGTGGTGAGATCACGTCCTGGAGGTCGCTGGGCTTGCATGCTCCGGGTGGTACTGTTCTTTGAGTGTAACTCGGCCTTTGAGGTTTTGCACCTTGAGGCACAACTCTTGGATTTATCTGGACCGCCTTCTCTCCCAGGCCGTTGGGTGCCCGGGTTTCAGTGGGAGGACGGTTGTCCTCTCTTGGTTGTTGCTGGGTTGGGGTTGGTTAGCGATGTGCCGCGCTTGTTATCCTCCCGTGGCTGGGAGGAGTGTTATCTTGGAGTTCGGAAGTTGGGCTTTGTGGGTTTGAGTTGGGGTGTTGGCTGGAGGATTGCTCCTCGAGGTTCTCCGTCATGCCACCACGATTTGGCAGTCCCCCGCATCTGTGCAAGAACCTTGAGAACTTTCTTGATCTCTTGGCTCCTGAGAGGTCTGAGCTTGGCCACGGTGGTGGCGTTAAGGAGGTCGTTCATGATGAGCTTCCGTATGAATTTTCAGTGAGGCCCGAAGAGGGGATCATGGCAACAAAGTTGTCATAAGTGAGGCGGCGGATGGCAGAGGTTTGGAACCTGGTGTTGAAGGAGGTGACCTTGTGGGTTTGGAGGAAGAGCTTGAAGAGTTCAAAAGAAGAAGCAACCACGGTGGGAATGGAGTCGAAGTAGAGGGAGAAGATGGGGCCATGGCGCTTGGAGAGACGGATGAGGGAGTGGTGAATGAGAGGGTCTAAGAGGTGGAGGTGTCCCACTAAAGGGAGGTGAGACTTTGGGCTCGGAGGATTTGGAATTTCACCATTTGAGTAGTGCGAAGGTGCATAAAGAGTGTTATCACTAAGAAAGTGATTGCAAGTCGAAGAAACATTGTTCCTTTGGGATTTCGCCGTTGGAGTAGGGCGAAGGTGTGTTATCACTAAGAAGGTGATGCAAGTTAAAGAAACGTTATTCCTTTTTGCTCTTAGTTCCTTTGCTTCTGGGTTATCCGTCATGCCGCCACGACGTTGCAAAGTCCCCACAGACGGCGCCAATGTACAAGATGTCTCTGATACAGGTTGTGAGATGGATTGGAGACTTGCGAGTCGAGGTAGACGCCAGATTATCTGACTAGAGCAATGGGGTGGGTACCTACAAAGACACTCCGACGCTCAAGTCAGAATGGATCTAAGAGATATAAGGTGTGAGGAATGAATGAGTACCTGAGGGGGCCTGGGGCTTCCCTTTATATAGGCGATGATAATTATCTTATCTTATCTTATTTGGTTAAGATAAGGGAGGTATTTGAATTTGATTGTTAGTTAGAAGTTCTAGTGGGCCGGTTCTGGACCTTCTAGAAGGGCGAAGTGAGTCGGACCCGGGTAACTAAATTCGGAGACCGTTCCAGGTGTAGGATCCGTGGGCCGGATCCATATCAGATCTATATAAGGAATCTATCTTCATTCTTTTCCTCTCCATCATTCCATTCCTTCCATCTCCACACTTGCAAAATAAAATGTTTGAATAGCCAAGGTGATCCATGTTCAACTATGAGTAATTCAGATTCTTTGTTCGAGAAAAATTAAAGTGGTTATACCCACTTTCGATCATCCAAACCTGCTTATTTCAGATTGCGTTTGGAGCATTTTTCATGGTTCTAGTTGAGATGTGCCAATCAGTAATGAGCTGACCTTTGAGACTTTTAATGCACACATGAATCTCCTTAATTAGCAATATCTTTTTCCCATAGCTCAATGACTGCCTCCTCCACCTCACTACTATAAGGATCATAGTGGTTATGATCATCCCTGCATTCATCCATACTGAGATTTGGATTTGAGATTCAATTAGAAAGTGTGAAAATTCAAACCATAAAGGGTGCTACAGAAAAGCTCTAGCAGAGCACTTAGAATCCTAATGGACGCTATTAAGAACTTATAGTTAAGCTATGAAGACTTTTTTAATATACACCTCTTAAATAGTTATGTAAGATGTTTTACAAAAATTTAGATCAAATGTCAAGTCATTTGTTCAATACAAAGTTTTTATACTTATAAACAAATATGATATTGTTTTACTATTTTTGTCACATTTATAAGTTTTTTGAGGATTTATTTATAGTTTTATCTTGTATAATTACTTTTATCAACGAATAAATTTTTAAATATTATTTTAATAATTTACTATTATTTATACTATTTCTTTGCTAGAAAGGAACACTTACAAGTCACCATGAAAGCAAATCTATAAGTATAATTTAATTATGTTCCATAGAAAAATTTTGGAACTATTAATTTTTAGTAGTTTTAATCATTATTTAATCAGTATAAATATTAAATTATCTTTAAAAAATATAAATACAAACTGTATTAATTTTTTTATAAAATTTTAATAAATATAAATATAAATTATATATTTTTTATGTATAAAATATTTATAAATATAAATATAAATTAATATTAATCAAGTGTTAACAAAAAATAATAATATTTATTGATTAAGTAGCAATATCCATGTTCTATATGTGGACATAGACAAGTGCCACTGAATATGCCGCATGTTTGTGATCTATGCCTCAATAAATTTCGTAGAACTTTTGTTTCTTAGTAGCCAAGTCACTGTTGTCTTAATTGATTTGTTTGTCGTTAGTTAAAGGCAATAAAGAAAGACTACTGTATGAAAGTATGAGCTAAGCTCCCATGTGAACTCTAAAAATTAATTATGCATATAAAGACAATCTATCCACCCATAACCAAGCATCACAACACATGTGAAAATTTTTATTTTGTAAATTTAGAGTGAATTACAAAATTAAAATAAAGTATGATGTATGAAAATTATTCTGTTAAAAAAATTGTTAAAAAAAAAGAAAGAGAGAATATCATTGACAATATTATTTTAAGGAAAAAAAAACCCAATGTTAGACTCAAAATTTGATTCGTTTGATAAATTTACGTGGATAATGTTGTCATATTCTAACATTTTTTTTCAAGTAATTTTGATGAATTTTCGTTTGATAGTTAAATTCGTTGGATAAATTTAACAAGGATGTAATATTTTGTAAGTATTTTTATTATATATTTTACTATAAAAGAAAAAAAAATGAGTCTTTGTTTTGCGATTGAAAACAGATATCTTACAGGTATATAAAAAACTAAAAACATAAAGGTGAGTAAAGGTTATGTAAGCAAGCAGAATAATTGTGTCTTTATTGTTTCAACATATTATGTCTTAGTAAAATATGCACATATATGAGTCATCTGTTGATGCAACATACGCCTAATCTTGACAATGATGTTCCGTCCCCCCTTAACTTTATTGCCCTCCACCATCCTCAGATTTGTTTTAAATCCATGTGCAACGAAGGTTAAGGATGCGAGAAATTATAAAAAAAAAATTAATTTTTAGTTTGTTAATATTAGTTAATATTTTTATTTTAAAAATTATTAATTTAAAAGTTTTAGTTTTAAAATTTATAATTTAAAATTTAAATTAAAGATCTATACTTTAGAGTATAAAATTTAAAATAAAAAAATAATTTAAAAAAATTTATTAATATTAGGTAAAAGATATTAACTTGTTAATATTACTCTTAGGATAAAATAAAACTCTTTCTTGTTCACTTCCAACCAGCACCACTTGAAACAAGGGCAAGAGGCAAGAGCTTCATTAAGCAAAAGGGGACAATGTCCTCCCAAAATTTAAATTTAATATTTTTAAAATTTTTATTTTTATTTTTTTATTTCTGAATTAATTTTTATTCTCTCTAATATTCAGCTTAGCTCCGCCCCCCAGAAAAAAGGGGGTCTATTGCGTATGCTGTTGTAAAGAATTAAAGAGTAAAGACAGTGGAATTCCTACTAATTAAGCTATTTTTCCTCTTTTCACCTTTGGATCTTTTTTGAAAGTCTTAAAATTATATTGTGCACATCTTAACTAATTTGGGTTACAATTCATTTTTCATACACTTAGGATGAGCATAAGTATTTATTTATTTAATTATATATGTTGTGTTTATCTTCTTTTCAGTTCTTTATATTTTGATAAAAAATTGAGAACTTTCTTCTTTTTTATATGTTTTAACTTTTACTGAAGCATACTGGTGGTACCAGCTGAATAACATATACTATTAATCGTTAATAAGGCTTATGGTATTAGGAAAATTTTTTTTTTAAAAAAAATCGTGTTATATATCTAAGTATTTTTGTCAATTAAATTTAATTAAGTTGGTTTAAATTCAACAAAAACAACTCAAGACAATAAATATGTGAATCACAAACTTCTTCTTTTTTACGTTTTATTTTCTTTTTCGCATATTTCTTTTTTATCGTCGCTCTTTTATTATTTTTGCTATTACTTGATGTATGAGTATCTTTAGTTATTTTTTTTAATATTTCTTTCAACAAAGATTAATAATTTCTTTATTCTAAATTAAAATTTTAATACTTTTAATCAATATTTTTTAAAATTATTTTAAATTTTGGTATGAGTAGAAAAATGTTTAAAAGGAACAAGAACAAAGATGAAAATGAGCCTGCAATGCAACCATAGCACTAAAGAGCAAAGAGAATTTAGAAAAAAGTTAGCAAGCATTAGCAACAAGCATGACAATGACAACCAATCCTACGGGTTCTCCCAAGGACCCTGTGCCTCACGCACCCCTTGTGCGCCTCACGCCACCACATGTTGGCACCTCACGCCACCACCTTGCCTGCGTCTCATGCCAACCACCATGCACCTCACGTAGCTTCACAGGGACCTCCAATTTCTCCTCTTTTGAGTTGGTGCTTCACGTGACTTAGGCTTTGCCTCACACACCAAATTGGGCCACTCCCAGGACTTGTAATTTCTTATTAAATCTCTCATAATCTTCAATCTTTTAAAGTACTTGAGTTGATGATTGAACTTGAGCACAAGGCCCATGATTTGAATCATTAATTGACAATTATGAAGAATTACCTACAACTTGACTTAGAATGGAAAACCATTGGAGGAACATTAATTAGTTGAGATATGATTTTCTTTTAATTTGATTTGGTATGAATTCTAAAATAATTAGGTCTATCGTTAGTATTTAAAGAGTAAAGAAACACTCACGTGGGTCTTCTCTTCCACCCTGGTTGTTTTTGAATTCACAGTTTTGTTTTCCATTCCATCATGAGCAACTAATCTCCTTTGTTAAGGTTAGGAGCTCTGTTCATCTTTTTATGGATTATTAATCTAAGTGTTTTAGTTTATTTGGAATTTATGCTTTGATCTATTTCATGATTGAGTTTTCGTTTTTCATCCCTAAAGATTTAGAATTATTGAAAAACATTCTAACTTCATTTTTGGATTCTAAATCTTGTTTTCGAGAAAGTAATATTGGAAATAACTTGAAAACTCTTTCTCACTATTTTTTTATTTAACTAGGAATAGTGTTTCAAAGAGTGTAAGATACTTTATGATTTTCAATTTCTCTAGTTTGAAAAAGTAACATAAAATTTGGATTAGAAAATTTTTGGTAATCATTCTTTCTTATAAGTTTCAATTGTTTAGAACTAATTTGGATAAGTGACATAAAATTTAACTTAAGGACTATTCTTGAATAATTGACTAAGGAATTAGCGATTAATTATGTTAAAAAGAAATTGAATTGCTAAGAAATTAGAGTTTGATTATCTATGATTTGTCGTAGTTGATCTCAGCATGCCTCAAATAAATAAGCACAAGAATTGTTTTCTTAGAGAGTGAACATCTCTGAAACTTTAACATTCTCACCATCATTGTCTTCATTCACTCACTATTTGCTATTTTTATTCTCTGTTCACATGTTTTCTATAATTTTTTATTTATTCCTCTATTTCTTGATTTGTCTAATTAGAATAGTCAATTAATCATTGTTAGTTATGAAGAAAAACCACCAATCTTTCTGAGTGCATTAATGCTGTATCGAAGGGAACTAGATACTTTTCAATTGCGGTGATTGTCCGAACAACTTACGAGAGGCTACAACAGGTGTGGATTTGAACCTATAGGTAACAAGCCAAAATCCAAGTATTCACATGTAGATCTTAGACCCGAATCAACCTTTTCACTAACCAAGCACCCATCTCTACCACAAGCTCTCCACCCGTCATATCAAAACTTATGCCGATTCGGCCATTAAACATTCGTCATCCCTAATAATGCTCTTCATGAACTTATCTATATCAATAGGAACTGGCTAGTCTGACCCCAACTATCTCTTGACCATGTTTATCTAGTGTATGTGCACAAGATTGAAGCATACGATCGGGACAACTAATCTTCACGTGTACACATCTTCTTTGTTGTGCATTCAGTCGAAACAAAGTGCCTGTAGTTCTGGCAGATCATATAGTATCTCCCGAAGCTGGATGTACTCACTCAAATTAATGACCAAATTTAAATTATAGATGAACAAAGTATTAAAATGAATAATTGAATTGAACAATTATAATGAACTAAATTTGATACCTCATTAAGCATAATCATGTCCAGCCTAATACGCCACTGAAAAATGTAACTTCGCATTATTATTTATTACATAATACTAAATTCAAAGTGAACTAACAATTAAATTTATACCTGACGACCAATGGAAATGTCAGGACATCTTTGTCTTTAGCTCTCCAAGCAGGAAACCTATGGTATATCTAGCTATGTTCGTAGTGTCCTCATCATCTACACTATTAAGAGGTATATACCTCCAAACTAGCACAACAAACCCTAAGACAACCTCCTACAACTGTCAAAGTCTGCTAGTAGGGGAAGCTATCGAATATGGACAAGGTTGTTGGATTTTTTCGTCATCAAATACCTGTCGATCATCATCATCATGTAGCATCGGGTAAACTATCACAACGTGTGAGAATTAGCATCAATAGGAATATGCTACATTCTCTATTTAACTCATCTCATCTTGATGGAAAAGATCTCCTTTCTACGCTCGGGATGTGCAGTGGCGTGGCTCCCAGTACCTTCTCTGCCCAATCCCATGCAGGACACTGATGGTAGGTCTAAAAATCTCTCAAGCACCCACAAATTGGATCTCCATCTGTATGCGACCCAGGTGATAGGCCATATCTTGAAGTGTGATCATACACTCCCCCTATGTTAGGTAGAATGTGTGTATCTCAGGACGTCATTTCTCGACAAAGGTATGAAAGAAGAAGTCCATGAGCTATGTGGCATGGTCGAAGCCGGCCTCCCTGAGATTTGGCATCAAAATCTCGTGGGGTGCTATGGCTTGATGGTGGACGAAATTGTGATCCATATTCTTTGTATTTGTATGAAATCATTATTATGGCACCAGTTGAATTCACAACTCCGTTCAACTAACCAGCAAGTGTACTGGGTCGTCCAAGTAATAAACCTTACGTGAGTAAGGGTCGATCCCACAGAGATTGTTGGTATGAAGCAAGCTATGGTCACCTTGTAAATCTCAGTTAGGCAGATTAAATTTGTTTATGGTTTCGAAAATAGAAATAAGAAAATAGAAATAATAAAATGGATACTTATGCAGATTCATTGGTGGGAATTTTAGATAAGCGAATGGAGATACTGTGTGGCTCAAGAACGCCTACTTTCCTATTGCTTCAACTCAATCCTTCTTACTCCTTTCCATGGCAAGCTGTGTATAGGGGTTCACCGTTCGACGATGGCTACTTTGTATCCTCTCTGGAAAATGGTCCTCTGCGCTGTTACTCGCATGGCTAATCGTCTGGAGGCATCACACTGGCCGAAGGCTACGTCCCATCCTTGCAGTGAAAACTACGCTCACGCGCTCTGTCACAGCACGGCTAATCACTGGTTGGTTCCCGCTCCTGCTGGAATAGAATCCCTTGATTCTTTTGCATCTGTCACTAACGCCCAGCACTTGCAAGTCTGAAGCACGTCACAGTCATTCATTACCGGAATCCTACTCGGAATACCACAGACAAGGTTAGACTTTCCGGATTCCCAGGATCCTACTCGAAATACCACAGACAAGGTGAGACTTTCCGGATCCTCATGAATGCCGCCATCTATCTAGCTTATACCACGAAGATTCTGTTGGGGAATCTAAGAGATACACATTCAAGCTCGGTTGCATGTAGAACTAAAGTGGTTGTCAATCACGCGCGTTCATAGGTGAGAATGATGATGAGCGTCACATAATCATCACATTCATCATGTTCTTGGGTGCGAATGAATATCTTGGAATAAGAATAAGAGAGAATTGAATGAAAAGTAATAGTAATTGTATTGAAACTTGAGGTACAGCAAAGCTCCACACCCTTAATCTATGGTGTGCAAAAACTCCACCGTTGAAAATACATAAGTAAAAGGTTCAGGGATGGCCGTATGGCCAGCCCCCTAAAATGTGATCAATAGCCTCTTAGGATAAAGAATAAAACAAAACTGAGACCAAAGATATCTAATACAATAGTTAAATGTTCTATTTATAATAAACTAGCTCCTAGGGTTTACATGGGTAAGTAATTGATGCATAAATCCACTTCCGGGGCCCACTTGGTGTATGCTTGGGCTGAGCTTGATCAATCCACGAGCTGAGGCTCCTCTTGGAGTTGAACTCCGAGTTATGACGTGTTTTGGGCGTTCAACTCCGGATCATGACGTTTTTCTGGCGTTTAACTCCAGACAGCAGCATGTACTTGGCGTTCAACGCCAAGTTACGTCGTCAATTTCCGAATGAAGTATGGACTATTATATATTGCTGGAAAGATCTGGATGTCTACTTTCCAACACCGTTGAGAGCGCGCCATTTGGAGTTCTGTAGCTCCAGAAAATCCATTTTGAGTGCAGGGAGGTCAGATTCCAACAGCATCAGCAGTCTTTTTGTCAGCCTTTTTCAGAGTTTTGCTCAAGTCCCTCAATTTCAGCCAGAAATTACCTGAAATCACAGAAAAACACACAAACTCATAGTAAAATCCAGAAATGTGAATTTAACATAAAAATTAATGAAAACATCCCTAAAAGTACCTTGAACTTACTAAAAACTACCTAAAAATAATGCCAAAAAGTGTATAAATTATCCGCTCATCACTTGACTAATCCTCATCCGTTGAAGCACCCTAGGTTACTATAAAAATGTATGACTTTAATTATTTTGTCTAATAAAATCCATTTGCACATACAACTAAAATAAAAACTATTTCCCCTAAAATCATGCTTAATGTGAACGTCATTATTTAGAAATAAGAAAAAAAAGCACCTTAAAAATTTTTCTACAAAAACACATTCAAAATCTAAAACTAATGTCATTATTTAACTAACTATTCCTAACACAGATATTTTGTGCCAAAAAAACTAATTAAACTAAATTAAAATAAATGTTACTAAAATAAAATGAAAAATTAACTACTTAACAAACTACTTCTAACAAATAAATTAAGCTAAGTTAAAAAAGTTTGACTAAATTGAAATTTAAAAAATTAACTAAAAGCGAGTACTAACCTCAGGGTCGAACGTTTCTGCAATGTGTTAGGTCGCATTTAGTCTGTTAATGTTCAAAGAACATAGTTGCATTATCAAAATTCACTGAAAACTCCCAAAATCTCTCCAAAACTCTCAAAATCTCACAAAAAAGACATCCAAAATGTACAAAGTGACAAAATGAGTGGCTGCAATTTGTCCTCACATGAATGTATCTCATTTGCAGTGAGGACGGGATACTTATGAACATATCTCATTCTCGGTATAATTGAGATACATTTAATGTATATTTCATGCCTTATCCTATTTATACATCAGATATGCTTTCAGCACATTCTTATTTATTATCTCGTTCTCTTTGGGGATGAGACACATACATAATAAATTCGTTCTCTATGATGATGAGATAAGTAAAAAAAAGGAGAAAATATAATATTTTCAACTAGTGTCTATATTTGTAAATTTAATAATTATTTTATATTTTAAAAAAATCCTTAAAACAAGCTTTTACATAGAGTTGATTTGAATTTGGTCTTATTACATGGGTAAAAACTTAATTGCATTGTACTTTTAACACATTCATTATAAATGATTATTCTAGATTAAATTATGCAAATAAGAATAATAGGAATAAAATTTAAATTTTTTCAAAAAATATTTGACTAGATATGTTTAAAATATAGGAAAAAGTTATTCACAACCAATAAGTATCTCTCTTAAAAGAGTAAATAGTTACAAATGAAGTACTATAAATAATCTCAAATTAATTTTATCTCTTAAATTTTGATAAAAATCACTTTAAAAATTTATGAGTTTTAATCAATATGATAACATATAAATATGAAAGAAGTAGTGCATTCAAAACCTTTTACAAGAATCTCTATTTACGAATTTTCAAACTTTCGTATACGTTTGAGAGATGATGGGAGGAGCCTATTGGTCAAGAACACACGTTCTTAGTTAGGTCATTGTGGATTTTTAAAGTATATAATTGATCCTAGCCTTTACCATAGGGATCGATCCCTATGGAACAAAATTTGAATTTTTGTACAACAAAACTCGTAGGAATCGATCCTCTCTATTTGTATAGGGATTGATCCCCTATATGTAATTTGCACTAAAATTCAAAATTTCAACTTGAATCCTCTAAAGTTTGAATTTAACTTCAGAGAGTAAAGTGTGATCTCTTTCCATTGATTTCATGGGTGAGACCAAGAATAAATATAAAAGAGAAACTATTTAAGGATAGAAGATCACACTTTACTCTCTAAAATGAAATTCAAACTTTAGATAATCCAAATCCGATTAGGTATTACCCTCCATAATCCATCAAAATTAGATTATGGACATAATGGAATGTCTCATACATATCATAATTCAAGGATTTTGAAAAATATTTTAACTTTGATAAAACATTATTTTAACTTGAGTGATAAACTTTATTTATCTTTTACAAGTAAAATTAAAGTCTTACAACTAAACCTTGTTTCTTTGACTTGTTTTTGTCACTTTATTTTGATTCCATATTGATTTTTTAATGAGCTTGTACTTGAATTTAATGCGTAGATACTCACATAAAATTCCACTTTTACTCACCGTAAAATAATAAAAATTATTTACGTCAGATCTTCGTTAAAACTTGATATCTATCAAAATCATTCAACCAAATGTTGTATCATATAATATGTACCATGCAATGAATTTTTCTTAACCATATAAGCAATCAAAGATATATAGGTTAAAGTCATGTAAAAGATGGACGTTTCTTCGGTGGAAAAAGTATTTTCTGGTCTTTGATGGACCATGTAACAAAATAACTTAATGAAAAACGTGGGATCGGTTCACAAATAGGCAAAAATAGCGGTTAGGAATGAATCTCAAAAAAAAAAAAAAGAAAATGACAGGGAGAAAATGAAAATCCATTAAACGTTTTATCCACGGTTCATGCCCACAAGCAAGCATCTCCTTCAGCATATTGATGGCTCCTGAAACATCCTTCCTTTTACACAGACACCCATATATTGAGTTGTTTGTGAAATGAGTTGGTTCAATTCCTGATTCTTTCATGGCTATCAAAAGCTCAAAGCTTTCCTCCAATCTATTGGAATTGCATAAATCATTGATTACATTAAGCCTCTTGATTGTTTAACAAATTACCAATTACACTTCATTTATACACCTAAATCAAACAAAGCTTGACATTTGGTAGGAGTGTTTGAAAAAAAAATCTTTTAACCGACTCCTTAATCAATAGTTACATTGCATAGTGTGCGGTAAAATTTTTTCATTAACCATAATCAAATCCAGGCACACCTCCTCAAGTGATCCTTGCATTACTGTGCCACTGTTTCGGTTCTGCTTATCCCTCATCTTTTCGTTGCTGCAAAGGCAATATAGTATCCATAGCACTGCCATCGCGTCTTCGTTTGCTGCTTTCCCTGCCTTCGCCAGTCCCTTCACCACTACCACAGCACACAAAATATCTCTGTTCATCGCTGTCTTACCATCAGCGCATGTCGCCACCACTGTTAGCACTCTCAGGCACTTTTCCGCCATGAAATTGATGGAGGCAGTGCTTTGCAATGTCTTCAAAACTGTTTTGAAAATTTTCGAACGGAAAAGCTCGGCTTTCGCTTACTGAGACATCGAAACTGAAGCCAAAAGTGACAAAATGGCACCATTAATCTCCTCAGCTTCGTCGTTCAGAAGCTTCATGAGTTGCTACAATAATAAGCCTAGCATTTCTGCCTTCCACACTTCCACCGCTTGGATTGAAAATTGCTGGCGAGAAACTCCAAAACTCTAATCGATGTGACCTTCGATTTCATAGATCCCTTCTCGAGTAAAAGCAATATCAAAAATGGAATTTTGATTTTAAAATTATAAATTTGTCATTAGAACACTCAAACTAATAAACCGGGTCTTTAACACTCAAATTAAATCAGACCAAGCTGAACCGGTTTGCAATTTTACTAAACTTTGGGTCAAATACATAATTTTTAATAAATATCATACGGATGTCATCTTGGCCACTGAAATAACATCTTTTCATTTGGTCCACTAAGATCCAGAAAATACTTTTCCCACCATAGACAAAGCCGTAAAAGATACATGTTTGTTACTTTTCAAAACACTTGTTAAAATAAGAATAAAAATCATATATTGTTACTTATCAAAACATATAAACATGTATATCATGCTAGGTGGTGGACACGCATTCAATTAGAATTACACCACTAACAATTCCTCCCCACCCCCTCTCCCTTTTAGATAATGACAAATATATTATGTTTGAAAAGTATTAAATTTTTGAACATATACAATTTTACAGATATTAGAAAAAGCATAATATACTTAAAAACTTTTCATAAAAAACTTCAAGAGTTCTCCCTAAAACCAAACATATCTTGAAAAACTTACGGAAGCTTTGAGAAGTTAAGGGTGTATTTGGTTTGCATTTTTATTTTCTGTTTTTAATTTTAGTGTTTTTTTTGGATTTTATGAAAAAAATTAAAAAATAATAAAAAGAATAAAATACTAAAAATAAAAATATTAAAAATAAAAACTGAAAATGAAAACACAAATTAAGCGCACCCTAAGTTTTCAAAACCATACTTATGTTTCCCTTAAAACTTTTCTTTTGGAAACAAATCATAAGATCATATATACTTTAAAAACATTTTCAAATATATACTTTCTTTTTCAAAACATACTTCTATTTTTCTCCTTTTAGCATTAGCAAAAAAAAGGACAAATAAGATAAAAAGACAAGCATATGTAGAATATACCACTTGTTAAACAATATCTTGTTAAGCATACTACTTGTCATTCAATCATATAAACTTAATTAATTAAAGTTCAAACTAGATAACCATAAGCATAATTTCAAAGAAAGCATTATGAAATCCTATGCTTATTAGTGTTGGTGCCCATAAGCAAAAAGATGAAATATGCTAAAACAAGGATATAGAGCTCCAATCATCGTCTTGTATCCACAAGTCTTTAATATTGTTATAATGGTTTGTGAATCCTAAAGTGTGCACATATAGCATCCAATTATAGTTATTAATATTGAAGATCTTTATTGTTAATCTTTGTGAATGTTCCCCCATTTCTCCTTATTTTCTTATGGAAAGACTGAGAATCTTTCATCAAATTTCTAAGGATGTCACTTTTCATTTTCCTTCTTCTACATATGATACTATTTGTTACTGATCATAAGTTTCTACTACTCCAATTAACTTTGTTAGCATCAATCTTTCCTCTTGCTTTTGCAAACCGATAAATATCCTTGTTAACTCTTCAAAAACTATCATGGAATGTGGAAACGTGCGTAGAGGTGATGAGCTCTCGTCAATCTTTGTTGAGTGAGTTCTGGATAGAAGGCATGAATGAAGATGAGAAGTTGAAAAATCAGAAAGAAAGAGAAATCAGGAGCGAAGAACTGAGATAAAGAAAGAGAAAGGAAAAAAGGGGTTCTTGGATGTGAATTGGGAAAATGAATTAAGTAGGAAAAAAAATATCACAGTTAGTTACATTATGTAAATATATACATGTCCAGCCAATTGACGATTCTCTTAACTAACTTAATCAACATGTCAAAAATGTCTAAGAGCTAATTAACTAATTACTTTATTTACCAACTAATGCATGTAAAGGTTAATAAATTAAATCAGTAAGTTCCTAACTAACTTGAGTGTATGCTGAATGAGTGAATCAAGTCATCCTCCCTCCCTCCCCGAGGATAACACTGGCAGTAAATGGATTAACCTAGCTTTAAGTTTTGTGTGAGTGATATGACAGTCGGCTTCAATATGCATAGTGCGTTCATGGAAGATCGGGTTTGCAGCAATGTGGATGGTAGAATAGTTATCACAGAAGATAGTGATGGGTGATGTCAGAGGTATGCCAAGATCCTGGAAGATGAAGGAGAGCCACTGTGCTTCACAAGGGGCATTGGCCAAAGCACGATATTCGACTTTGGAAGATGAGCGAGAGACAATGGTTTGTTTCTTGCTTTTCCAACTAATGAGAGCAATGCCCAAGTAGAAACAATACCCCGTAATGGAGCATCGAGTGTCGATGCAGGCTGTCCAGTTGGAGTCGGAAAATCCAAAAACCTTAAAAACCTGAGTCCCAAGAAAAAAAGACCAAAGGTGGGATAGCCTTTGAGATATCTCAAGACCCTAAAGGCTGCTTCGAGATGAGCCATTGTGGGACAATCAACAAACTGACTCAGACGACCCATGGCATAAGAAATAGCAAGACGGGTTTTAGCCAAATACATCAAGCGACCAACTAATTGTCGATAATTGGTGAAATCAGAAAGAAGAGTCCCACTTTCAGAGGATAATTTGGTTGAATACTCCATGGGAATGTTTTCTGGTTTGTAGTCTGAGTAACCAAAGTCTTTAAGGATGTCCAAAGCATATTTGTACAGGCAGAGGTGAATACCCGACTTTGAGCGAGCAATCTCCATACTTAAAAAATATTTCAAGTCACCAATGTATTTGATCTTGAATTTATCATGAAGGATACCTTTGATGCGATTAATTTCCAAGATGTCATCCCTGGTGAGAACCAGATCATCAACGTAAACCAAAATGACAGTGATGTCAGAGCTAGAAATGCGAGTAAAAAGTGAATGATCTAAGATGGACTTCTTATAACCTGAATTGATGAGCGTGGCATCGAGCTTCAAGTTCCACTGGCGACTTGCTTGACAAAATCCATAGAGGGATTTTTGCAATTGACTTGTAGTCCCGAAGGAAGCTTCATATAAACTTCTTCATTCAAGTCGCCATTCAAAAAGGTTGTGTTGACATTGAGTTGCTTGAGATGCCAATGTCTAACTACTACAATAGCAAGAATAAGCCTGAGAGTGGTCATTCAAACTACCAGACTGAAGGTGTCAATGAAGTTAGCCCCTTCAATTTGAGTGAACCCCTTTGCGACCAACCTGGCCTTTCTTCTCTCTATGGTCCCATCAATATGAAACTTAGTTCAAAAGACCCACATATAACCAATGGCTCTCTTGCCAAGTGAAAGTTTGCTAATTCTCTAAGTGTTGTTTAACTTTAAAGCCTCCAACTCACTTTGAATTGCCTCTCTCCAACAAGAATGGACAACAACCTCCTTATAAGTTTGAGGATCAGGATTGGAAGAAATGGCCAAACAAAAGGATTTGTAATTGTAATTGAGCTTATTGTATGATAAGTAGTTAGAAATTGGAAACTTTTGAGTAGAAGGAGGAACTAAACTTGTGCTGGCTAACATACAATGATAGTTCTGGAGGTATGATGGAGGTTTCCTAACTCTAAAGGGTCTGCTACATGTAGATGTCGGAATGGCAATAGATGCATAATTTTCTAATTGAATGCAAGAATTGTAACACCCCTTTACCCTAAACCTTACCTCTAGCCGTAAAGCAAAGGATAACAAAGTGTCACGACAGTTCTAAAGCTTAAAATATATAATATATATCCAAAATTTTATAAAACTAGAATCCCGATGAAAGAGTAAAGCTCAAAGTCGCATAAAGCGAATTTACAAAGCGCAAAGCGTTCACACACGATAACTAAATGCGTAAGTAGGGATAGAACAAAACATAATATATATATATATGTATGTATGTATGTATGTATGTATGTATGTATGTATGTATGATATACCAAAAAGAGGACTAGTCACAGCCTGCAAAGTTTAAGCCCGCTAGTCAAACTGAAATACAAAAGAGTTTTGAAGTTTAAGACATCAACAACCTATCTCTCAAAGTTTTCAGGAATAAAGCCTCTAAGGCAAATATGTTAAATATACAAAAATAGGAGAGAATACTACAACAAAAACAAAGTGAAATCAAACATAAGGCAAATCATCCTCTGCTCTGTCACCATATCTGCATACTCACCGTAGTGTGTTGCGACCTGCATTTGAAAAACAACAACAACATATGGTATGAGAATCGGAGGTTCTCAGTATGGTAACAGTGCCCAATATATAAGATGTAAGGTTCCAAGACGCCAAAGGAAATCCTAGAACTTCACACCAAACAAATATTTAAGCTTAATGAAATAAATAACTTAAACCATAAACAATAAACAGCGTTATCTAAACTTAGGGGATTTCTAACTAAATACCAAACCACACCGTTGTATCCCACAGCCTTCGCCAATCTACCCTCCACACGATCCCATCGCCATCGCCTAACTGACCTCCTCAATACCAGACAATCACAAGTATATGCAAACAAGTAAAACACAGGTAATATTCACTACAGCACAAACGATGGTTAGCGGCGGTTTAATTGCCTATTTGCGGCGGTTTTAAACCGCCGCTAAACATGAAGACAGCGAAATAGCAAGCACAGTGCATCAGGGCGCTGGGATGACATTCTGCGGCGGTTTCCAGCAACCGTTGGCATAATAGCTGCAACCAAGTATTTTGCGTCAATCAGTTTAGCAGCCATTTAAAACTACCGATATATCACCAAAAGTATTTCTCCCACATTTTTGCGACGCTCCTTAACCGCCGCAATTTGCTGCAGCGTTTTTTATGAATTTTATTTGCAGCGGTTTTAATCCGCCGCTATTCCTAGCATTACTTTTTTAATATAATATTTTATTTTGATTTATTTTACAAACCCGGGAATTTTTTTATCTATTTTTTTACTTAAAGAATCTTATCATTCTTCTTTAAAATTCTATAATAAAACTCATGAATATTTAATTGCGAAACAAACTAATATGTTTATTTTAATATCAACAAAGTATTTCAATAGTCACCCAAAAAAGTAAAGTATTTGGCTAATAATTAATGTTGCATAGTTAACTTAAAAACAAAACATATACTGAAAAACAAACTATCACATATATCCTAATTTCTATTTTCCGCCATGTCCATCCAAAGAATTCATCCGTGCAACGATGTCTGGTAGCAGCTCCCTACCTTGCTGTTGGACTAGATAACTCAGCACACTTTCTATTGCCTGCCTGTTCATTTTCTCTGCTGCTACTTCATCCTCCATTGCTTTCCTTTTCAATTTTCCGGCCATCACCTCCGCTTGTAGTTCACACAGCATCCTTTGCGCCTCTTCTATTTGAGCTCTATCCACCGGCGGCTACGAATTCGAACGGAAGAGTTGACTTAGTGTCGGCCCAATACCTATGCCACGCACTCTAACCGAGTGCTCTTTATTGAGAGCTTGGGCAAGGGAATCATTTTCTGACAATATTCTTGTAGTTTCATCCAGCTGCTCAATCTCAGATATTTTTTCCTACAGGCATAAATAAAAATACACAATAACACTAGGAATATAGCATACTCAAGACATTTTAATAATTAAACCCAACATGTTACAACATAAATGATTAAGTGTACTTACACTAATCCTCTGAGCTTCTTCGTGTATATAGGAGCCATCAGGTCGTTTGTGCTTTAGGTTCCATACTTCTCCCCTACCAACTCTGCTCCCTTATTTTTGCGACTGTGACAATACAATCTATACCATAAATTTCACTTCTTTTAATTTTTTCAATTTTTTTTGTTGTTTTACTCTATAAATAAATCCAAACTACATACCAACTAATTTATTTTGCCTCAATCGATATGGTATCTAATGATTGCTCTATTTATTTTTCAAGGATTGAGCAGTTGATTATACTTAAATAGTAAAATTATTTTAATAGCTCCAGCGTTACTTTTTTGGAAATCAGCATCACTTGTCAATTCCTTATAAGTCAAAACTGAAGAATAATTTGCTTAAAAAAGGGAATTAATCGAGACAATTATAGGCACCTATACTTGATTTCAAATCTATATTACATCTTCTTCCCTTGCCCTAGCCAAGCTTTTAGAACTACCAGTGTGCGTGTAAAGTTGCTTCTTTCGATTCAATGCGTTTTGCTTGCACTTCGCCTATTAAAAATCAACAGTGAGATTGGTTAGACACAGAATGAATACATAGTGTACCATAAATAGTTAAATGATATTATATTTCTCTTTTACTTTGGTGTATTACTTATATATATGTTCTTCTTCTCTTTTTTTGAAAAGTAATGTATCTAACTTCGAAAAAAGCTTGAATGCAATAAAGTAATCTTTAGGACTGAAAATTAGTTGTTATTATATGCGTTTATTTGGAACCTAGGTGGATTAAAGAGAAAGGCTACTTAAAACATGGGGTAACTTTGTTGCAGGATCATTATGATAATCAATGAACCACCTCCAATGCTCTCTAGGAATTTCCTCCGGGTGTTTATCAAGATTCTGCTCAAGTGTCCTTGTTGGTTTGTAATGCAAGTCATACAGCTTCCCCCTTGTATCCTTTTAGGACCTCCCCATTTGTTGCAAAAATATTTTCTTGATTTTACCGCCGCTATCTGCCTGAAAGTGGAACATCTCCTGCGACGACAATGTCCAGCTGTAAGTAATTGTAAGTTGAAAGGTTTGACATGATTAAACAATGCCGAAAATCATCACCTTTATGAAATCATCATAAACCCTGTCTTTGCCCTGCAGCTTTGCCCAATCTTCTCACAAATAGGAAATTTGCTGTAATATGAACCCAGCGCTCCTAGAATGCCACTCAACAGGCCAGCTCCATCTCCGACTGCTTGCAGTTCCTCGTTAAATCTCAGTACGATCTTGCTACCATTAAGAGACCGCTCCATAGCCTCCCGCACACTCATTTTAGCTTGCTTGACTATTCCATCAAAATCTATAAATAAAAAAATCTTATTTATGTGTCCAATGTGCCCAACATGTGAGAAACATAACAATATCATTAGCTAATCATTTAAAAAGTCCTATGGTTCAACACTTGTTACCAATGAGATCAATATCCCAAAACTCAGTAGTCTTTCGTCCTTTGTCCTTTTTAGCACTAGAAGCAGCAAACATCCTGTCAATGTGTTCGTCAAATGAATCAACCTCATTCGCCTCCAGGTCCATGTCTTCATTGCACGGTTCTGTCACTTGTACACCGTTAGCAGTCTGTAGCTCAGGTCTTGGTTCGCTCTGAGGGGGCGGGGGGATGAGCCAGTCATTGTCAGTGGATGGTGAAGACGCAGAAGGTACAGCTAGAGGCTACTGACGTGGTGGCTCCACACTTGTGCCTTTCGTGTAGCGATCTTTCCTAGGCATCTTAAAATCCTAGTATAAACACATGTAGCATGCCAAAAAATATTAATTAATCTTAGACTAATAGAATAATTAACAAGTGATTTAAATACCGCAAAACAGTTCTCTGCTGGGACCAGTTCCTTTTATCTTATTCACTGGACAAAATAGTAAAGGTTGGTTTACAATAGTTGTTGAATTCGTATCATTTACTAGTATATACTTTTTGTAATCTTGATTTTTCTCCGGTACAGGTGTGGTTACAACAAAAAGTGGAAAGTTAGAAGTAAAATACACTCACAAAGACAAACAAATATAGAATTGGATAATAGAAGTAACATACACTCACAAAGAAAGGGCCTGGTGGCTTATTTTTCACTGGTGATGGATCAGGTCAAGTGAGATTATGGAATTGGATAATAGGCCCAACCATTTCTAGTCCAATAATAATAATCCTTTTTGGATTTTAATATTATATGTCCAGTTTTGTTACATTTTTTAAAATCATACCCCAAAATAATTTAAAAAGAAAAATTACAAAATAAAAAACTTAATACATACTAAAATTACTTGTGTTAAAATCTTGGAAGTGATTGGTTTGCCTAAAATCTAATCTATATTTTAATTATCATTAGCTTTGGCCAACTAAGGTTAACTTTTGCTATATTCATTAATTTTTCTACGATATTTTCTAACTATATTCATTATATTTTAATGTCATTGGCTTTGGCCAAATGTTTTAACATTTATCGAAGCTTACACAAGGAACATTTTATAATTTCAATTGCTCATATTTACAGTTCAACTAGACATACGAATTAATAGAATTTGTCCTAAATATATGAATTGAACACCACAAAAATACATTTGGCTTTGGAGGAACCATTTACTCACAACATCAAAAGTTAAATACTTAGCATTAATCTTCTAGAGCGCTAAATTGCAATGTCACTCATTAGTAACCTAAGGTGATTAATTAGTTCTTCCAACTTGCATTTGTGAAGTAGGTAAATATTATTCCCCTTTAAATTGACTGAGTTTAACTAATAGACAAGTACTAGTAGTAATTGACGCATCATGCTAGCTATGTATAGAAAATAACATTAGATATATGTACATATATTAATTACATAAATGGAACCTTTCTAAATTAGAAAATAATTCAATGAAACAGAGGCCATATTTTTTAATTTTTTCCTAGTTATAATGAAGATATGAACATGCGACCCCCAAAACCCATCAAATCTTAGCTGTGATTGTTCATACCCCCATATAATTTTTTAATGGGATAAGATGAATAAATTAAAAATGCATGAAGGAATGCATGTGATTATATATGGTCAGAAACTCTAAAACGCAAGAAATTGAAGTAACAGGAAGAAGATAAGGATCATCATGAAGATGGGAACTTGTTACCTCAATGACCATGACGAAGGTGTAGAAGAGAACTTGACTGACGACGGTGTGGAAGAGAACTTGACTGACGACAGTGAGGGAACCAAGGCTGCACAATTCAGACTACGATGCTCAGCGGCGACAAGGAGAAGACGACTTTCCACGGCAAGACGATATGTGTAGCGAAAATAAGGATTCAGAAAAGGAAGAGTGGGGGTGTACGTGCGAATTGAGAGAATCTAGGAAGTATAATTACTTAATTAGTTCGTTAGTGGTGTGAGCCTTGACTATTTTAAAAAATATCATAACCTGAAGTGGATTAAACTGATAATAATACTAATAATTCAACGTTTTTATAATTACAAATAAAAAACTACTTAAATGGTCAAATTTGTTTACTAATCTGATCATGAATAAATTTAAAATTAAAATATTATATATTCTACCAAAATATTAAAAATTACAAAACAAAAAACTTAATACATATTAAAACAATTCGTGTTAATTTTTTTTAATATCACATAAATATATTTGAAAATAATGCGGGATGAAGCCCCTTAACATGCATATTTTCCAACTCATCAAACTACAGATTACCTCATTGCAAATCAAAATTATATTATAGGCATTTTTGTAAGCAAACTATGTATCTTATGTACAAAGCAAAAATTCAACCTCGTTTTACATGTTTAAATGAACAAATAAATTGATCATTCAACCAGTCGAAGTTGATTTACTGTAGTAAAACTATTAAATTTTACTAAATTGGTGATTCAGATGACATCTCATGTGTTGGCGTTGAGTATATATATCACTGTGGCTCAAGAAATCATTATTAATTCACACGAGCAAAATAAACAAGTTAAAACAAATTTTTCTCTGTCCAAACTCAATTGATTCAGGTGCTCTTAACTAAAGGGCATCGATCAACGATGCTACAAGATTTTTGGAAGTGAATTAAGTTTGTTGTGCAACTCCTCAAAGGACAACACTTTCACGTACATTGATTGAGAAAATGAAGCTCAACACCTTGTTCAATAATAAATAACCAATTAGTCTCTATTAACAAGATCTACTTTCAGTCCAAACTATTAGTCTTTAAACGCCATATCAAGAAATCAAACTAGACATGAACTCCAATGCTCTCATTCTCTTCTGGTGTTTTATTGAGGTCATAATTTATCATGGAAGCCTTGGGTCCGGTCGAAACAACCTCGTCGAAACTGTTGCTGGGTACGACTTCTTCTTCCATTGACTTTTGAACTACCTCCCCTATCTCTTTTGTTTCCTCTTGAATCTTCTCTTGAGATAGTCCTAAAAATTACGTCGTAGCAAAACAAATTTAAATCTATTATACATTTTATAAAGAACATGGTCAGGCTTCTACATTCTAGAAGGCTTGTTGGACTTACGTTCCCAGAGCTTAGTAAGTCCTCTTTCTATGAAAATGAATTCCTCCCGGGACGTAATATCCAGTTCAACCATAAGATTATTCTCCCATCGGGCCTAAAATAGAAAAAAATGATCATCATAACAATTGGACAATCCAAGAGGTAGAAAGACAGTATATAGGAAAATGTGAAAATGTTTAGATACAAAAAGCCCCCTGAATTGATAAGTGCAATTGGTTTCAGGGGCAAGAGAATATTGCAACTGTTTGTAGATATGTCATTCTAGGAAACCATAGGGATGCATGGGCATTTGGAGCTGTTGATCCAAATAGTGGCACTGCAGCATTACTTGAGGTAAATATGGCTTTGTTTTTGTACTCATGCTTTTGTGATTTTGGGGACAATTGAGGAACTATTGGAACATGTCTTTTGAAATTTCAGATTACTAAATGATTTGGGAAGCTTCAAAAACAAGGGTAGAAGCCTAGCAGAACAATTATATTATGCAATTGGGATATTGTGGACTATGGCCTTGTAAGTTTCTCTCTTATGTTTTACACTTTTGTTTTATTATCCTTATACATGTTTTTAGAATTTGATGTGATCATAATTCCCTTCATAGAGGAGTAACAGAATGGGTAGAAGAGAACAGAAAACTTCTTGCTTCAAGTGTTGTGGCTAAGTAAGTTTTCTGATTGTGCTGTTGGTGGAGCAGCATTCAATGCCATGGCTACTCCACAGCTTGATGAACTGATCAAAAAAGCAACTTGGCAAGTATGACCAAAAAGTTCACTACAAATTATTTAAGGATGAGGGTAACTAAACTCAACACTTCAACTAGACTCGTGGCGATTAGCTTAACTTGAATCATAAATCTAAACTCATAAACTTGTTAGTTTGGGAATCGTGGCAATATACCATGCTTTTAGTTCGGGAATTCACCAAATCTGACATACCTCAGGACCTTTGGCTACCAATATTTTGTATCCACCCTAGTTTATAATAGAAACAAAATTTAATCCAAGAGCTAGAAAGAGAGTGTATAGGATACAAAACTGGAACCAAAAGCTTTATGGTATATGACTTGATTAGTAGAAGTATAGTAGTGTCTAAGAGTGTTATATTTTCAAAAAAAAAATTTTGTTTTAAAAATGAGACATTGAAAAAGAGTTCATTCATAACATCACAGCACACACCAGCAAATGAATTACTTGTGTTGTCATATTTTCAATCGAGAATAATCCAGTTTCACAAAGCACAAGCCTAAACTCAAAAAGGTCTTCACAAGCACAAAACACTAGTATATATAAGACTAGTCATATAGAAAATAATACACAATCACGCACACAATTTACTCACATTGAGACACCTATTGACCTTATAAAATCACAAAGAGATTTTTCTTTTGTCATAAAGTCTTCCTTTCCAAGTATAGAACAGCAAGGGATTCATCGTAAATGCCTATGTAGTACAGGGATATAAATATACATGCGAATATTAAAAAAATGCATGTTCAAGTAATGCTTAAGTAAGTATTTATCCACAAAAAGCAATGTTGCTCAGTAAGTATTAATATAAGTTCTTTCATTTGGATAAATCATATAATTTATGTAGAAACCCATTTTTTACCTTCACCTCTTCTAGTATTTTATGCGAATGTCCCCTATCTGTAGTTGTGAGGAATTCGAAGCCAAATTTATTCCGGTACTTTGCTCCGAATTGACACAGTTCCTACAATATTCAGAGTCATACAAATCATAAGATATTTGGCTTTGTCTTATGGTTAAAGGATACTAAAACCACTTAAATTATTATCGCCGTTCGACGAAGTAAAATATCCATTGAGCGGTCAGCCAAATTGAAATCGTACTAACACAAGTTCGAAAGGCGCATCACCGATGTACCTGTGTATGGAGAATGCATCCAGCCATGATCTTATAGGTGACTCGTTGATCTCGAGCGAATGAAGTTGTGTGCTCAAGGGAAGAGAACGGAGATGCCTTTTGCATCAAGTAGATAAAAAAAGAAGCTATTGGCGCAGAGAAAGAGGTCATTCCCTTCCAATTTCCCTGCTAAGTCCCAACACAAAAAGGGTTAGCACAAGAACTCTAAGTATACACGTCAATCATATTATAACTCCAGGTACAGACAGTTAAAAAAAGCCATATTAAATAACATGCAAATTATACCAGATGATTGATTTTTACCATTATCCTAGTTGCTAATAAATAAAATTGCAAGTGTCCAACAATCAACTATACTATACATAGAGTAATAATGTACATGTCCTATATTGCTATCCAGATGCATCTATAAATCAGCAGCCTCTTCTCCAGTATTGATGGCGTCAGTCAGGGATTCTTCTAAGTTGCCATCCCTTGTCAACGAAAGACCTTCAACATCACATTCTGACAAATCAGTCAAACTTGGTTAGAGAGAAAGTTCGACCTCACAGTGTTCATTGTATTTACCCATGTCAAACAAATCTCTCGGCTTCGCATGGACTACCACACTCCAGTCCTCATCAACTTCATCATCCACATAGTATACAAGGCGAACCTCGGATGCAAGAATGTACGGCTCGTCATCTTCACGATACCAATGTGAATCGAATTACTGAAGTTGACACAGGTGTGTCCCAAAATGTCTTGCTTTATGCCTCTACCAGACGTGGTGTCTACCCAGAGGCACCTAAACAAGGCCACGGTAAATTGACCACTGTAATTCAGCTCAATGATATCTACCAATCTTCCATAATACGACACGCCACCAACAACAACATTATTGTCACGAGCACTTGCATAACTTCTAGTGTCAGAAGTGACACAAATCCCGCTATTCTAGGTTTTCATTCCATCCTCTCTCGACAGGGTTCTAAACCTAAATTCATTTATGTTGTACGTCTTAAAGCGCCTTGCCTGAATATTGGGGTCACATACGAGCCACTGCGATTCTCTCGAGTGAATAGTACTTCCCAATGGTATCTAACAAGGAACAATTTTATGTTTTCACAGTTGAGAAATAGAAAGCAAGATACTATCCAAACTTGAAATGGAAGAGACATACAAAAGATTCACCTCGTGCTTGAATGATGAGCGGATAATTTATACACTTTTTGGCATTGTTTCTGCATAGTTTTTAATATGTTTTAGTTACTTTATAGTATATTTTTATTAGTTTTTATGAAAAAATCACATTTCTAGACTTTACTATGAGTTTGTGTGTTTTTCTGTGATTTTAGGTATTTTTTGGATGAAATTGAGGGACCTGAGCAAAAATCTGATTTAGAGGCTGACAAAGGACTGCAGATGCTGTTGAATTCTGACCTCCCTGCACTCGAAATGGATATTCTGGAGCTACAGAAGCCCAATTGGTGCACTCTTAATTGCGTTGGAAAGTAGACATCTTGGGCTTTCCAGCAATCTATGATAGTCTATACTTTGCCTGAGTTTTGATAACACAAACTGCCATTTTAACGCCAACTTTCTACCCTTTTAAACACCAGAACTGGCATAAAAGCTGGAGTTAAACGCCCAAACAGGCACCAGAGCTGGTGTTTAACTCCAAGAAAAGCCTATGCACGTGAAAGCTTCAATGCTTAGCCCAAGCACACACCAAGTGGGCCCCAGAAGTGAATTTCTGCATCATTTACTTATCTTTGTAAACCCTAGGTTACTAGTTATTATAAATAGGACCTTTTGCTATTGTATTTTTATCAATAGGGAGATCGGGAGATCATTTTGGAGACTATCTTTGTATCACTGTTGATCTCTTGATCATGCTTAAGGGGTTGGCCATTCGGCCATGCCTGGACCTTCATCACTTATGTATTTTCAACGGTGGAGTTTCTACACCTCATAGATTAAGGTGTGGAGCTCTGGGGTTCCTCATGAATTAATGTAATTACTACTATTTTCTATTCAATTCAAGCTTATTCTTGTTCTAAGATATTCATTCGCACTTTAACATGATGAATGTAATGATCAAGTGACACTCATCACTGTTCCCATTTATGAACGCGTGCCTGACAACCACTTCCGTTCTACCTGAAAATAAGCTTGAATGTATATCTCTTGGCCTCTTGGTCTACGACGCATGGTTGCCTCTCTTGACAATAGAGCCTTCCATTCCATGAGATCAGAGTCTTTGTGGTATAAGCTAGAATCAATTGGCAGCATTCTTGGTCTAAACTTTGTCTGTGGTATTCCGAGTAGGATCTGGGATGGGATGACTGTGACGAGCTTCAAATTCGTGAGTGCTGGGCGCACTGATAGTGCGCAAAAGGATCATTGGATCTTATTCCAACACAAGTGAGAACCGACAGATGATTAGCCCAACGTAACCCGTAGCCGGACCATTTTCACTGAGAGGACAGACGGTAACCATTGATGACGGTGATCCCCCAACATACAGCTTGCCATGGAAAGGAGTACGCATGACTGGATGAAAGCAGTAGGAAAGCAGGGATTCAAAAGGAACAAAGCATCTCCATACGCTTATCTGAAATTCCTATCAATGAATTACATAAGTATCTCTATCCTATTTTATGTTTTATCTGTCTTTTAATTATCAAAATCCCATAACCATTTGAATCTGCCTGACTGAGATTTACAAGATGACCATAGCTTGCTTCAAGCCGACAATCTTCGTGGGATCGACCCTTACTCACGTAAGGTATTACTTGAACGATCCAGTGCACTTGCTGGTTAATTGTGCGGAGTTGTGAAAAGTGTGATCACAATTTTGTGCACCAAGTTTTTGGCGCCGTTGCCGGGGATTGTTTGAGTTTGGACAACTGACGGTTCATCTTATTGCTTAGATTAGGTAATTTTCTTCTTGTTTCAACCTTTATTTTATTTTCAAAAAGTTTTCAAAAATCTTTCAAAAAAAATTTTCTCTTCTTTTTCATTTTTCCAAAATATATTTTCAAAAAATAAAAAAAGAAAATTTATAAAATCATAAAATCAAAAATAAAAATTTGTGTTTCTTGTTTGAGTCTAGTGTCAATTTTTAAGTTTGGTGTCAATTGCATGTTTTTATTTTTTAGCATTTTTCGAAAACTCATGCATATGTTCTTCATTGATCTTCAAGTTGTTCTTGATGATTTTCTTTGTCTGATCTTTAAATTCTCTTGTTGTGTGTCTTTTGTTGTTTCTCATGTGCATTTTCAATTTGTTAGTGTCTCTAGCATGAAAATTTCTAAGTTTGGTGTCTTGCATGTCTTTCTTTTCTTAAAAATTTTCAAAAATATGTTCTTGATGTTCATCTTAACATTCAAAGTGTTCTTGCATGCATTCCTTGTTTTGATCTTAGTTTTTCATGTTTAATTTTGTTCTGTTATTTTTCTCTCTCATCATTAAAAATTAAAAAAAATTCAAAATTATGTCTTTTCAAGTCAATAATATAGAGAATTAAAGATTCAGAACATACAGCAGAGGAATCACAGAGAAAAAGCTGGGCGTTCAAAACGCCCAGTAAAGAAGGATTCTTGGCGTTTAAATGCCAGCCAGAATACCTGGCTGGGCGTTTAACGCCCAAGGAGGTAGCCAAGTGGGCGTTAAACGCCAGAATGGATACCATTCTGGGCGTTTAACGCCAGGATAACACCAGAGAGGTAATTTTGTTTTTAATTCAAATCTTTTTCAATTTTTCAAGTTTTAAAACTAATTTTTCAAAATCTTATCTTTTTCATATCCTCTCATATCAATCATATCTTTTTCAAAATCAAATCTTTTTCATTTTTCTTTTAATATTTTCGAAAATTCTTGCTAACAATTAATGTTGTGATTCAAAAATTTCAGTTTGTTACTTTCTTGTTAAGAAAGGTTCAATATTTGAATTCTAGAATCATATCTTTTAGTTTCTTGATAGTCAAGTCATCAATTTTAATTTTAAAAATCAAATCTTTTTCAATTATATCTTTTCAAACATATATTTTTCAATCAAATCTTTTCCAAATCATATCTTTTTCAAATTTTAATTTCGAAATCTTTTTCTCACTTCTTATCTTTTCAAAACTTACTACTTCTTATCTTTTTCAAAACCACCTAACTACTTTTTCACTTATCAATTTTCAAAAATCACTAACCTCTTTTTCAAAATTCTTTTTGATTAACTAATTATTTTAAATTCTAATCTCTTTTTATTTCAAAAAAAATTTCAAAAATTCTTTCTCTCCCATCTCTTTCTATTTAATCACTAACACTTATCCTCATTTAATAATTCGGACCCCCTCCCTCTCTATAAGTTCGAATTCTTCTCTCTACCTCATCCTTCTATTCTTCTTTTCCTCTGACACCTCAAGAAATCTCTATACTGTGACATAGAGGATTCTATACTTTCTTGTTCTCTTCCCTTTTATATGAGCAGAAACAAGGACAAAGGCATTCTTGTTGAAGCTGATTCTGAACCTGAAAGGACTCTGAAGAGGAAGCTCAGAGAAGCTAGAGCACAACTCTCTAGAGAGGACCTGACAGAAATTTTCGAAAAAGAAGAAGACATGGCAGCTGAAAATAACAACAATGCCAACAATGCATGGAAGATGCTTGGTGACTTTACTGCACCTACTCCCAATTTCTATGGGAGAAGCATCTCTATTCCTGCCATTGGAGAAAACAACTTTGAGCTTAAGCCCCAATTAGTTTCTTTGATGCAACAGAATTGCAAGTTTCATGGACTTCCATTGGAAGATCCTCATTAGTTCTTGGCTGATTTTTTGCAAATCTGTGACACTGTTAATACCAATAGAGTTGATCCCAAGGTCTACAGACTTATGCTTTTCCCTTTTGCTATAAGAGACAGAGCTAGTATATGGTTGAACTCACAACCTAGGGACAGCCTGAACTCTTGGGAAAAGCTGGTCAATGCCTTCTTAGCTAAATTCTTTCCACCTCAAAAGATGAGTAAGCTTAGAGTGAAAGTTCAAACCTTCAAACAGAAGGAAGGTGAATCCCTCTATGAAGCTTGGGAAAGATACAAGCAATTGATCAGAAAGTGTCCTTCTGACATGCTTTCAGAATGGAGCATCATAGGTATCTTCTATGATGGTCTGTTTGAGTTATCCAATATGTCATTGGACCATTTTGCAGGCGGATCTATTCATCTGAAGAAAACGCCTACAAAAGCCCAGGAACTCATTGAAATGGTTGCAAATAACCAGTTCATGTACACTTCTGAAAGAAATCCTGTAAACAATGGGACAACTCAGAAGAAATGAGTTCTTGAGATTGATACTCTGAATGCCATATTGGCTCAGAACAAAATATTGACTCAGCATGTCAATATGATTTCTCAGAATCTGACTGGATTACAAGCTGCATTTGGCAGTGCTAAAGAAGCCTCCTCTGAAGGAGAAGTTTATGACCCTGAGAATCCTGCAATGGAAGAGGTGAATTACATGGGAGAACCCTATGGAAACACCTACAATTCTTCATGGAGGAATCACACAAATTTCTTATGGAAGGATCAACAGAAGCCTTAACAAGGCTTCAATAACAATAATGGTGGGAGAAACAGGTTTGGCAATAGCAAACCTTTCCCATCATCTTCTCAGCAACAGACAGAAAATTCTGAGCAGAGACTCTCTAGCTTAGCAAACATAGTCTCTGATCTATCTAAGACCACCCTCAGTTTCATGACTGAGGCACGATCATCCATAAGAAATTTAGAGGCACAAGTGGGTCAGCTGGGTGGGTCAGCTGGGTAAAAGAATTACTGAAACTCCTCCTAGCACTCTCCCAAGCAATACAGAAAAGAATCTAAAAAGAGAGTGCAAGGCCATCTACACGTCCAACATGGCTGAACCTGTGGAGGAGGGAAAGGCAGTGATTCCCAGTGAGGAAGACCTCATGGGACGTCCACTGACCACTAGGGAGTTCCCTCATGAGGAACCAAAGGAATCTGAGGCTCATCTAGAGACCATAGAGATTTCACTGAACTTTCTATTACCATTCATAAGCTCTGAAGAATATTCTTCTTCTGAAGAAGATGAAGTTACTACTGAAGAGTAAATTGCTCAGTATCTAGGAGCAATCATAAAGCTAAATGCCAAATTATTTGGTAATGAAACTTGGGAAGATGAACCTCCATTGCTCATTAATGAACTAAACGCCTTGGCTCAGCTGAAGATACCTCAAAAGAAACCGGATCCCGGAAGGTTCTTAATACCTTGCACCATTGGCACCATGACCTTTAAGAAGGCTCTGTGTGACCTGGGGTGGGTCAAGTGTAAATCTCATGCCACTCTCTGTAATGGAAAAACTCGGGATCTTTAAGGTGCAAGCTGCAAGAATCTCACTAGAAATGGCAGACAAATCCATGAAACAGGCTTATGGACTTGTAGAGGATGTCTTAGTGAAGGTTGAAAGCCTTTACATCCCTGCTGATTTCATAATCCTAGATACTGGGAAGGAGGAGGATGAATCTATCATCCTTGGAAGACCCTTTCTAGCCACAGCAAGAGCTGTGATTGATGTGGACAGAGGGGAGTTAGTCCTTCAATTGAATGAAGACTACCTTGTATTTAAGGCTCAAGGATCTCCCTCTGCAACCATGGAGAGGAAGCATGAAAAGCTTCTCTCAATACAGAGTCAACCAAAGCCCCCACATTCAAACTCTAAGTTTGGTGTTGGAAGGCATCAACCATGCTTTGAATATCTGTGAAGCTCCATGAGAGCTCACTGTCAAGCTATTGACATTAAAGAAACACTTATTGGGAGGTAACCCAATTTTTAATTATCTATGTTATTTTATGTTTTCTTTAGGATGATGATCATGTGGAGTCACAAAAATAAAAGCAAAAATCAAAAATAGCATTGAAAACAGCACACCCTGGAGGATGAGCTTACTGGCGTTTAACGCTAGAAAAGGGCACCAGACTGGCGTTTAACGCTAAAAAAGGGCACTAAGCTGGCGTTAAACGCCAGAAACAGAAGCTAGCATTAAACGCCAGAAATGGGCAGCAACCTGGCGTTTAACACCAGGATTGGCACTCAGAGGGCGTTTACACGCCAGAATGGTGTAGGGATGAGATATCCTTGATACTTCAGGATCTGTGGACCCCACAGGATCTCCACCTATCTCAACTTAATCTCTCTCTTATCCACGCATTCCAATAACACCTTCCCCCAAAACCCTTCACCAATCACCTCCATCTCTCTTCCCTATCACCTCTTCACCATTCACATCCACCCACTCTTCCCCAAAAACCCCACCTACCCCACCATTCAAAATTCAAAAACTTTCCCTCGCAACCCAACCCTCACACACGGACACCCCTCTTTTCCACTCCTATATAAATCCCTCATCACTCTTTCATTTTCACACATCATATACACTTTTCCCCTCCTTGGCCGAACCTTTCTTCACCCTCCTTCTCCTTTATTTTTTCTTCTTCTCCGTCCTTCTTTCTTCCTTTGCTCGAGGACGAGCAAACCTTTTAATTTTGGTGTGGTAAAAGTGTTACTTTTTGTTTTTCCATAACTATTTATGGCACCTAAGGCCGAAGAAACTTCTAGAAAGAGAAAAGGGAAGGCAAAAGCTTCCACCTTCGAGTAATGGAAGATGGAGAGATTCATCTCAAAGGTCCATCAAGACCACTTCTATGAAGTTGTGGCCAAGAAGAAGGTGATCCTTGAGGTCCCTTTCATGCTCAAAAGGAATGAGTATCCGGAGATCTGACATGAGATTCGAAGAAGAGGTTAGAAAGTTCTCACCAACCCCATTCAACAAGTCGGAATCTTAATGGTTCAAGAGTTCTATGCTAATGCATGGATCACCAAAAACCATGATCAAAGTGTGAATTCGAACCCAATTAGAATTGGCTTACAATGGTTCGGGGAAAATACTTAGATTTCAGTCCGGAAAATGTAAGGTTGGCATTCAACTTGCCAATGATGCAAGGAGATGCACGTCCCTACACTAGAGGGTCAACTTTGATCAAAGGTTGGACCAAGTCCTCATGGACATATGTGTGGAAGGAGCTCAGTAGAAAAGAGACTCCAAAGGCAAGCCGGTTCAATTGAGAAGGCATGACCTTAAACCCGTGGCTAGAGGATGGTTGGAATTCATCCAACGCTCCATCATTCCTACTAGCAACTGATCCGAAGTGACTATAGATCGGGCTATCATGATCCATAGCATCATGATTGGAAAGGAAGTAGAAGTTCATGAGGTCATATCTCTAGAACTCTACAAAGTAGCTGACAAAACCTCCACCTTGGCAAGGTTAGCCTTTCCTCATCTCATCTGTCACCTATACAATTTAGCTGGAGTTGTCATAGAAAAAGACATCCTCATTGAAAAGGACAAGCTCATCACTAAAAAGAGGATGGAGCAAATAAGAGAGTCCACTCATGGACCTCAACAAGAGCATGAGGAAGTCCCTCATCAAGAAATCCCTGAGATGCCTCAAGAGATGCATTTTCCTCCATACAACTATTGGGAGAAACTCAACACCTCTTTGGGAGATTTGAGTTCCAATATGGAGCAACTAAGGATGGAGCACCAAGAGCACTCCATTATTCTCCATGAAATTAGAGAGGATCAAATAGCCATGAGGGAAGAGCAACAAAGGCAAGGAAAAGACATAGAGGAGCTCAAGCGTTCCATTAGATCTTCAAGAAGAAGAACTAGCCGCCATCACTAAGGTGGACCCGTTCTTTGATTTCCTTGTTCGTATCTTTCTATTTTTCGATTTTTATGCTTTATGTGTTATCTATGTTTGTGTCTTCATTACATGATCATTAGTGTCTAGTGTCTATGTCTTAAAGCTATGAATAATTCCATGAATCCTTCACCTTTCTTAAATGAAAAATGTTCCTAATTACAAAAGAACAAGAAGTACATGAATTTCAAATTTTATCTTGAAATTAATTTAATTATTTTGATGTGGTGGCAATACTTTTTGTTTTCTGAATGAATGTTTAAACAGTGCATTTTTTTTATAGTGAAGTTTATGAATATTAAATTTGTTGGCTCTTGAAAGAATGATGAACAAAGAGAAATATTATTGATAATCTGAAAAATCATGAAATTGATTCTTGAAGCAAGAAAAAGTAGTGAATAACAAAGCTTGCGAAAGAAAATGGTGAAAAAGAAAAAGAAAGAAAAAGAAAAAGCAAGCAGAAAAAGCCAATAGCCCTTAAAACCAAAAGGCAAGGTAAAAAAGGATCCAAGGCTTTGAGCATTAATGGATAGGAGGGCCCAAAGGAATAAAATCCTGGCCTAAGCAGCTAAATCAAGCTGTCCCTAACCATGTGCTTGTGGCATGAGGGTCCAAGTGAAAAGCTTGAGACTGAGTGGTTAAAATCGTGATCCAAAGCAAAAATAGTGTGCTTAAGAACTCTGAACACCTCTAACTGGGGACTCTAGCAAAGCTGAGTCATAATCTGAAAAGGTTCACCCAGTTATGTGTCTGTGGCATTTATGTATCCGGTGGTGATACTGGAAAACAAAGTGCTTAGGGCTACAGCCAAGACTCATAAAGTAGTTGTGTTCAAGAATCAACGTACTGAACTAGGAGAATCAATAACACTATCTTAATTATGAATTCCTAGAGATGCCAATCATTCTGAACTTCAAAAGATAAAGTGAGATGTCAAAACTATTTAGAAGCAAAAAGCTACTAGCCCCGCTCATCTAATTTGAACTAAGTTTTATTGATACTTTGGTATTTATAGTATATTATCTTCTTTTTATCCTATTTTGTTTTCAGTTACTTGGGGACAAGCAATAATTTAAGTTTTGTGTTGTGATGAGCGGATAATTTATACGCTTTTTGGCATTGTTTTTACATAGTTTTTAATATGTTTTACTTACTTTTTAGTATATTTTTATTAATTTTTATGCAAAAATCACATTTCTGGACTTTACTATGAGTTTGTGTGTTTTTCTATGATTTCATGTATTTTCTGGCTGAAATTGAGGGACCTGAGCAAAAATCTGATTTAGAGGCTGACAAAGGACTGCAGATGCTGTTGGATTCTGACATCCCTGCACTCGAAATGGATTTTCTGGAGTTATAGATACCCAATTGGCGCGCTCTCAATTTGGTTGGAAAGTAGACATCTTGAGCTTTCCAGCAATATATGATAGTCCATACTTTTTCCGAGTTTTGATAACGCAAACTGGCGTTTTAACGCCAACTTTCTACTCTTTTCTGGCGTTAAACGCCAGAACTGGCATAAAAGCTGGAGTTAAACGCCCAAACTGGCACCAGAGCTGGCGTTTAACTCCAAGAAAAGCCTATGCACGTGAAAGCTTTAATGCTCAGCCCAAGCACACACCAAGTGGGCCCCAGAAGTGAATTGCTGCATCATTTACTTATCTCTGTAAACCCTAGGTTACTAGTCATTATAAATAGGACCTTTTACTATTGTATTTTCATCAATAGGGAGATCGGGAGATCATTTTGGAGACTATCTTTGTATCACTGTTGATCTCTTGATCATGCTTAGGGGGCTGGCCATTCGGCCATGCCTGGACCTTCATCACTTATGTATTTTCAACGGTGGAGTTTCTACACCTCATAGATTAAGGTGTGGAGCTCTGCTGTTCCTCATGAATTAATGCAATTACTACTATTTTCTATTCAATTCAAGCTTATTCTTGTTCTAAGATATTCATTCGCACTTCAACATGATGAATGTGATGATCAAGTGACACTCATCACTATTCTCACTTATGAACGCGTGCTTGACAACCACTTCTGTTCTACCTGAAAATAAGCTTGAATGTATATCTCTCGGCCTCCTGGCCCACGACGCATGGTTGCCTCTCCTGACAACAGATCCTTCCATTCCATGAGATCCGAGTCTTCGTGGTATAAGCTAAAATCAATTGGCAGCATTCTTGAGATCCGAAAAGTCTAAACCTTGTCTGTGGTATTCCGAGTAGGATCTCGGATGGGATGATTGTGACGAGCTTCAAACTCGTGAGTGCTGGGCACAGTGACAGTGCGTAAGAGGATCATTGGATCTTATTCCAACACAAGTGAGAACCGACAGATGATTTGCCCTACGTAACCCGTAGCCGGACCATTTTCACTGAGAGGACGGACGGTAACCATTGACAATGGTGATCCCCCAACATACAGCTTGCCATGGAAAGGAGTACGCATGACTGGATGAAAGTAGTAGGAAAGCAGGGATTCAAAAGGAACAAAGCATCTCCATACGCTTATCTGAAATTCCTATCAATGAATTACATAAGTATCTCTATCCTATTTATGTTTTATATGTCTTTTAATTATCAAAATTCCATAACCATTTGAATCTGCTTGACTGTGATTTACAAGATGACCATAGCTTGCTTCAAGCCGACAATCTTCGTGGGATCGACCCTTACTCACGTAAGTTATTACTTGGACGACCTAGAGCACTTGCTGGTTAGTTGTGCGGAGTTGTGAAAAGTGTGATCACAATTTCGTGCACCATTGAATCACTGGGCGAATTTTCTGTGGACAACTTTGTCAATGTGAGCTTTGTTTCTTTTTCCAATACTCCGCAACTATCTTTTTGTGCTAGTCCTAAAATCTCTGGGCAAACCAAGGGATACGAAATTAAAGTTTTTCAGAAATATTGCCTTTGGATACAAAATGAACCAACCTGAAATAAATGCACTCACTCTAAAAAATTCTCTACAGTTGTGCAATTGACCAATACGTGACGATGTGCTTGAAGTCTCTCAATTGGTGAAAGATTAAAAAATGCCGCAGCCCCTACCACCTTGCCAATCAGTGGGAACATGCTTGTCACGTTTTTAGTCACATCTTTGCTCAGTCGATCATCAACATGCACTGGTATATTTATCTTGCTCTCAACATTATCCAAGTATCTTGAACAAAAAGTGAGAATCTCATCAGATAAGTAGCCCTCGGCAATTGATCCTTCCGGTGCTGCCGTATTACGCACGTACTGCTTGAGACAACATAGGTACCTTTACGAGCAAGATATGTGTGTTAGTTTGTTAGTTATCGGAATAATAGCAATGTTAAATTAATCCTATAGTTACCTTTCGATTGGATACATCCACCTATAATACACCGGGCCCCTTGGTATACCTCTTCAACCAGATGCAAGGTTAGGTGTACCATGACTGTAAAGAAAGATGGTGGAAAAATTATCTCCATGCGACAAAGAGTGAGGACCACATGTTCCTGAAGGAGAGGAAGTTGTTGAGGGTCTATAGATTTACTGCATAGTCGTCGAAAGAAAGTTGAGAAATCAGCCAGGACGACTGACACTGGGGCAGGCAATACATTTCTTGATGCAATTGGCAGAAGATAATCCTTTAGAGTGTGATTATCATGACTTTTCAAGCCAGATAGCTTTTGCTGATGTAAGTCAACACAGCGAGAAATGTTGCTCGAGTGACCATCTGGAAAGACCACGTTCTTTAAAGTCTTAAAAAAGACGTCCTTCTGTGAATTCAACATGGAAAAGATTGCAGTGAGATACTTTTCATCTACCCGTGGCCAGAGATCATGCCTGATCCTCGTCAGCTGGAGGTCTTTTCGAACTTTGAGGTGGTCATTGGATTTACCACTATCGTTCAGTATCGTGTAGATCATGTTGTCGTACACATTCTTCTCTATGTGCAATACGTCCAGGTTGTGACGCAATAAATTATACTCCTAATATGGGAGTTCAAAGAATATACTCCTCTTTTTCCAAGGAGACTCGTCTTCCAATGTAACCTGTTGTCCGCGTGCTCTTTTACCAGTAACCATTTGCACCTTGCCAAGCGTGACATGCACATTCTCCAACTGTCTCAAATTATCTCCACCAGACAATTTGATAGGGGGACTTCTGTCCTTTACCTTGCCATCAAATCTAACCCGATCCTGCTGATATCTATGGCCTGGACTCAGAAAGCGCCGATGATCTATGAAACACCATTTTTGACTAAAGGTGAGTCAATTAGTGTCAGCATCCAAGTTGCACGTAGGACAAGCTCTCCCACCGTACGTATTCCACCCAGATAAGTTGCCCAATCCTAGAAAATTGTTGATTGTCCACATCAACGCAGCATAGATCTTAAATGTTTTTTTCTCGCTAGCGTCGTATGTCTCGACACCACCCCACAGCTGCTTCAACTCATCTATCAAGGGCTGTAGGTAGACATCTATATCATTCCCAGACATCTTGGGACCAGGAATAATCATAGAGAGCAAGAAAGAGCTGGGTTTCATACAAATCCATGGAGGTAGGTTGTACGGGATAAGAATCACGGGCCAGATCGAGTACCTTGAGCTGAGATTTCCGAAGGGATTAAAGCCATCGCTAGCTAAGGCTAAGCAAACGCTGCGCGGATCGCTACTGAAGACTGTATATCTTCTGTCAAATACCTTCCATGCCTCACCGTCCCTTTGATGCCTTAAAAAACTGTCTAAGTTAGGACCTTTCTTGTGCCACAACATGTCAACGGATGTCTTACTGGACATGAACATCCGCTGCAGTCGTGGAATAAGGGGAAAGTAACGAAGAACTTTCGCCGCCTGTGGCTTCCTATTCTTCTTAACAACCACGTTGATCCTAACAATGGAATTTCTCCTAGTCTTTTACTTCTATCTCGAGGTCCCACATCGCTTGCACCTAGACAGTTCTTGATCGCTGCCCTGATATAACATGCAGTCATTTGGACAAGCATCTATCTTCTTGTACGCATTGCTGAGCTTTCTTATGATCCTCTTGGCATCGTTCAGTGAAGCCAGAATCTTTGCATGCTCAAAGGCATCCCCCAGTAGCTCCTGTATCATTCTGAAGGCCTTGTCACTCACTCCACACATGCACTTTATATGGTATAGCCTCACCAAGAAAGCTAGCTTCGAGTATTTTGAGCATCCCGGATACAATTCTTGCTCTCCATTTTCAAGCAGCTCATCAAAATTATAGGCTGCGTGACTAGGTTCATCGTATAAATATAGCAACTCTTTGACACCCCCTAAAATGTTCGTTGCTTGAGTCTTCTACATTGGCAACGAAACCTGGAAAGTTGAATGCCTCATGAACCATGTCGCGCATTGGATCTTGTCGGACGCTACACGGTTCACCTTCTCGTCTCTCACTAGAGCTCTCTCCTATGCATCTCTCACCGTGATGCAACCAAAATGTATAATTAGTAGGAAAAAATTTTATCAGCAGATGATCGTAGGCATAATCTCTATTTTGGAAAAGCCAGAACCCACACGAAGCACATGGACAATGTATCATCCCATCAGATGATGCATTGGCAAATGCGAAGTCCAAAAATCTGTTCAAGCCGGCCCTGTATTCGTCACTACCCCATGGCTTTGAGATCCAACTCTTAGCTATATCTACTTTAATGAAATCATATAAACAAATGAATAAATTTTTAATAAGGTGATACAGATAGAAAATCTTTAAAAGAAAGTCGGGCAATGTGTCAAAAGAAATATTTAAAATTTATCACAATTATGCAATGGGAGAGTAATAGTATATTTTAATTCAATAAGTAACCCCAGAGAGAGATCGGAAGAATAACTTAAAGCTGAAATAGAAACAAAGATACTTGTATTCCGGATAAGATATAGCATATGAATGGTATTAGGAAGGTTGCTTACTCTTGGCCAAATTATGCACTTTTAAAATATTACCGGAAGAAAGAGTTTCTTGTTCCGAAGCCAAAAAATGAAATGGAAAAGAAAAGCCTCCTTAAAAATAAAAAAAAAAGAAAGGAGGAATAGATGTTAGAGTTTAAAAAAAAATAAAAAACAAATATATAAATAAAAAATGTTTAGAGTTTATATAATCTTAAGAAGTTGCAAATAACAATTTCTTCAATACTACCATCATGGAATAATAAACACTTGTTGTTTCAAACATAATTGGGAAAAGAAATCATCATTTGTTCATGCAACTCAGAGAATATAAAATACAAGCTCATACTATATACTTTTAGGTTTCATGTATGTTCATCGAGAAAAAGTAAGATGAAAAAGAAGGCTAATTAATGAAAATGAAAATCTCAATAAAATAGACAACCATAAATCAGGAAGCATAACTTATTAACACCATAAAAATTTCTGTTGGATAAGAATAGTCACATGCCAAATTATCTATAAGTACATGTACACTAATGCAATATTGCCAAGAATAAGACGCAAACAACCTAGAAAGTGCAAATCCTAAAGCCAATTTATTATCAGATGAATCAAGAAGTATCAGGCAGAGACAGAAAATGGTGTAATTTTCATGAAATCAAGTAACTGCGTCCTCTTTCTTGCACTCACGCAGGAGGGATTCCAAGTATTCTCTTCGATCCTCAGCACTGTAATACATATAGGCAAAATAAAACTTCAGAGCTGATTCAAATTCTGTGATGAACTAACAGCATCAAATGTATCATGTCAACCTTGTATTGTTGTAAAAAAAACCCAACAGCAATTACTATAATCTACTTAAGGATATTTTTGCAGATGTACTTTGAACATATGTTACTATTTTATTAGGCAATCCTTTCTTATGCAAGTATCAATCTTTCTTTCTTTCTCTATACAAAACCAGATGTTAAGTCATTAGGTTCACTAAGATATAACCTAAAATGTAAATGTAAATTTAAGTAATAAAAAAGGCATGAAAACCTCAAGTTTAAGTTTGGAAAAATATAAAATCCCAACTGTATGAGTTATAATCATTCACAAATTGTCAAGTTTAAGTTATTATATTAATTAAGAAATTCTCATATAGATGCCAAATACCTCAACGTATCAGTGGTTAATGTATGTACCAAATAACAGGTAAAAATGATTCAACTGCCATTAGTTATTTACTAGATAATATATCATGAATAAGAAGTCTTATAAAGGAGATGAAAAATATATGCAAAGATGCAGCTAACTAGTTAAGTGCACAAAGAGTTTGCATGCCTTAAAATTGTAAGGTAAATTGGTTTACACAGCACAATTTTTTTGACAGGTACTAGAATGAAATGAAATTTAAATAATGTGATGTCTTTATAAATTCAACATCAAACCTTGAATTCTATGGAAATCACAGATGCAAGGGTTGAATGTCCATTTGATCGGTGTATTATGAGCAAATTAAATTTCTATTGATAGAAGAACATCAAGTAATTTGATTCCTGTTTTCATTAAATAAAATTTCAAGCTCAACATAAAGGGAACAAGTCATAAACATATAATCTACCACATGTTCAAAGTGTAAAGACATATTTCCAGAATATCAACAGAATCCCATTCTCTATATTACGTAGTCAATTATTATAGCAGTTCTAGGTAACAACAACCCCTTGGAGCTAATATGCCACAACTCTTCTTATGACGATCTTTCAAACTTAATAAATTTAGCACATAACTAATAATAAGAGACATACCTATATTTTATAATTTTTAAGTTTGTCATTTTCTTTTCTTATTTCCAGGTCAAGTTGTTTGTTGGGAACATAACTATATTGCCATTACAGCTTCCAATTAGTGATATTTATTTTATTGACCCCCACTAATGATGATTTCTATGAGTTTCTATATAAATTAAATTATTAGCCATATCGTATATATGACTTCTAATCTCTACTCTATCATATCACAATTTTGACATACATAATATTAATCAATGCGCAGAGAACTGTTAAGAAACTTGTATAAGAAAACAGAAAGTTATGTACACCAAACTATATCCAAGAAATTTTTCTACCTTTATTTAACTCTATAAATTCTCATATTTCTAATCACTGTATTTTATCTTTAATGGTTAGTTTACATGCTAAATTACAAGTGTTCAACTTTAATCTTTGGAAGAGATTTCAAACATATATGATCCACCCTTTCAGATACCAATTAATTTTAAAAAAATTAAAACAGAAAAAAATCGTATGATAGACAGATATAACAAACGAAGAACAATTTGGAACCTTACTAACGAAGAGGGGTTTTGTACATACCAGTAGTGTAAATGGCGAAGCTGATCGGCGATGGACCCAGCGGCGACGGGAAGCGCGATGCAGGTGGTACTGGTGTCCGGAGGAGAACGGTAGCAAGGATTCGCGCACAGAGGTGTGATTCGTGTCTTTGCCCCGTATGTGTTTGCGCGATGAAGAATTTCAGATATGGATCTGATTCTGGGAAGGGTCAATTGCAGGAGAGAAAGGTGGATCGGCAGCCACGCAACTCCACGGTGACAGAGTGGGGCACGGTGGAGCAGAGAAGAGTTTCGCGTGCTCTGCACTCTCCTTTGGTGGGTTCCTCAGATTCTTGATTTTGGGTATTCTGAATTGAATTTTCCTAAAACCATCACTAGACGAACTGAGGTTAACGGCAGGGATGGTGAGTTCGACATTAAATCAGAGCGATTCGGCGTCGGTAGGCTGATTTGGGGTGGGATCGCAGCTATCCACCATGAATTGCTGCTGTTGGTGACACCGCTGGAAATTTGCCGCAGGCATCTCCCGCTTCTGTTGTAGTGTTCATGTATAACAAGTAATTCAAGAAGCATGTATGTATATTATACAATTAGGCAAACTTCAAGTAATTAAAGCAAACAAGCACATATAAGATGCATATGATGAATGTCTGTCCTATTGGCTGTGATATCACGTGTCAGTTATAATGCCAAACCCGACACAAAATCTGGTTGGCAACTCCCGGATTAGTCTCTCTGTTGTGCATATTCAGGAGGAATAATTCCGAGGGATAAGTACCCTACCACCTTCTCTTTTCAGAGGGAAACGTTCCGAAGGAGAGTGCCCTATATCACCTTCCTCTGGATGCCGCATGATTCCGTGGGTTAGTGCCCTATCACATCTCAACATAGGCGGGAGACTACCACAAAACCTATGCCGGCACCACTACCTCGACAAGTGGAAGACTGCCACGGCCCTTGCCCGAGGTGCATAGCGACTTATCAAAACAATGCATGTCACAATCACATAAACCATCTCAGAGGCCACTACTCATAGCACACTTCCGTTCATACTCATTCCATTAACCAAAGTCATTCATTTTCAAGTTCCAATCTCATCATCCATAATCAATATATCAAGTTCATCATCAACCCGGCTCTCCATTAGTTCACAAGACAAATCCACCCAACTGACATACCAAGCCTAAGTCACCATCTTCTAAAACCCGTATAAAATCCATTAATCTCAAACACAAGCCCATCTATACTAGTCTTAGGACATAATTACTAGTCACAAGTCTTAAGGAGAAGTTAGAAAAGTTTGAAAAGTTAGAGAACCTTTGAAAATCAAGAAAAATCATCTTTCAGTAAAACAGGGGCTGTGCGTACGCACGCCCATATGTACGTAAGCACGCCAAGTAAAACAGCGTCTGTGCGTACGCACGCCGCTCTGTGCAATGCACACACCAAGTTTTGGCCCATCTTGCATACACATGAACACCCGCGTATGGGGTGCCCGCGTACGCATGCACATCAGATTGCAGAAAAATGTCAACTTGCAGAATTTTCAGTTTTAAACACCAAACTTTAAACGTTCTTAACTTCCTCTACAAAACTCCGTTTTTCTCAAACTTTATATCATTTTAAAGCTCTTGAAATAACCTTTAATTTAAAACAATTTCCAACCAATTTCAGAAACAGAGGCTCAATTTTTGATCCGTCAAAGTTTACCAAAACTCAAGTTTTACACAGAAACATTAAAGTTCTCTAATTTCCAAATTCCATAACCAAACCAAACTAAAGCATACCCAATTTCAATACAAAATAATACCACATACTAACTCAATCTTTCCACCATAATTCAAAAAAAATCCACAATCCATAAATCAATATCTCAACCTTAACAATTTTCACACAATTTAACTCTTGACTAACCTCATTCACCACCATTCAATATTAACACCAACCACAATATTCAAAACCCAATATCATCATCAATATTAATCACCACCTATCAAAATCATATTCAACATCAATATTTATCATATTTTCATCATATTTCATATATCACACATTCTCACACTCCATGTCATCCTCTTCATCATCAAACATAATTTCACATATAATTAATCATACACAACCATCATTCAATTTTATCTTAAGGTCAACTAGCCTAAGTGTCCAAAAATATTACATATTATATAAAAAAACCGAAACCATACCTTGGCCGATTCCCAAAATGCACCAAACACCAAGACGAAGCCACCAAGCTCGATCCAAAAGCCTCAAACCAACACTAACAAACACCAAAACTCAATCTAACATCATACAACATACCAATATCAAACCTAGGGTTCACAAAAATAACTAAACATAAGATTTTAGTGAGACCTTACCTTATCCACGAGATTAGGGGCAAAATTCAACAATATTCCAATGCTAGATCACCCATAAACAACCAAAATCACAAAATCTACTCAAAAACCAAATGTAAAAACGTGAAATCACTTAGGGTGGAAATTGGAGTAGGAGACGCAAGTTCTTACCAGCAAAGTTTAGTTAGAAATGACGGGATCGGTGAGAGCAACGCGTGGCCGCAAAGGGCTCGTCAATCGAAGCTCCGAAGCTTAAGTTATGGTCACCGGAAGTTGATTGTGAATAGTGACCAAACCCTTTTGTTCTCTTCTCTCTCAAAGTTGCGCCCCCTTCTTTAGTTTAGGATAAAAATAGGCTGAATTGCTCATTAAAGAGGTTTATATATGTTGGACTTGGACCAAACTTTGACCCGATCCAACCCGTTAACGTTTTTAGCCCATTTGGTCCACTTTGGGCTAAAACCTTTAAGATTAGCACCCGGTTTTTAATTTTAAATTATTTTTGTCCTTTCAAAACAATAAAATTCAATTTTCAAAATCTTGTATTTCTCAATATGCGGTACCGGACAGACTAGAGCCGGTACTGTCGGCTTAAGCACCGGTATGCATTTTTCCAAAAATTTTCTGCAAAAGATACATTTTTCCACTCAGAAAAATTCATTGAATTCAAATTTTACCTTTGTATTTTAAAAAGAACACTTCTATGTTTTTGAATCTATTCCGGGCAATTAAAAATTATTATTTTAATAAAGCAATTATTCTGGTTCTTATAAGAATCAATGACATGCTATGGGGGTTGAGATGTGCTTGAGGAATTCTCAACTGAAGGAGGTGCAGATGAATGATTAATAGGATGCTGAGCTGCCATGACGGGACTATTAGAATGGATATCAATGGAATGCATGGGATGAATGGAATAAAAAGTAGTGTAATCAAAAGGATATGCATTAGCAAATGATAGATGATCCTAATTTATGGCATAAGTGTCAACAGACGACTCAACCGGAATGTTAAAATCAAGAGAAGTGGCATGTACAGGGTAAGAAAAGTGATTTTCGTAGAAAATTATATTCCGATAAATGAATATTTCTCTTGTGTGAATGTTGAATAGAAGGTAACCCTTGGTATCATCTTTAAATCCCAAAAAAACACATTTTCTAGATTGGGGATTTAGTTTCGATCTGCCCTGTGTGAGGGTGCTAGCAAAGGCTAAGCAACCAAATGTTTTCAGATTAGTGAGATCAGGTAACATTAAAAAACAATTTGATAGGAGATGCAATTGTTCAACAAACTACTTGGGACCCGATTGATTAGGGGAACAACATGAGCTATGGCGAATTGCCAAAAGAATTTTGATAGTTTTGAATGAAGTAGCAAAGCTCTAGCTACACCCAAAATGTGTTGATGCTTGCGCTCAACAATTTCATTCTGCTGTGGAGTTTTCACACAAGTAATTTGGTGAATAATTTTGCTCTTGGCAAAGTATTCTCTGAGTGAAAATTCAAATCCATTGTCAGTTTGGATGCACTTTATTTTTGCATTGACTTGAACTTTGGCAAATTGGATAAAATTTTGTAAAAAAGTTGATGCTTCACATTTCATTTTCGTAAAATTAGTCCAAGTATATCAACTTTTGTCATCAACAACAGTCAAGAAGTATTTGTGACCTAAACTTGAAGGGACGGATAGCGATCCCCAAATGTCCATGTGTATAAGATCAAAACAATTTTTTGATTCACTAAAGCTATGTGAAAATGGCAATTTCTTTTGTTTCGCCATATGACATGCATCACAGGGGCTAATATAGTTTGAATTCTCTTTGCAACAAATGTATGGAAAATCTTTCTGTATCATTACAATTTTATTCAAAGGTAAATGACCTAATCTAAGGTGCCATAGTTGCTTATCAGAAATGGGCAATACATTTGAATGCTTATTATGAACTAATGTATTCAAGGTATGTGATGGTAATGCTGCAGAATCTAAATTGCTAGAATGTCTTACAGGACTGCTCATTGTATATAATCCATCTGCACATTTAGCTACACCAATCGTCCTTAATGTAGCTCGATCTTCGATTTCACATTGTTCATCATCAATAAGCAATTTGCATTTTAAAAATTTGTTTAGTTTTGACACTGAAATCAATTTGAAATCAAATTAGAAATGAAGAGCACATTAGTTAAAATCAAATTGTTAGAGAACAAGACGGAGCCAACAATGCTACTTGTTGTTGAGCTGCCATCAGGCAACTTAACAATCAGAGGTTTTACTTTCTGATAGGCAAAGAAATAAGTCAGATCGAATGAGACATAATCTGTAGCTCTAGTGTCAATGACCCAGAGAGGAGATCTGATCCGGCTGTGCATTGTGAGAAATCTGATGAGCTCCTTGTCCTTTGAGAAGTGTCATCAAAGCTTACCTTTGACTCAGTTAATTCAACACTTGTTGTTTCACTCTCTTCCAATTGACTAACAGAGTGGTTACTGCCACTGATTTCACCACTTTTCTCTTCAGCAGCTGTGAAATTTATGTTTGTTTGTTACTTCTGTTTTAGGTGCGGAGGCAAGCCATGTTTCTTGTAGCAAGTATTCACAATATGTCCTATTCTGCCACAATAGGTACACTGCATTCTGGATCCTCTGCCTTTACCTCTGGTATTTGTTTTTCCACCTCGATTTCCTTCTCTTCCTCTACCTCTTCCAACACCATCCACATAGTTGATTTGTGCACTTTGAAGCAGAGCTTTGTAGTCATTAGGATCCACAATGCCAAACTACCTTTCTTGTTGTGTAAGCAATGAGAATGTAATGTTCACATCTGGCAGAGGATTCATCAACATGATGTTTGATCTTACATTTGAGTATTGTTCATTCAGTCCTTGTAAGAGTCACACAGTGTAATTCTCATCTCTATATTCTCTCATTTTGGCTAGGCCACATTCGCACGTCTCAAAAAACATGACAAAATCAGGAACTGGCTTGAAGCCACTAAGTTGCTCCCATATTAATTTCAACTTAGTGAAATATGCTGTTAGAGTAAGTTCTCCTTTTTTCGTTTGATTTTTCATTTCCCTTAATTCAACCAAACCATACTTCTTTTTTAAACCAAACCATGAAACCATAACAAAGGAACTTTGATTAAACTCCCTTTTCATTCTTTGCCTTTTCATTCTTTGCCTTTTCAGCACCGCAACAAACCATGGTTCCACCTCTTTTCATTAATGTAATGCTTGTGTTGTGATGAAGAAAGGAAGCTACGAAGCCTTCCATCAACAGCTCAACCCCCTTCTTCTCTTTTGTATATATAGGTAAGTAACTTCACCTTTTTATTCATCCCAAACACATACCAAACAAGGAAAAAAATAAGGAAAGAAGGCCAGCGATGGAAGCAGAAGGAAGAACAAAAAGCTAAATCATCATCATCTTCGGCGCACATAGGAAAGGAGAAGGATGGCCATTGATGGAGGATAATCAAAGTTAGAGACCCCTAACTATTCAATCTCTTCAATGTTCTTCCACTGGGTAAGCACTAGTGATTCTTGTTCTTCTATTCTTCCTCCAGTTCAAAATTTTAATCTTTATTGTGCTCCATTTTCTTTGTTTAGTGACCAAACCATTCAAGAACAACCACTTACAAGAGTAAGAATTATTCTCTTGTTCCATTTTGGTTCGGCCATTTGGCCTTGGTGAAGTAAAAGAGCCATGAATTTGAAATTGTTAGGGTTTCTGATTCAAGAGAAGTAGAGGAGTGGAATTTGGTTTGTGATTCCCAAGGAAAAGTAAGGATAGGATAGATAGAATGTTATGTTTGCTGCTATGTTTGCTTGTGATGATTGATGATTCATTATATGCTTGATTAATGAAAAGTGTATTTTGAATTCTATTTTGATATGATGCAAAAAAAGTGAATGTTCAATTATGCATAAGTACTTGTAAAAATGTGAATTGATGATTTTGAGTTCTTGGAGTTGTACTAAACATTCTAACAACTTTGTTTTATCAAAAAGAAGATAGAATTATGGTTTTAGAAGAGTTATTATAATCTTAGATATAAAATTTGGTATATGAGATTGTTAAATTACTTAACATAGAATTTCTGCACGTTTGCCAGCAACTTGGAATGAACTCTGGGAGCAATCTAGACCATCATTTTAGATAAAGTTATTTTTGTGTGAAACCTTGGTGTGTCTTGAATGTTCCATAAAACTTTTAGAACTTGTTGATAAGTAGATTGAGATGAATGAATTTTTGAAAATTGTTGGTTTCTACAAAAAAGTTTGTTCTTTTGCTACAGAAGCGTCAACTTACAACCTACTTAACTTTTGATTCTTATAAGTGATTAAGTTGAAACCAATAGTAATTTATATCTTTGTACGTCTATAATACTCAATTTGAATTTCAGACCAATGCCATGTTTGACAAAATAAATATGCAGATGGGAAAGTGACTAGCTCACTAACCTTTAAAAATAGTGTTCTCCAAAATAGGGCTATGTTCCTAGCTATATATCTTTTTCGTATGACATGATATTGATCTAAAATTTGATTTCTTTGAAATCTAGGCTAGTCTACTGGTGCATGAAATTGCAATCACACTTTTGCAATCCCGCACAACTAACCAGCAAGTGCACTGGGTCGTCCAAGTAATACCTTACGTGAGTAAGGGTCGATCCCACGGAGATTGTCGGCTTGAAGCAAGCTATGGTTATCTTGTAAATCTTAGTCAGGATATCAGAAATTATCAGGGTTGATTGTGAAAAGCAGAAGAACATGAAATAAGTACTTGTTATGCAGTAATGGAGAATAGGTTGAGGTTTTGGAGATGCTCCATCTTCTGAATCTCTGCTTTCCTACTGTCTTCTTCATCAAACACTTAAAGCTCCTTCCATGGCAAGCTGTATGTAGGGTTTCACCGTTGTCAGTGGCTACCTCCCATCCTCTCAGTGGAAATGTTCAACGCACCCTGTCACGGCACGGCTATCCATCTGTCGGTTCTCGATCAGGCCGGAATAGAATCCATTGATTCTTTTGCGTCTGTCACTAACGCCCCGCCTTCAGGAGTTTGAAGCTCGTCACAGTCATTCAATCATTGAATCCTACTCAGAATACCACAGACAAGGTTTAGACCTTCCGGATTCTCTTGAATGCCGCCATCAGTTCTAGCTTATACCACGAAGATTCTGATTAAGGAATCCAAGAGATATCTACTCAATCTAAGGTAGAACGAAGGTGGTTGTCAGACACACATTCATAGTTGAGAATATGATGAGTGTCACGGATCATCACATTCATCCGGGTTAAGAACAAGTGATATCTTAGAATGGAAGTAAGCATGATTGAATAAGAAACAGTAGTAATTGCATTAATCCATCAAGATACAGCAGAGCTCCTCACCCCCAACCATGGGGTTTAGAGACTCATGCCGTGGAAGGTACACAAAGAAACGTGTAAAGTGTCATGAGGTACCGATACAATGTCAAAAGATCCTATTAATAGTAAACTAGTAACCTAGGGTGTACAGAAATGAGTAAATGACGTAAAAATCCACTTTTGGGTCCACTTAGTGTGTGCTTGGGCTGAGCAATGAAGCATTTTCGTATAGAGACCTTTTCTGGAGTTAAACGCCAGCTTTTATGCCAGTTTGGGCGTTTAACTCCAAGTTTTATGCCAATTCCAGCGTTAAACGCTGGAAATTCTGAGGCTGATTTGCCACGCCAGTTTGGGCCATCAAATCTCGGGCAAAGTATGGACTATTATACATTGCTGGAAAGCCCAGGATGTCTACTTTCCAATGCCGTTGAGAGCGCGCCAATTGGGTTTCTGTAGCTCCAGAAAATTCACTTCGAGTGCAGGGAGGTCAGAATCCAATAGCATCTGCAGTCCTTTTCAGTCTCTGAATCAGATTTTTGCTCAGGGCCCTCAATTTCAGCCAGAAAATACCTGAAATCACAGAAAAACACACAAACTCATAGTAAAGTCCAGAAAAGTGAATTTTAACTAAAAACTAATAAAAATATACTAAAAACTAACTGGATCATACTAAAAACATACTAAAAACAATGCCAAAAAGCGTACAAATTATCCGCTCATCATCTACTTTGAGGTCACAAAATTTTAAGAACAATTGGTCATAATTGAATTTTTCATGAATTTATTAAAATCACTACTTTCTGCTATTTTCTATATTTTCTTTAAAATAATGGTAGAATTTTGAAAATTATTATAAAATTCAATTTTAATTAGATTGCATGAAAACTAGTTTTAAATTAAAGCTTTGGACTTGAATCACCTTGTATAAGTAAAGGTCTCGTACGTGAGCTTTTCACAATATATATGGGCTTAGAAACTCAATAAGTGCTGAGTCGGTGATTTGTATATAGCAGTCACTATTTTGCATGCATAATTATAGGTACAGGTGTCGAAACCATGCATAAAGGGCATCATCATAAACTTTAATCCGTCAGAGATGTGTGAATATAAAATTTGCATAATTTCGAGTCAATTCGTTATACTAATTATTAAATAGAAAGTCAGTCACCAGTAGGATGTTAAGCTAAATATTCTAAGAAGAGAATAGAAGAGCATGTTTGAATTTAAAGTAGGCCCCAAGATACCAAGGAGACTTTAGCAAAAGTAGTTATGCTGAAATAAAGTGTAAATATTCTATGGAAGACCAAAACTAATTATATAAATTATTGGTAGTCCTGATGGACCCAGAGTGGATTATCTGGTGAGAAGGGGTGAGGTTAACTCCAGCGGAACCAGAGCAGAATATCTGGTGAGAAGGAGGAATGTGTGGGGTAGGGACAGCTACCGGAAAATTTGTTTCTCTTTCAAGCGCATACTATCGAATTGCATTACTGACTGAGTTGAGAAACCATATCCGAGTGTAAACTCAGATAACCTTAGATTGTGAACAGACAACTGATATGTGAGCTCATGGTCTGCATTAGGGATATGCATGTATCATGTTGGTTACGCATTTGCAAATTACTTGTGTTTGATATTGTAATTACTTTAATTGTACAGGTTTGTTTTCTGTTGTATATATATAAATGTGTTACTCAGCTGTTTTCTTTTTACTTTCTGTTTGACAAGAACATAGAAACCAAGACCCTAGGGTCCCTTTCACTCTGCTGGGAACTTTAGGTTCTCGCCCTTCTTTTCTTTTCTTTTTTCCCTCCCCAAATGAGATCGGCGGTGATCTTTTTTGAGGTTCCTCTTGTCTTATGTTATGAACATCCTATGTGGGGGTAGAGTCTTCATGTGGAGCACACTAATTTATGCTTTACGCGACCATGGTTTCAGATTTGCTGTACATAGCCCGTATTTTGATCCAGACATGCCATACAAGTTCACCGTAGCGGAGCTACATCCAGCTGGAGGCCAGTTCCCCTTTCCTCATCCTCTCAATCTGGTAGGAGCGCATTATAATGTACCATTTTCAGGTTTTTTGTACGTACACAAAGCTAATCCAAATTTTGCTTAGTATTTTTCGACTTTTGCACTACAGGTTGAGCCGATGCCAGACGACCCTTGGGGACATCATGTTGCAGCTGCTCAGGCCACACACTCTGATCCTGTAGTAACCGATCTTCTGTTCATTTTGGTGATCTATAGTGCCATTTTTCCTCGCTTTTGTAGTATTTTAGAGGGATAGGATCTTCCAGTAAATCGGTTCCAGCTTAGGGGACCCGTGTGAGAGTTCGGACTATTTTTCATATTTTGTCTCTGTATATACTCGATGTAGTTACTCTATATTTTGGATATTTAGCATGTACCTTTCGACTTATGTTATGTATTTTGTCTATCCTTATATGTCCAACTTGTGATATTATTATAACTATTATTATGTGTTGCAAAAAATTTATTTCAATGCTTTACCACATCAAAACATAAATTATTTTTATTAATCACATTAATTCGACAAAGGCTTTTAGAAATACCTGATAAAGAAATTTCAAGTCTAGAGCCAAGTAGGTCCGTACGACAAGTAACACCTAAACGATTGGTATTAGTCATGACGTGTCAAAAATTGGGTCGTTACAAATGTACTGAGTGCCTAGTGCCGGAATCCGAGGCTCGACTCCAAGTGTAAATTCAACTCCCAGTGATCCAGAATGCTTCAAAGCTCAATGCCAATCGAAGGAGCCCAACACCAAAACCAAATTCAACTCGCAGGAAGTTCTAAATTCAACTCAAAATTCAAGACTTAAAAAGATTAATTAGCAACAACTTCTTCTAGAAAGATAAGATTTGGTTATTAGAATTTAGATTAGATTAGATTATATTTGAATAACTTGTTATCTTCCTCTTTAGAAGAAAAGATTAGTTTTTGAATTTCAGTTAGTTAGGAAGTTAGGATATAAATAAGTGAGCAATCTTTGGATCTACGGATCAAAGAACTCTTTAGTTTTAGGTTGTTTTCTTTTCTACAATAAGTAACTAATAAACCTCCTCTTGTTAAAGGTTAGAAGCTCTATTTGATTTTATGGATTAGTAATGTAAGTGTTTTTTAATTTTGATTCATGCTTTTCTAGTTTTTCAAAATTGAGTCTTTATTCTTCATCTTTAATGATTAAGAGTATTAAAAAATATTCTAATTCAATCTTGGATTCTGTTGTTATTTTGGAAAATTTAATATCAGAATAGCTTGAAACTCTTTCTCATAATTTTTAACTTGATTAGGAATAGTATTTTGAAAGTTGTGTGATTTTAAATCGAAACCGTTCTTAACCTATTCTCTTAATTAGTTGACCAAGGGATTGGCGATTAATTAAGAGAAATTGAATTGCTAAGAAATTAAAATTTAATTATAAATGATTTGCTGTGAAAAGATTTTTGCATGAGTCAAATTAGGAAAAATCAAGGATTGCTTTTTCTAAGAATTAAACATCTCTGAAATCTTTAACATTCTCATTCATTGATTACTTTCTAATTCTATAAGCTTTCTCTCGTTCACAATCAATTCTCTCTTCACTCTTCTTTGCTTCTAATTCAAGATCCACAATCCTCTTGTCAAGGTTTGATTGATCTTATTAGAGATTCAATTAGACGTTACTTGATTCAATCTGTTAATCTTTGTAAAAATGATATCCACTTAACGTGATATTATTTGATACGATTTGGTACACTTGCCAACAGGGGCGAAGCTAGGTTGAAGTTGAGGGAGGGGCCAAAAATTAATCTTGTAATAAAAAAAGAGTAAAATAAAATTTTTAAGGGGGGCTAAAAGAAAATTTGTACACAATTTATAAGAAAAAATTAAAATTTGGGAGGAGCCATTGCCCTCCTTTTGTTATATGTGGCTCCGCCCCTGCTTGTCAATATCCGAACATATCAATTTTAGTTCATCAGAGATGCAGAAATACAAAATCGTATTTGAAATGAGATATAAATAGAGACATTATATCTATAAATATTAAATAGTATATTGTATGTCTATCATAATAGAAAAACCTAAAAATATTAACAAAAAATATAATTTATTTTTATTATTTTTATTAATTTTTTATAATTATATATTTTTTAAATTTTTTGAATATAAAAATAAAAATAAATTAAAATTATATAATTTATTTTAATTTATTATTAAATAAAATATAAAATATTAATTTTTTTGTATTTTATTCTTAATATTTTATTTTATTTTATTCTAAAATCAAATGCAATATTGGGGTCATCGGTCAAGGGTCAATGATTTATTATTTGTAGCGAGGGAAAGTACCGTGAAAGTGTGATTGCAACATGGTTTGGACTTTGGAGTGGCAATTGACTAATAACAATGGTCCCATATTATTTATCCTGAGATTAAAAATGAAAAGGGAAAAGAAACCGCCATAAGGTAACAGAGTGGAAGTAGTGTGGAACAAGTATATTTAGAACATTGAACAAGATAGGATCTGACATTGGACTAGAGATAAGATATTCAAAAAAATATTATATTAGTGTCCCACATCTTTTTAAGTTTCGAGATGCGTTGATTTGATATAAAAATAGTAACTCACACAAAAATACTTTTATGAAAAAATAATAATTAAAATGTTGATTATTATATTAAATAATATAAAAAAGTAATTAAATTATTTAATAATTTTAACTATTACTTTTATTAGAATATTTTTATATAAATAATCACTAGATATATGTTAATAATTTGTCACGGGGACACTAAATAATCGGAATCAAAAATAGAACGCGACACGTTGAAAATGGTGACTTTTCATATCCTCGGCCAAGGCATGGAGCAAAAGGTGGCTACGAAAGTCATTTGGAAATAGGCGTGAATGAAGGCTAATATTTTTTGGTAATAGATAGGAGGAGTGTATTATGCATGGTTTCGAAGAGTTGGTGTGTTTTTTTTTATAAATATGGAGATAATTTTTTTTAAATTAAAAATTATAAATCAGAAATTTAGATTTGGATAGAGATAAAAAATTGTAGATCAAATTTTGGGTAGGAGTAAAAAATTGAAGGTCTATTTTGGATGGATATAAAAACTGAAGGTCTATTTTGGATAGAGGTAGAAAACTGAAGTTTAGTTTTGGATAAAAAAAAATTTAAATCGAAGAGTCTTATTTGTATATTTAAAAATTTTTTTTGTGTTGGAATATAAATCTGATTGTAAACTTTTTTTTAAAAAAATAAAAATTTCACAAAATAAAAATACACTAAGTTTTTAGGATTTTTTATTTTAATAAATTAAATAAATAATTTTAAAAATTATTACAAAAATTCGTCGACCTCTTCTTTTATCTGGACCGAAAACGAAATAATTTTATACGTATTTCGTTTATAATATAGATATGTGTATTTTTTTTAATTTTCATATAATACATGAAAAATTATTTTATTTATTATGTAAACGAGATATATAAATATAAAAATATATTTTTTTAAAATATTAATAATTTAAATTGGACACAACTTTTAAAAATAGAAGATTTTAAATAATATATAAAAAAAACGTGTTATATAATAAAAAAGATGGAGTGATTTAAAAAAAATACTATTAACATATTTATTTTTTTTAACCGTTAAAATAAGAAAATAGCACCGTTAAACTACTCACTATTAATAGGATAATTTTTTTAACTACTCACTATTAATACTGTAAATAAAATATATACAAAATTAATTTTTAAAATTATTTATTTTAATAAATAAAATATTTATTTAATTTATTAAAATAAAAAATTCTAAGTTTTCGCCTTGTTAAAAAAACATTACTTATACTTAAATACAAGAAATAAAAATCCACGAAAGTACGTCTCCTCGAAAAACAACAAATTAAGCGTTAGTGAGATAGAGCTGTGTATCCCCTATATATATCCAAATTATATGAATTTCTACACATAAATGGTTAAAGTTGTATTTTAAATATTACTCGTTAGTTAAATGACTTTTTTAAGATTTTACTCAAATAAATCAATTTTTGAATCTTTTAACATCGGTCACGTTATTTCTATTTAATTCTTTTCACGCTTTCTCATTTTTACTTATTTGAAGATGAAGAAGGAGATTGTGATGGTAATGGTGCGAACGAAGAAGCAGAAAGAGTAAGAGTTAGAGTTAGAAGAAAACAAGTTGCAACAAAAAAAAAAAAGAAAAATGTGAAGATAATTTCTCTGCCATTGGAAAAGATTATTGCTTGATGATTTAGACAAGTTGTAAAGTAAAAATTTAGGGATGGTTGGGTTTGAAGGTTGCAGACATACAATGGCAGTGAAGCGGTAACCATGACGATATTAGGGATGAAGAAACGAAGGTGAAAATCATGGGTGGTACTAGGGGTGGCAACATGTACCTTACTCGTGGGTATCTAATTCGATCCCATCCGATTGGGTACGGCTATAAATTCGATCTGTAGCAGGTAGAGTAGGGTGCAGGTTTGGTTTTAGTGTGGATTGGGTAGAATGTGGGTTGAACATCAATTCTACTCGATCAACTCGCACTTTATACATATATATGTTACATATTTATATAAAGATATGTTTTAAGTGGATATTGAACCAAAGACTTCTCATTAAATATAAAAGATCTTTAGTCACTAAAAAAAGATTATTAATTAATAATTTAATATTTTTTTAACATCAAATTCAGTTCTATTTTAAATTATCATGAAGTTATATAATAATTTTGCATCTTTTTTTGTAGCTTGCGGGTAGAATCGAGTACCCACGGGTTAAAAATGAGTAGAGTTAGGGTTGAAATATTCTCAATCTGTGAGTAAGGTAGAGTTGAGTTTATATAAAAATCTCAACTCCTAAATAGAATTAGGATTAATTTTAAACTTATCCTACCCTACCAATTGTCACCCCTAAGTAGTACTGTGGTCTGTGGCAGAGAGATGGTATTAAGTATTAACTATTAAGACTTATTAAAATACTAAGGATAAGATTAAAATAGATTAATTTTTAAAAAATTTTAAAAATATAAAATATGCTTTATCTGAAAAAAATTTAGTTAAATTTAATTATAAAATTAACTGGTTCATCTAATATTTTTAATGATGATAATATATCAAAATCAAGGCTCTATGCCCGTGTATTCCGGATTTTGGTGCGGGGAAAAAAAATTAAATCTATATTCTTATTCACACTTGACACTTTCCACATATTACTTACAATTTATTGAGATATTTATAAATAAAAATAATTAAATGAGTCCTGCGGTCCTGCCTTTTCAAGAGCTCCTACTCATTGAATCATTTCCTTTTGAATAGAGCCAATAGATAGCTAAACAATGTCATTTGTTTAAGATAAGAACGTACTGCTTCATGTTTTTCCAATTTTTTATTCTTGGCATGTACCTTCTTTCTATATATTCATTATTCTTGGCATGTACCTTCATATTTATAAGTAGTTCCCTTTCCCCAGAAATAATAAATCTCCTCACCTTTTTTAGCTTTTAGACCATTAACAAAGGGTTCTATGACTAATTACAAAACAATCATCTTTATAGATATAAAAATTCAGTTTACAATTAATTACCGTATAAAAGATACATATATTTAATATTTATGAATAGATTTGATTATACTATTTTGAAAAAATTGATTATTTTGTTACTATAAATTTAATTATTATAATAATTTATTATTTTGCATAAATATTTAGTTACTATATTTAATATTTATGTAATATTTTTTATTGCAAAAAATTCTTCGTTTGCAAGAGTTACAGATGAAATTTTTTCCATTTAATTAAAAATTTTAAGAGAGAACTACTAAACCACATCTTTTTTACATATTTATTTAATAAAAAGATAAATTATTCAAATAATATTTAAAACTTTATATCGTTAATAAAAATAAGGAAAATGATTCTAAAAAACTATTTAATTATTAAAAGATACCTACTTTTATTAAAATCATTTAAAAAAGTAATTAATAAAATATTTATAAAGAAATACTAAATTTTTTAATTAAAAAATCAAATATACTCATAGATTATAATAATTATAATAATAATAATAATAATAATAATAATAATAATAATAAATAATTTATATTTATAATAAAGTGAACTATAGTTTACATATGCATTCTAAGTTTAAAAAAAATAATTTTTTTCTCTATTTATTATTTTTTTGTTGTTGTGTTGGATTTTGGGAGTATAGTAAAATAATGAAGTTATTTATTAATAGTGAATTAGTGGTAACAAATTTTTGTTTTAAGTAAAAGTATATTAATAAAGATTTGAGTATATATAATAGATAATTAGATAGAAAATATTTATAAGAAAAAATTTAAAGATATACCTGTCTTTCTTAAAAGAATTTGATTCTCTAAATTTTGAATTTTTATTTTAGAAAGTAAGATATGATTTTGTTTCTTTGAATAATTTTTTTCTCATATTTTTTCTTAGTCATATTTATGAAATAAATGATGAGAAATTATATTTTTTTATAAAATTCAAAATTTAAAGAATTCAAATCCTTCTTAAAAAGGTTTTAGTCTTTTTTTTACATATTACAAAATTTAATTCACTTTAATAATTTTAATACTAATTTTTTTTTAATAATTAAATCTCGATAATAATTTTTTAGAGTACTTTTTTCTGAAAACAACTTCTAAAAAATAAAAATAATAAATAAGTCTCATAAAAATTTAAAAATATGACAAAAATAATTAAATATTAAATATATTCTCTAATTTTTAGTGTATTTTTTAAATAATGATTTAAATGTTAAAAAAATTAGTAAGAAGGAGAAGAAACTAGAGGGGGCAGAACCCTCAAGTGAGTGACGTGGCGTTTTCTAATTGGACAGGCATTACCCGCTAAAAAATGCAAGCATTGACTTGAATGAAAATCATCCCGTCTTCGCTGTGTTGCACGCACATGACACTTCCCTTCGCTTCCCTTCCTTCACTTACTTACCATTACTCTCTTTCTTTCTCTCATTCGTGAATTATAGGTACCAATCATTCATCCCATCTTAGTTTCCCAACAACTGCTACTACTACTACTATTACACTACTATTACTACTCTCTCACTTCTCTTTCTTCTTTCATATCCTTTTGTAAGCTTCTTCATCACTTCACTTTTATGTATTTCTTTTCCACTTTCTTGCAAAAGCATCCTTTTTGACTCACTCACACTTCTCAAGAGCCTTTCCGCCTCCCCCCCTTTTTTTATTTAGTTATCAAAACTTTATTTTATCATACCGTGTTTCGGATCAATTTTGGTGAACTTCATCTTCATATTCTTACTCTCTACCGTTTGCTTGCGGATTCATGCACAAGTTGAAAATTTTTTATTTTTAATTATTCATTAAATATTGTTTTATTCCGCTGGTTTCGGAAACTGAACGAAAAAATTCTTCCGTGGTTGCTGTTTCTTGCAGATGCTGAACAGAATTCATAGACGCCGAAATCCGTGATTGATCGAGTTCTATAATACATGGTTTATATTAGGTGTGTTTAATATGCAGATTTTTTTCTTCTTCTAGCTGTGTTTGCTGATCATAGCATCGGGGTTCTGGGGAAATTATATATATAATTTTTTCATTGCTCAATTATGAAGGTGAACTTACCCTTTATATTGACCATATGAATAGTATAGTCAAATTTTCCTTCCCATCTAGTTGACCAAATCTTAATATCTTATCACACAGGGAGTGAGAGTGAAGTAAAAAATTGGACCTCTGATTGATGCTAAAAACCAAAATTAAAATATTTGTAGATGTTTCGCACAGCTGTATTTAACATTGATTCATCTACATAACTGTGAAGGGCGAATTTCATATTTTAATGCTTGTCGTCTATGGTGATAGCAGCTAGAAGTGATAAATTGAGACATCAAGATGTCTTACAGCAGAAGGGGGTCTGATCCGCCACCGCAGAGGCGGATACTGCGGACTCAGACTGCTGGGAATTTGGGGGCAGACCCAATCTTGGACAGTGAAGTGGTGCCTTCCTCACTAGTTGAGATAGCTCCCATTCTTCGTGTTGCTAATGAAGTAGAGGCTAGCAACCCAAGGGTTGCTTATCTCTGTAAGTTTCTTTTGTATTCTATTTTCTTTGTATATCGACAAGTGGACTTTATTTGACATAGTGCCATTTTTTTTGGTTGGTTCGATTTCGCATAAATTCTTATTCTGTTATGATGTGAAAGCAAAAGGCCAATGCTTTAGAAGTTAGCTGCTTTAGAAACGCTTGACAACATTCCGATTTCACTGATAATATGTGAGATAGGAAAGGAAATGTGATTTTAGGCTACTTGATTGGTTGGCTCACTAGAATTTTGACTTCATCAGAATTGTTACTTAGTGTTGTATTAAGAATGGCTTTGTGTATTTTTCTAGCGTGGTTGGTTTGTAGAGTTTTCAGGAGGAAAACATTTTGGTATGTCCTGATCCAATCTTTCCAAGAATGCTTGATGTTATTTAAATTGTTTAAATAAATGCATTGCTTTTAAGAATTTCAACGATTATTAATTTGTAAAAAAGATTACCAAGTGAAGCTATCTGCTATGTAGTTTCATCTTTCCACCTTTGCTTTTGTTAGGTCAACTGGTAACTGCTCTTCATGTAGCTCACAATTTGTATGAGACTGCTGTCATGAGTTTTTCTTTTAATTTTCCTGAATTTGTCACACAGCATGGAGATTCTTTCTGAACTTTAATGTTATGTTCTTCACCTAATGTCTGTATCCTTTTTGTGTTAGGTCGATTTTATGCCTTTGAAAAGGCTCATAGATTAGATCCCACATCTAGCGGCCGTGGTGTTCGACAGTTCAAAACTGCTCTTCTTCAACGTCTAGAAAGGGTAAACCTCTTATTTGAACATTTAAGAATATCCATGTTTGGTCTCATTCTTCACTATTTTAAACCATTTTAGTATCATTTCCTTTGCCAACCACTAAACTTGACAGTTAAGAGAATTGGCAAGGCTCTTTATTGATCTCTTATTCAAGTATGTTAATGAACCAGCAAAAGGCCAAACGAAGAAAATATGTTTCTGTTGTCATTGTTGCATAGATCTGAAATTATTTCTTTAGAAATCTAAAGATATGTATTTTTTCAATTCTTTTCAGGAAAATGACACAACATTGCAAGGAAGAGTTAAGAGTGATGCTCGGGAAATGCAAAACTTTTATCAGCATTACTACAAAAAGTATATTCAAGCGTTACAGAATGCTGCTGACAAGGACCGGTCAGTTTACAGTCTATTCTCATTGACTTGGTCTCTTTATCACACAATCATATGTGAATACTCGTAATTTTTTCTCGGTATATAATTTCTTCGTTTTATCCAAAATAAATAATTAATTAACCATTAACTTCATATACTTCTCCAGTGCCCAACTCACAAAAGCATACCAAACTGCTGCTGTTTTATTTGAGGTTTTGAAGGCAGTTAATCAGACAGAGGCAGTTGATGTAGCTGAAGAGGTAAACTCTTTGTCCTCCTTTCTGTGTTATTCCAGTCTCTCAGTCATTGAATGTAATGTACAAATAAAGAAAATAATGCATGTATATTCCTTGTTTAGTACTTTAATTTTACCTTGATTTATATTCTTGTTTTTTTATTTTGTATTGTAGATTTTGGAGGCTCATACTAAGGTAGAGGAAAACAAGCAGTTATATGCCCCATATAATATTCTGCCTCTTGATCCTGAAAGTGGGAAAGAAGCTATAATGAGATATCCTGAGGTTTGTTCTTTCATATGTTCTAATTCCTTTTTATTTGGACTTAAATGTATAATTTTGAAGGGTTTCATGGGGATAAGTAGAAATAGGAAACTCCTGTTGAAGAACTAGGAAACAGGAAAAATATGCTTTATAAATTATAATCATCAATTTTTTCACTTGTTGGCATAAACTGTATTATTACCTGCACATTAACAAGTTAAGAGTAAAAAACCCAGTAATTATATAACAAAGCATTAGATGGTTAAAAGTTTTCTCATCCTTTTACACACCCAGAAAAACATACCATTACACGAGTAGCTGCTGAGTAACTGCTATTAGAATTTCTTTCAAATTGTTGATTAAATTGTTTAATGTATTTTTCCTTTAACAGATTCAAGCAGCTGTGTCTGCACTCCGTAATATAAGGGGTTTGCCTTGGCCAAAGGGTCATGGGGACAAGAACAAATTAAATCAAGACATCCTTGACTGGCTTCAGCTTATGTTTGGTTTCCAGGTAGTGATTAAATAGATCTTTCTTAACCATTTGAATTTTTATTTCATTCAAGGATTATCATGTACCCTAATGCAGAAAGGTAACGTGGAAAATCAAAGGGAACACTTGATTCTTTTGCTCGCCAATGTACATATAAGACAAGTTCCAAGACCTGATCAACCACCAAAGGTTTATTTTAATATATTTCTATGTGTTGGAGTTTTCTTTTTTTTTTTTTGAAAAAAAAAAAAACTCATTTGCTGCACTTTCCTATTTAGTTGGATGATCGCGCCTTAACAGAAGTGATGAAGAAACTCTTTAGAAACTACAAAAAGTGGTGCAAGTATTTGGGTCGCAAAAGTAGCCTTTGGTAAGGCTCGCATCTCTTAGTTTAATAATTACTTCGAATGCAAGTTTTGTCAAGTATCAGGTTTAACCATATGGTCTTAAATGCATCTTGATGAAGTGGCTGCATGTCAATTGGCTTTTGAGGCAACCTCCTCTTGACTCATCTTTTGTGTTGCCATAAATAAAGTGATCTTAGTTCTGTATCTCCTAAGGTTATGTACACAATTTTTATTTACTTTTTTTTGGTCAGTGAGAGATTAGGGATTTTGTATCTACACACATATGGCTATGTATAATTGTGTAAAAGGTGAGTTTATTACTCAATGCATTATTTGGAGGAAGTTTCTGTTTGGGTTTTTATCCTTTCCTTTGTTTGATATCAGATTGTATTAGTTCATCTCCTTTGATTTTGCAACCCATTTCCTCCAACCACCTGATTTATGCACTATTGTCTACCCTAAAATAATGTAGTTTACTATCTTTTGACGTAGTTTGGTTTCTATGGCTATTAGGTTACCAACTATTCAACAGGAGGTGCAACAGCGCAAATTACTGTACATGGGTCTATATCTTCTTATATGGGGTGAAGCTGCAAACTTGAGGTTTATGCCAGAATGCCTTTGTTATATCTATCATCATGTAAGTGTAAATCAAAATTTTGCCTCTCATTTAGGGTCAAGTGCTTAAACATTAGCCAAAAAAAAAAAAAGAAGAAAAATATCAATTAAAATTAAAACTTAAAAAATGTAAACAATATATTCTTGTGCTTCTACTAAATAAATATTTTAGTTGAGACGGTTCATGTAACAGGATATGTTATTAGAATCTTAAGGATCAAGTAATTTAGAGTTTCAGTGACTAGAGTTCAGTGACTGCCCCTATTCTTTAAAATAAATACGTTGAATTTCTTCATAAGATAGATGGACCTATGTATTGTTCAGTCCAAAATGCTGTTGTGTGAGGGAATCTCTTAAGATATAGAATAGCTAATAATCCACTACGATTACACACACAAAGACACACACATACATATATATGAGTTTAGTTTTGATGCATTGATTCAGTCCAATCATATTTGTTCTTTTCATTGTCAGAATGATACATAACTTCTCTTCTCTTCTCTTCTCTGCCTATTGATTCCTCCTTCCACCGACCGACCCGCCTGCTGCTAATAATTTTAAGATTTAGGGTAATTGGCTCCTTGACGTGGATTTGTTAATAGTTTCTTTGACTAGTGTTACAAGTTCAGTCCTTATTACTTACATAACATTTGAGGAGAAGTTAAGCTGGTTTCTGACCTTTCACTCTGGAGTTTCCTCAAATTAATATTAAATTTACCTTTGCATATGGTCCATCTGGTCTTAGCAGCATATTCTGTATCTTGTGAGGGCGTCTCATCTTCTTCTATACTTTCTTCTCCATCTTAGTACAATTTTCCTATAAAATAAATAAATAAATAAATAAATAAATAAAAAAGAAAGAAAATCCTTTCTAAGACATAGATGACCTGTTTTTGCTTTTAAGGTAGTTATCTCCTTCACATTACTTTTACAAATGGAATGACAAAGAATAATGAAAGTCCAAGATTTGTTTATATTATTATTGATGGGTTGCTAGTACATCTTAATTTCATTGTTATATCTGTTGTTGTAAATCCTACTTTTCTGATGTTATTTAATCTGAATGTGAAAATAATTACTAAAAGAACTTATAAATCTTTTTCTTCTTGATTTAATTAGATGGCATTTGAGTTGTATGGCATACTGGCTGGGAGTGTTAGTCAACTTACGGGTGAGCCTGTAAAGCCTGCATATGGTGGTGACAATGAGGCTTTTCTGATGAAAGTAGTAAAACCAATATATGATACAATAGCAAAGGTGTGCTTTATTTTTACGAGCCGATGAATTGTTTGGTTTTCTTTCAACGTTTGGTTGCGTTCTGTTATGTGGGCAAAAACCATTTGTTTTTTCCAGGAAGCTTTGAGGAGTAATACAGGAAAAGCAAAGCATTCTCAGTGGAGAAATTATGATGATTTGAATGAATATTTTTGGTATTTACTTAATTTTTTACCCATGTTCCTTCAGCTTGTGAAGATTTTCATGATTGAAGTGATCACCATCCTGACTTGTAGGTCAATTGATTGTTTCCGGCTAGGCTGGCCAATGCGCATTGACTCTGAATTCTTCTATGTATCTCCACTCCCTGAGAAACGCTCAGCTAACAAAGATGAGGTTCAACATATTATATGACTTGTTCTTTCTAAGCTTGTGATGTTAATCTTTTTGCATTTCCTGTCATAGATTTGTGTCTTCCACTAGAACTTGTAGAACTTGACTGCATAAGTATTGAACTTTATCATTATTAGAGCTCTTGCCACCTTTCATTTTTTATTAGATGTGACCATAGTCATTGTTCATCATTGCAGTTGTTGCCTCTAAGATGCGTAAGCAACCTCTTTCCATTTTTCCTAACTATTTTTTCCTGATTTTGAAACCAGGAAACTGGAAATATTGCCAGAGGTCGATGGATTGGGAAAACTAATTTTGTTGAAATACGCTCATATTGGCATGTGTTTAGAAGTTTTGATAGAATGTGGAGCTTTTATATACTCTGTTTACAGGTAATAAACATTTGACTTTTACTTTACAACATTTACCCCATTCTGCATCCATTCAATCTAAGGAGATGTGTTGAATATGCTTTTTGAATAAGGCAATGATAATCATCGCTTGGAATGGCTCGGGTGATTTAAGCTCCATATTTGATGGTGAAGTTTTCAAGAAAATTCTCAGCATCTTTATAACTGCTGCAATATTGAAACTTGCTCAAGGTAGATAAACCAACCACCTATCTATTTCTTTGTGATTTCTCATCTCCCTTCTTTTTTAATGGTTAATAAAAAAGAAACTAAAATAAATAAAATAACCAAAGTTGAGTTTTCCTCTCTTCCCCAATTCATATCTGTTAGAAAATTGAAATCGAAGTTATAATATCTTAGAATATCAAGGACTGCTAGATATAATCTCTTAGCATTAGTTTTCAATATTTTCTGTTATTACATGATGGCATGTGATTTATCGAATAGATTGCCATAACAACATCACCTAAAAAATTTAAAGGAACATTAGCATTTGATAAAAGGGTGTTAGCTGTATCAAGAATGTGAGAGTGCTCTTTTTTTTGCAACTTCAATTTGTTTAGGACTGTTTGGGCAGGATGATTGATGATTCATGCCATGTAGAGCCATAAGTTTATTAAAAGATGCTGAAACATTATTTTGCATCATCACCCTGTAAAATGCAGTTGAAGGTCCAAACTGAGTATGCATCTCTATCACTTTGCAAAAAAATTGAAAAAAGAAAGAAAATTTAATTAACTCAGAACAGTCTCTCACTGAAAAGAATCCAAGTACACCTTGAAAAATCAAGAATAAAAGTCCCTTGTAGCATCAATAGAATGATAACAAGATATTGAAGTCCCTTGATCTCTTTAATTCTTTTGATTTTATTTTAACATGTAACATCTCATCTAAGAAGTTACCTTGCCTTCTAAAATTGTCATTCTTTTTATTGGATATTTAATGATCAAAGTTGAATAATTATGATGTCTTCTATACTTTTCCAGCGATTCTTGATGTAGTCCTGAGTTGGAAAGCAAGGAAAGTCATGTCACTTCATGTCAAGCTGCGATATATATGTAAAGTTATTTCAGCTGCTGCATGGGTAGTAGTTTTGCCAGTCACTTATGCTTTTAGTTGGAAAAATCCATCTGGTTTTGCACAGACCATCAAGAATTGGTTTGGCAATGGTTCAGGATCGCCTTCATTGTTCATTTTGGCTATCTTCCTTTATTTATCTCCAAATATTCTCTCTGCACTGTTATTCGTGTTCCCATTCATTCGCCGTTATTTGGAGAGGTCTAACAATGGCATTGTGAAGCTCATGATGTGGTGGTCCCAGGTAAGCCAATATAAATTTTATTTTATGTGCATATGTATATATAGTTTATGTTCTTTATTATGAATAATAGCTTCGTATCATTCTCAACAAATTCCATTCACAAGTGGTGATGTTATATCTCCTGTTAGTATTTCTACATCTTACTCCTCTTCTTAACAATTGGCAGCCTCGGTTATTTGTTGGAAGAGGAATGCAAGAGGGACCAATTCAACTCATGAAGTGAGACAGTGAACTTAATTTAATGTCTTGAATTATTTACAATCATTTTGACCTCTCTGACTAATTAAAGTATAATTGTTGTAATTTTATAGGTACACTATATTTTGGGTTCTCCTTATTCTATCTAAACTAGCATTTAGTTACTACATGGAGGTAACGATCTGATCCAGAAGTATAGCATTTTTATATTGATAATTAGAATGATGAATAGAGCTTTAAAATCTGTAATCCACTACCTGAATGGAGTAGGATTATTTCTGAAGAATAGATTTTTTTTTATCATTTTATACTTACTTTCTTATCGTATTTACCATTCTTTTCAACAAGTTCCATGTACTCTTGCATGGAGGAGGTTTATAGAGTGATTGTTGAAAAATACATCTTTTAGTGTTAAATATTTCCTTTCTGATTTTGTTTTCTTCTTCTCGTTCCTCCTTATTTTGCTTTTCCCTCACAAGTTCCATCTCCTAACTGTTAATTTCACCTGTTTTAGGATGTCTATAGTATACTAAGTATGTTAACATATGTGTACGTCCATAAATGAATCAGTTCAGGAACAAATGTCAATTTGTGGTTATCTAAGGAGGTTTACTAGAGAGCAACCCTGCATTCAGGTGTTTGTTATAAACCTGACTCTTGCTTTCAACTGCAGATTAAGCCTCTTGTGGGTCCAACAAAGGTCATCATGCAGGCCCACGTATCACTTTATAAGTGGCATGAGTTCTTCCCCCATGGTAAGACTCCGGGAATAAAAGAAAATGAACAGTTTTGGTTCATATAATGGAATTTTGAAATCATTTTCTACTTTGTGCAGCCAAAAGCAATATTGGTGTAGTGATTGCTATATGGTCTCCGATCATTCTTGTAAGTCCATCTTTATATCATGTCTCAATGTCTCACCATTTTGTATTAAAGATATGTATATTAGTCAATTACGTGCCCCTTTGCAGGTCTACTTTATGGATACACAGATTTGGTATGCTATCTTCTCTACAATAGTAGGAGGCATATATGGTGCATTTCGCCGTCTTGGAGAGGTATGTGTATTAAGCAATCCACTTCACTATAAATTTAATTTGTTATCTTGCTATGAAATTGAATTCCACCTAGTGGGATAAAGCTTTGTTGCATCTCCCCTCTAAATGGGAGTATTTTATACACTGGGTCTCTAATATATGCTTTCAAAAGACAAATTTTTATAACTTATAGCTATATGTGACTCATCAAATCAAATATATAAAGTCACAATTAGACTTGAAATATGATATTTTCTGGAAATATTTATTTACATTCTTTAATAACTACATGTGCTTGTATTATGGTTTTTCATATCTTACATTTTAAAACATTTTTGTTTGGAGCTTCTCTTCATTGATGATAACTCTAGGTTGACTGCTCACTTATAGTAAAATGAACACCAAATGTTTTATGGTTTATAAGTAACATAAATTTGGAGGTAATAGCTATGGAAATTTGCAAATTTGATGGCAACTGGTTAGATAGGAAATCCAAACTCAATGGAATTATTGCTTGGTTGAAATGGTAAAATATAATTGATTATAAGGAAAGATTCAAGGGTTGATGTTCAAATATGAATTGGATTCTTATGTTTTTCTTCATTTTATGTGCTTGCTACTGTCTGAATTATGAAAACTAGATTCGTCAAACTATGCTTAAGGAAACCATGGAGATTTTTCTGCTACATTGGCTGCACAACTATGGACTTCCAGACCTATTTTTTCCCTTATTTTTTTCATTCCAATTTCAGATACGAACATTGGAACTCCTGCGGTCTCGTTTTGAATCAATTCCGGGTGCTTTTAATGCTTGCTTGATTCCTGTGGAGAAAAGTGAGAAAACCAAGAGAAAGAGTCTATGGGCCACTTTTTTCCACAAATTTGAACAGGTTTTTCAACTTTTCTGCTTTCTAAGAATTGGTACCCTACTATGAAGTTGTTTGAGCTGCGAGAGAATGTTGTATATGTACGTCTAAATTACCTTTCTTCCTGTTGCATTATAGAGGTATTGGAGTAGAAAGAATGGTAGGATGATTAGGAGTTTTCTGCTATATGGTGTATTTGGATTTGTTCTACGATAAATTTCAAAGTTGATATCTTGTGAGTGTTGAATAACAGGTTTTCTAAGGGTGTTTCATTGAGGGATATGTTACTACACTTATTTCTCCTTTGTACTGAGTTTTTGTTTTAGATTCTGATGTTCTCATTATGTATTTGTTTCCCTTCTAAATCAGGTCTCTTCCAATAAAGAAAAGGAGGCTGCAAGGTTTGCACAGTTATGGAATAAAATTATTACTAGTTTGAGGGAGGAGGACCTGATTGATAACAGGTAGTATGATGATTTAGCATTGCTTATTACCTCCTTCATCCCACGTCTTTAGTGAATGTTTATTATATATAGTTCAGATTTTCATGTTTTCATGTAAAGCCCATATGTTTGTTTCTAAAAAAGTTATATATATATATATATATAGGGAAATGGACCTCCTGCTCGTACCATATTGGGCTGACCGTGATTTAAACCTTATCCAGTGGCCTCCTTTCTTACTTGCTAGCAAGGTTCAACTACTTATGTCAATAATTCTGTGTTTGTATTAGAATAATCAATTTCATGCTTAAATCCATATGTACGTCCTTATATATTGAACAGATCCCAATAGCAGTGTCGATGGCCAAAGACAGTTTTGGGAAAGGACAAGAGCTGGAAAAGAGATTGACTCGGGACAAGTACATGAAATCTGCTGTTCTTGAATGCTATGCTTCTTTTAGGAATATTATTAACTTCTTGGTTTTAGCAGAACGTGAGAAATTGTAAGTTCCTGGTATCTGAAGTTTACACGGGAAGAGAGGCTTGACATAGTTTCGTATGCTGACTTTATTACATTATGCTTTCACTAATGCAGGGTCATTAATAATATATTTGGAAGAGTTGATGAGCACATAGACAATGGAGATCTTCTGACTGAACTGAATATGAGTGCTCTTCCCAGTCTATATGATCGATTTATTAAACTGATTGAATTATTGGTAATTGTTATGAATAAAATTCTATGTATTATGTTAGACTGAATGTGGAGTTTAACTGAACTTCGCTTTATTTCTTCAGTCAGATAACAAACAGGAGGACAAGGATCAGGTTGTGATTCTTTTGCTTGACATGCTAGAGATTGTGACCAGAGACATAATGGAAGGAGAAGTTGAGGGGTAAGTGATTCGGGAATTTTTGTTTCACTTGATTTCAATTAATGTTAAGAATTAGAATTGATTAGCATTCACTTGTAGTTTGCTAGATTCAAGCCATGGTGGGTCTTTTGGAAAGGATGAAAGGATGACACCCCTTGATCAACAATATCAGGTTTTTGGTAGACTTGCTTTTCCTGTCAAAACAGAAACTGAAGCTTGGAAAGAGAAAGTAAGTGTTAAATTTATAGGTTGTCATTTCTATGAAAATTAAGAATGTGCACTTAAATTCACTAGTTTATCTGAATATCTCGATATATTTCCCCTATATGATGATGTGATGTATCTGTTTGTTGCTCTTTTGTTCTTCATAGATAAAAAGGCTTCATTTATTGCTCACTGTAAAGGAGTCTGCTATGGATGTACCATCCAACCTGGATGCTAGGAGGCGTATATCTTTCTTTTCTAATTCATTGTTTATGGATATGCCACCTGCTCCCAAAGTGCGGAATATGCTGTCCTTCTCGTAAGCTCAATTCATGTTGAAATTGCATAAGATATTTTTATGATTGAGTTAATTATACTCCACTTCCTTGATCCGTGTCAAAGTAATTCTGAACTCCAAATTTGGGTCATTTCACTCCAGCCTAATATTTTAACTTTGATAAACTTTTAACCTAACACAGACATGGTTAAGTACCTTAGAAAATGAAAGAAAAACCCAAACAGACAAACAAATAAAAAAACAACTAGGTTATTTTAGTTATCAGTGAGTTCTATATTACGGACAAGTAACTTTTTGCTATGGAAATGAACATGATATATGAGTATATTTCTTGTACTCTCACAAATAAATAGCATACTGTGTATATTGATTACAAGAGGCTGTACACCGTTTTCCTTTTCTTTCATGTTGTGTCTTCTAACACAATTTCTTTGTAAGGGCATTGTCTCCATTTAATTTCATAATATATGTTAGTCATAGATTATCAAAGTATGTTATTGATAAATTTGGGGGATGGCATAACTGTATTGGATACAATATCTATTATAACTTATTGATGACTTTATTTCTTGATTTTGTAGGGTCTTGACACCATACTATGATGAAGCTGTTCTCTTTTCCATAGACGAGCTAGAAGAGCCAAATGAAGATGGAGTGTCTATCCTATTTTACTTGCAAAAGATATTTCCAGGTTTTCCAGTTATCTTTATCAAATGAATTTCTTGATCTAAACACTTTAGTCATTATTGTTTGGATTGAACAATTTTAATTAGTTAGTTCATATATCTAAGATAGTGGTTTACGAAATAGCTTAGGACAATAATGCTAGTCTTGTTACTGGGTGAAAAAGTTAAAGGTGCAGATAATACGTTTTGTGCATATATTCCCTTTATGTTGATTGTTGAATGCAATTAAGTGAATTTGAATCACAATCTATTTTCTTTCATTTTTAAGTTTTGATCAGAGTAGGTTCCAGGCACCTTTGGTTCACTCTCTAATCACTGTATGTGCACTGCTCGGTGATAAAATCTCGTTCATCCATCATCATGATGGATCAGAGTTTGGAACAAAATGGAAGAAAAAAATGACCATATATTTCTTTGTTGATAGTAAATGTAAAAGACATAAATTTAAAGTAGAGTTGTACCTCATTGCTGAAAACAGCTGTCCATCCTTGCCATTACCTTGTACAATGCCATAATATACTTCTGATTGTGATCATTCTTCACTTCAGATGAATGGAAAAACTTTCTTGAACGAGTTGAATGTAAGAGTGAAGAACAAGTCAGAGGAGAGTTAGAAGAAGAACTCCGTTTATGGGCATCATATAGAGGCCAAACATTGACCAAAACTGGTAAAAAAAATGCTTTCTCTCCCACCACCAATGTTTATTTGTGTATAAATATGCAATTTGATACTCTTTTTGGCATTATACAATTTTGAATATCCTTCAATTTCACTTTTTCACTATCAATGAATGAAGTCCGAGGGATGATGTATATCCGACAAGCTTTGGAGCTACAGGCTTTTCTTGATATGGCAAAAGATGACGGTAAGTGGAGATAAACTCAATGTTTATATTAGTGTATCACTACGTTATCTATTATAAAGCATGGCCTAAATCACCATTCAATCGTTTAACAGATCTCATGAAAGGTTACAAGGCAGCTGAACTAGAGAGTAAGGAAAATCCACACACTGAGCGATCGTTGTGGACTCAATGTCAATCATTAGCTGACATGAAGTTCGCATATGTGGTTTCATGTCAACAATATGGTATTCACAAGCGATCTGGTGATCCTAGGGCAAAAGAAATTTTAAAGCTCATGACTAAGTTTGTAACTCAAACCGAGCTCCTCCCTTTTTATAGCTTGAGCTAGCACTGTCCTGTTACAATTGCTACTTTGTTATTGTAGGTACCCATCTCTTAGAATTGCTTATGTTGATGAGGTTGAAGAGCCTAGCAAAGATAAAACCAAAAAGAATGAAAAGGTTTATTATTCAGCTCTTGTGAAAGCTGCTTTACCAGCAAAGTCAATTGGTTCGTCTGAAACAGTTCAAAGTTTAGATCAGGTATTGTTCTTAGACAATTCCTTAAAGAGAAATGACTTATTCTTTTAATAGATCATTCTAACCACTAGGAAATAATTGATTGCTTTTCAAGATTTCAAGACACTGAATGTATTTTCTTTTTACTTTATTTAGGATTTAGAAGGATGCTTCGGAATAGTCTTAGGATGTTATATGATTACTCTTCTTGAAATTATGATAACTGAACCCCACTTTTGCAAATGATGAAACTGCTTATGTTGCTGTAAATCCTACTTCGGAAAGATCAATATTAAATATGAAACCACAATAAATACATGCATACATGAGTCACCACAATTTCTAATAAAAAATCATCGGGCACTTCCTAAGGTATCTTTCTTGGAGCCTTGGAGGAGGAACTGGTATTTGTTCTAGTTTCCAGACTATTTTCTAATGAAAATTGTCAAATAAGTTCTCTATGTATAGGTTTTTCCTGGCCACTAATGTTAGTAAATTAGAAATATCAAGGGTCAATGATATATTCTATGCAGTTATAATGATTCCAACATTTTACTTGTTTTTTGTAGGTAATCTACAAAATAAAGCTTCCAGGACCTGCTATATTGGGTGAGGGGAAACCAGAGAATCAGAACCATGCCATCATTTTCACACGTGGGGAAGGCTTGCAAACAATAGACATGAATCAGGTCCTACATTATTTATATGTGAATGAAACGGGAAAATTAGGTTTAAAAATAATTAGATAGCTAAACTATTCATGTAACAGGATAATTATATGGAAGAAGCTTTCAAAATGAGGAATTTGTTGCAAGAATTTCTCAAAAACCATGGTGTGAGACAGCCAACAATACTTGGGCTTAGGGAACATATATTTACTGGCAGGTATGATCTATTACCAATTTCTGCATGGTTTTTTAGTATTATTTCCATTACAAGCTGAAATATACATATGAAGACTGTTCACATTTATCTTCCTTTTTGTTTGTTGCAGTGTTTCATCCCTTGCTTGGTTTATGTCCAATCAGGAGAATAGTTTTGTGACAATTGGGCAAAGATTGCTGGCAAACCCCCTGAAGTAAGTCCCCCTCCTCCCCACAAAAAAATTCTCCTCACCATGGAAAGATAGCATGAGCGAAAGCCAGTGAGCATTGGCAAGGAGAACTTTGACATATGTTTAAACAACCTAGTTAGTTCCACATAAATAGCAGCTGATGTATCTCATGAAGATGTTGCAACATGTTGAGGGTGAGAGGGGAGTGAATGAGTTCGGAAAAAGCGGAGGGTGACAGAAAAATGAAAAGTTTCAAGAGTGCAATGATTTAACCATATAATACCGAGACAAGACTTTTTAGCAGTAACAGACATAGTCCCATAACTGCATTACCACAAAAAACTGAAAAAGGACCAGAATATAAAAGTTGAAGTTCTCTTTTATTGTGGTATATCCTTTTTTATTTTTATTATTTATTTGTGGGATGGTTGGTGTACGTGCTGTTTACTATTCAGGTTGAGGTGTTCAGTCTTCATGTTAAGCTCGACTGTGTATCCACTATTTGTTGAAGTTTTCAATGATTTTTTTTTTTAACCTTTCATCCAGGGTACGGTTCCATTATGGCCATCCAGATGTATTTGATAGACTTTTCCACCTGACAAGAGGGGGCATAAGCAAGGCCTCCAAGGTCATAAACTTGAGCGAAGATATATTTGCAGGCATGTATTTTAAATTCTGCATGTGTATCGTGTTTCCTTTTTCTTCCAGAGAAGTATTAATATTATAAGTTTTCCATCTTCTACAGGTTTCAATTCTACATTGCGTGAAGGCAACGTCACTCATCATGAGTACATACAAGTTGGTAAAGGAAGAGACGTGGGTCTCAACCAGATATCAATGTTTGAGGCAAAGATAGCTAATGGGAATGGGGAGCAGACAATGAGTAGGGACATATATAGGCTTGGGCACCGCTTTGATTTCTTCCGAATGTTATCTTGTTATTTCACCACTATTGGCTTCTATTTCAGTACCCTGGTATACTTGAAACCTACCTTGTGAATTTATGACTATGATCAATTTATAAGTACTAACTTTGCTTTTTATAGGTTACTGTCCTCACCGTTTATGTATTCCTTTATGGCCGCCTCTATCTTGCCCTTAGTGGACTTGAAGAAGGGCTGAACAATAAAAGAATCATTCGAGATAACAGAGCCCTTCAAGCAGCTCTTACTTCACAATCTGTTGTGCAAATTGGATTTTTGTTGGCCTTACCTATGGTGATGGAAATTGGTTTGGAGAGGGGCTTTCGTCAAGCATTAAGTGAATTTGTACTCATGCAAATTCAGTTGGCTCCTGTGTTTTTCACATTTTCACTTGGAACAAAAACACACTATTATGGAAGGACATTGCTTCATGGAGGTGCACAGTACCGAGGCACTGGTCGTGGTTTTGTGGTGTTTCATGCTAAGTTTGCTGATAACTATAGACTCTATTCCCGCAGCCATTTTGTTAAAGGGATTGAGTTGATGATTCTGCTTGTGGTGTACCATATATTTGGCAAGTCTTACAGAGGCACAGTGACCTATGTTTTAATTACCCTAACCATATGGTTCATGGTAGCGACATGGCTTTTTGCTCCCTTCCTTTTCAACCCCTCAGGCTTTGAGTGGCAAAAGATAATTGATGATTGGACTGATTGGCATAAATGGATAAGCAACCGTGGAGGTATTGGTGTACCACCTGAGAAAAGTTGGGAATCCTGGTGGGAAAAGGAACATGAGCATCTCCACCACTCTGGAATGCGTGGTATTATTACCGAGATTATACTATCTCTTCGCTTTTTCCTATATCAATACGGGCTTGTATATCACCTCTCAATCACTAACACGACTCAAAGTGTTCTGGTAAGTGCTTTTCGCAAATGGCTCCCTTTAGGAATGCTTACTTGGCTGCTCATGGTTCTTGCAACTAGGATATCAATTTAATCATAATTACTTTTGGCTTACAGGTTTACGGTTTGTCATGGTTGATAATCTTTGTAATCTTGGGTCTAATGAAGGTAAGGGCTTAAGTTATTGTATTTTTTATATCCTTAAATACTGGCATAATGCTTTGTTCAAGAAATCCTACAGAATACACATTGGAGGAAAAAGAAGTTCTGTTTTTAAGCATATTCATGAACTTTAGGCATTATTTTACTTGGAAAATCACTACACTAAATAGCAACTTTTGAGCCTTGTCCAACTAAGTAAGATCAACTACATGGGTTAGCCGATTCGTAGTGAACCCAACAATTAATTAAACAGAGCCAAAATTCAGGATATAGAATTTTCAAATACCTCACAAGTAAATGTCGAGTTACGGAGTTCTTATGTTATTTCAGTTAAATATTTTGAACATCACAACAGTAACAACTCATAATGTTATTCTCTCAGTTCTCTTTTCAGTGATGGCCATGTAGACATATTGTTGATTGTTTCTGCTTGCATAATGGTTGACATAATTTTGATATTGTATAAGCTAAAGATATAGAGCAGTGCTAATCTAGCAAACACTATAGCTTCTTACATCCCTTTTCGCATTTTTCTTGCAAACTGTTCACTGTCATATTAAACCGTTCTATACAATGATGGTGCCATTTTTGCAGGGTGTATCTGTTGGCAGGCGCCGCCTCAGCGCAGACTTCCAGCTTTTGTTTCGGTTGATTAAGGGCTCCATTTTCTTAACATTCCTTGCCACCTTCATAATATTGATAGCAGTGGCAAAAATGACAATCAAGGACATAGTAGTCTGCATTCTAGCTGTAATGCCAACAGGCTGGGGATTGCTGCTGGTCAGTTTTCACATTCTTTCTGTGGCATTTGTGTTTCGTGGAATCCTCTATAAAATTGAAATTTCATTGCTGATGATATATGTATTTCTGATCATGTATAGTTAATTAGTTATGCTTGTCCTTCCATTCTCATTGCATTTTCTTTTTTCTCTTTCACAGATAGCACAAGCTTGTAAGCCAGCCATTCAACATGCTGCTTTTTGGGGTTCTGTCCGGGCGCTTGCTCGTGGATATGAAATAATAATGGGTTTGCTTCTCTTCACACCAGTTGCTTTCTTGGCATGGTTCCCATTTGTTTCAGAGTTTCAAACAAGAATGCTCTTCAACCAAGCCTTCAGTCGAGGTCTACAGATTTCGCGTATTCTTGGTAGACAAAGAAGGGATCGGGCTGCCAACAACAAAGAGTGATTATAGTTGTACAGAGTTTAATTTTTATCAATATCATTGTAAAAATATTTACATAAATCAATCACATGTTATATGGTTGTTATATGATTGTTAGGGTATGACTTCAAAGATAAGTATCGTCTAATGTGAGAATAGCTAAGTATATGATTTAGATAGATGTCTTGCAATTATAAGCATTCATAGAAATAGAACATATGTACACTTGTATCCTCACTGGTAGTTTTGTAAATGTTGTGTTACAACATATTCCCAAAACTTTGTATATTGTGTTTTATTATGTATTACATGTTATTGAATTTATATATGCAAAATCGGAAAACCCTACTTCAACGAGTAATGAATTTGACAACAACTAGAATGAGATCCGCGCAATGCGCGAACGGTAAATTAATGATAGTATATAATAAATATTAAAAATGGCTATGTTTTGTAAAATTAAATTAAATATGTGTAAATTAAAGTTAAATTTGAAAGGTGTTTTGTTTAAAATAATTTGTAGTACAAAAAATTTGAGATGCTAGAGTTGTACAAAGTGACATTTTTATTTAGTAATTTGATTTTTGTATTTGTTTTAGTTGATGGATTTAATCTTTTTATGTGGAGCTCGTCCTCCTTTTTTTTTATTGGTTATTGTTAGAATTGTTACTTTCTTCTTTCTGTTTAGGTTCTTGTGAAGACATGTTTTTTATGAATTGTTGAGTTGTATGCACTTTCTATTATGTTGTTTGTTCTATCTTTGCATTGCATGTATGTTTTTCTTCCAAAGGTGTGTCTTGAATTTGTATGATTTTTTTTCTTCTTAATCTCTTGATATACTTTCCCAATGACATTTGCAATAAAAGAACAAAAATGTATAGATTTTTTTTTGAATAAGTTATTTTTAATAAGAATAATTGAAATAGTATAAAATGAAATTACGTGTTAGTATTTTTCTTTGACCCACTCTGTCAGACAATGTCTCAAGTGATGCAAATTCAAAAGTCTTGGAAAATGTTCAAAATTGAATCTTTAATTTCTTTCACAACAATTGTGAGTAAAAAGTTTGCTTACGTTATACCTTTAATTGGCCTATACAAATCATTTGTATCTTCTATTTTTAAATTTTTTATAGTATAGACTTTTCCTTCCCTGCATTATTAGTAAATTATAGTTCATAATTAGTTAAAAAAGAATAATGAATAGCATATTAAAAGAAGTATAATTTTAACGATATTAAAATACAATTATATATAAAGTATTATAAAATAATATAAAAATTATAAAAACAAAAAAATTATTAAAGTATTTTTTTGTAAATTTAATTTAAAAATATAATAAATATGTTTGTTTTGTACCTTTTCATCTAATATAATCATTTCTAAGCAAAGAGACTCTTCTCATTTGTGGGTGTTAATGTTTCCCATAGATGAACTACGCGAACTTTGATAAACTAATTGTCTTTTTATTTGGTGATATTGTCCAAAGAATGATGCTCCATTGAGTAAGGTTGAGATGTTGTGTAGTTCGAAAATAAATTTTTTGTGCTAAATTTGATGTCATTTGAAGAAATAGTAATAAGAGACTTATATAAGTAGTTCAAATAGTATGGAATTTGAATATTTGTAACGTAAAATTTATTACGATTAATAATATTATTATTACATTTGTAATATGAATGTTTATTATATTTAATGAGTTATTTATAGAAATTAATAAATTAATTATTGGAGTTATAAATTTATTGTATTGTTTATAACGGTGAGATATAATAAATATATGGATATGGATTCAATGTCTTTGTAGGTTACAAATTTGATTACAAATTTTTGTATATATATATATATATATATATATATATATATATATATATATATATATATATATATATATATATATATATATATATATAAAATAGTTTATTTGACAAAAACTGAGTGGTTGATTCTAATATTTTGCCAAGTAAGCAATGTTGTTGACGTGGCATTAGTAAAAAAAAAATATTTTAAAAGTAATGTAGGTAAATTTATGTATCTACTTTTATATATTAAGAATATATTAACTATCCTTAGGACATAAAAGTATAAAATACGTTGTTTAAAATGTCATTTTTAGCTTTTATACAATGAAGAATAAAAAATACCTTCTCTTTGATTTTTCCTTTTAAATTTTATTTATTTTCTTTCTCCTCCTCCCTCTTCTTCCTTGGCATTTGCCTCTTCCTCATCTGTTCCGCTAGTGCCATTACAAGAGAGATGTTATTGGAATTTATGGTTTTAATGATGATTTTAGATGCAAAGAGTCCACTGGAAGTAAAGTAGAATGTGGTTTGCCTCAAAAGATAATATATTGCAAAATATTTGAAGCCTGAGTCAAGCTAGGTAAGGAAACCTAGTTTACTATATATTTTTGCTCTGAAATTAATTATTCATGACTTATTTTCCTTTTTCATGGAATGAATTTAATTTTGATGTACTGTCAATGTAAAATAGTTTTACAAGTGCATTCAATTACATAACGTCATATCAATAAAAATAACTACCTTTCATATTGACTGCGTGAATAGTCATCTAAGAGAGCATCTAAGATGTGATCGTACGACTATGTAAATAAAAATTAAACTCTAAAATGTTTTACACTATCAGTATATCAAAATTAAACTCTTTCATAAAATTAGCTTGAGATTTTAGTGTCGGCATGATATCCAGTGTATGTGTAGCTTGTTGGGTTGTAAGGGAGATACCCTTCTAGTTAAATACCTTGGAATCTCCTTAAGAGCAAATCCGAGGTTAGTGAAGACTTGGAAGCCTATAATAGACAACGTGGAGGAGAAGCTCAGTCTGTGAAAAGCTAAAGTGCTAAATAAAGCTGGGAAGTTGGCGCTGATCAAATCAGTATTAAATAGTTTGCTAGTGTATTATTTGAGTTTGTTCAAGATGCTGAAAACTGTTGTTGAGAAATTGATTTCATTGCAGAGAAGTTTCCTGTGGAGTAAGGATGATGGTAGAAATGGTATGGCATTAGTAAGATGGGAAGTGGTGCAGGTTCCTAAGAAACTAGGCGGGTTAGGAGTTGGAGATACTATGGTTCGTAACATAGCTCTGCTATTTAAGTGGTGGCGGCGGTTTGCAAAGGAAGAGTACCCGTTATGGAAGAAGGTGGTATGTGAAAAACTTATTGACGGAAGAAAATCGTCGGTTAGAAATTTTCACAAAATAATTCCGTTGAAGTATAGATCCAAACCAACAATCAACCCTCAATTAAAATTTAATTTTGTTTGTCACTTAAATCAAACCAATAAGATTTGAGAGTATTTAAATCTTGGGTCGTCTCTCAAGGAATTGTAGGGAAGTGTGCATATTATTGGTTATGAGTATACGGGGGTTGTGATGGCAATTGACAAGAAATGTGAATGACAAGAAAATAAAGTTACAACTAAGGAACTATAAATGCTAAAAGAGCTAAGAAATTAAAGCTAACAAAAAGAAATGACAATCAATCAATATAAAAAGCCTTGGCTAAGGGTGAATTAGGATTTTCATCCTCATTGTCATCCTCAATTGTGATGATAATTGTCTATTGCTCTCACTTAGTTATCCTCTAACAATTGAAGGAAAGTTAAGTGAGCAAAATTGACTCTAATCTACAAGTCCTAATGAAGGATTAGCTTTAGTGAAATTCAAGCCAACTAGCAATTCTCAATCACCAATCAACATTAGATTGTGATAATTCAAGAGTCTCTAAGTTACCAACCCAAGTCAAGAAGATAAAATTCTATTCTAAAATTGAAAGAGGAATTTTATCAAACACCTAATATGTATAAAAAAAAATAGTATGAAATGCAATAATGATAAAATTTTATAGCTACCAATTGCAAGGAAAAATAACACAATCAGTCAAACAAATATCAAGGAATATAAAACATCAAAATTGCATTAAAAAAATTCTAAATTAACAAAGGTTCATTAACATAAAGAGTGTCAAAATAAAGAGAGTAACAATAAAAGAAAACTACAAGAACTATGAGGCTAGAACAAGAAATTATAAAAAAAAACTAAATTAAAACAAGAATTAAATGCTAAACTAAGAAGAGATCAAAATCTAAAACTCTAATTCCTAGAGAGAGGAGAGTCTCCTCTCTCTCTAGAAATCTCACTCAAAACATGCTAGAAACTAAAATAAAATTCATTGTGTATATTCTTGGAATGTTTCTCCCCTTGAAAGAGCTTCCATTCAGCTTCTAGGCATCCAACATTGGGCCAAAAGGCCTCCAAATCGCGAGCCACGTGACTTTTAAATGAAGTCACGCGTCCAGACTTGTGCTTACGCACAGGGTTGTGTGCGTACGCACACTTACTGAATTCCACTTTGTACGTACACAGGGACGGATCTATATATTGTGTAATGGGGGCAAGCACTCCCACTACAATTTAAAATTTTTTTGAGTAATATATGATAATAATATTTATTTGTCCACATCAAATTATTAAATTTGGCCCCACAATAATATTTTACTCAACTTTTGGTACTTAATAGTCAGTTTAAGAATTTCATATTATATGTTTACTGGAATGATTAATTCTCAATATAAATAAGATTGGTGTTCTTTCTTAGAAATGAACTCAAAAGATCTTATTTATCTTTTTTTTTTAAATTAGTTTTAGTTTTTTCTATAACAACCACATTAATTGAAAAAAAATTTTTAACTATAGATATCACTGAGAGTTGGCTTTTGATTGTATGAGAAGTGAATTTCTAATAATTGTTTGGTGATATATATATATAAAAGAGGCATTTCGATTATATTGTTAAAAAAAATTACTCAGTTTTTTTAAAAATATGAAACCTAAAAAATAAAATTATAAATTATATATTATTATTTAAATTATTATTTTAGTAGTTTAATTTGTAAATTATATATTTTGAAGACTAATAATATTTTATAATAATAAAATATAATTATAACAATAATTATGTTATATGTACATAAAAAGTAACTATCTGTATAGAATACATATTGAAATACAAAATATATATTGAAAATGAATTAAATGATAAATATATTTATACACAAATAGATAATGGTTAATGAATAATTTTATAGCTGATTTTTATGCAATATAATATTTTTATTATAAAAATTATTAGAGTTTATTTATCTTGTGTCCTAAAGGCACATATTAAGATTACAAATTGATAATATTTTTGTTAAAAATACAAAAAATTTAAGCTTTTAATGTATTTATTTTGCAGTTATCAAATGAAAAAATTTAAAATATTCTACTAATAGTAAGTTTGTCTCGTGTCTTTAAGACACATATTAGCTAAACTTAAATTATTATTATGTTATATATATTTTGTCCCAATGTCAAAACTTTCTGGATCTGTCACTGTACGTACGCACACTTCAGTGTGTATCTCCCTTGTTTCTTCTTATGTTCTCCCATTTTGCATGATTTCCTTCCACTTTTTCTAAGTCATTCTTGCCTAATTTACGTGAAATAACGCAACAAAACATATCACGGCATCGAATGGAATAAATGTGGAATTATATTAATCAAACTAAGCACAAAATAGCATATTTTCATACTTAGGTACAATTTAGAGAGAAATCACAAAAGTATACTATTCAAGTGTATAGATGTGAGTTTATCTGATGAAATCCACTCAATTCAAGCCAAAATTTACCGTCAAATATGGATTCATCAGTATGCTCCTATCATAATCTAAATCCTAATAAGTTACTGTCAACTCAGGTGCTACCTATTAGAGGAGCACCATGGAAAGATATATGCCAAATACAAATCACGAATCAACATATAAGGGATAAGATGGTTACACATTTGTACATGGAGGTTGGTGATGGGCAACAGACTTGATTTTGGGAGGATGTATAGTTATTTTGTGGATCTTTGAAGGATTGGTTCTCAAGACTTTTCTCTGTTTCAAACAAATGTGGATCTGTCATAGGGATTGTGGGTTTTGAGATGGGTTAGAGTAGATTTGAAATTTTCAATGGAGGCAAGATCTTTTTCAATGGGAGTTGAAAATTCTTAGTCAATTACATGAGATTTTGAGACTTGTAAAGCTAGTAAATAACAGAGAGGATAGAGTGGTATGAAAATATGGTAGGCAAGGTACTTTTTCAACTAACTCATTTCTGCAGGTGCTGCAGGAAGAAATGCTTTCAGAGGAGGTTACTAGCTACAACTTCACTAAGAATATCTGGAAAAAGTTAGTTCCACCAAAAATGGAGCTGTTTGCTTGGTTTGTCCTGATAGGCAGGGTGGATACAAAAAGAGGCTGTGCCGATTTGGGATTATCAGTCAGAAAGATAATGTATGTATTTTATGTAATAATGATGTGGAACATGTATATTACTTGTTTCTCGGCTGTGAATTTGCTTGGGAGATATGGAGTGTTTGGATATCTGTGTTTGGCCGACAATGGTCTTTTTCGAAATCGATGAAATAACATTTTCTATGTTGGACAGAGAAACCGAAGAGAAAGTAGGATCGAGAATAGCGGTTGAAGTATTTCTGTGCGGTTATTTAGAACATTTGGATGGAAAAGAATACAAGAATATTTTAGAATAAAAGCAACAGTGTTAAAGAAATTATAACATGACTGTGATCAGCTCCGAGTAAAAGGGTATAAATCTCTTTTTTAATTGATGACTACGTTGGAGATGACATGAAGATTCTTTTTTGTGCTGTTGCGTTACTTTCTTTAAGTTTAGTTTGTTGTGTTTAACTGGTCCTGTTTATTTCACTTTACTGTGTTGAATTCTTTATTTAAAAAAAAATAAAAAGATTCATTATGTAAATAAAAATGGAATATTGGCATTGCATGTTTTGGTCATTGGTGCTGATGGTACATAGTCCCCTTTGGGTTGGCATATGGCCTATGTGCCACTCGAAGAATTACTCAACCCTTCTTACAAATCTGATGACCCATGGGTATGATTAATTTGGAAAAAATGTTGATTAAAGTTTATAACTAGTTTACCTTTTTGTATAATTAAATTTGTGAAATACATAAATTGATACTTCTTTCGGACAAAAGGAGGGTAATAAATAAGTTAAAAAATGAAATCGAATAACAAATAAAAGTCAAAGAAGTGGATGTTTAATTTATATAAGTAAGCAAAAGGAGGTGTGGATGTTTAAGACTAACCAAATTTAGAGGAATGATATAATAAAATATTACGAGCCTGTTTGTGATGATTATAATTTAAGATTAACCAAATAGAATTCTCTTTCTTGAACATATTAAGTTGATTCATGGAAACACAGAAAAACGATTCACAGTAAAAAGAAAGGAGTTGAAACACTATGATTAACCTCTACCTTAGCAACAATCAACCGTCAAACTAGTGACATTAAAGAAATACTAGTTGAAGAATAACCCAATCCTTAATATCCTTTGATTTTATGTTCATTTCGATTTTTATTTATTTATAATTTTTATACATAGTTTTTCTTGATTTATTTATGTTTGTGATCATGCAAAGTGTTTGAACCAAGAATAAGAGAAATTTAAAGGAGAAACAGAATACTTTGGAGAGGAAATGATTCAGGTCTTCTGACGCTAAACGCCAGGCTCGGTGTTTAGCGCCAGAAATGGCATAAAAGATGAAGTGATTCTGTTTGCTTGGAGCTAAATGCCGCTCACAATTTGGTGAAAACTTTCTGTTTGGCCGGCGCTAAACGCGGACCTGGGCGTTTAGCGCTAGCCCTCGTCCTTTCAAAAAAAAAATTTACTTCGTCTTGCCCTTATATCACTCCCTTCTTTTTTTTTGTAATATTTTTTTGTTTTTACTCATCCGTGCGCTTTTTATGTTCCTCCCCTTTTTCATTTTTTCTTTTCTTGGGGACAAGAAAATTTTTAAGTTGGTGTTGCAGAGCGAGTTCTCTATTTATATTATCATCAATGGCACCAAAGGAAGGTAAATCATCTTCACGAAGGAGCACAACTTGAGGAGTAAGATGGCCAACAAGATAACTGAAGTGGTTGAGTTTCTTTCATGCTGTTTACTTATTTCAGTTCTTATATTATTTATCTCCTGTTTTCTAGTGCTTATTAGTGTTTCTTTTGTAGGATTACAAGTGTTCATAACACGCAGCGGAAGTAATAAAGTAATCCTATTGATTTATTTTGTGCTTAAAACTTTATTGAAATAAGATGGGTTAGATGCCAATACCTGAGTACCCTAGTGAATGAAAACTTTCTCCTTCGATAGTACGAAGGTACTATGTGTATCCACACCGAGACTGATCCTTGTTGTCAACTCCTTGACCAATGGATTTAACTGAGAAATTTCTTGCAACTCCTTGCACCAGCAATTCTTCACTAAGAATTGGAATATTTGTGTATGTGGAGGTAAAAAAGAAAAACTTGTGTTTTTTTTTTCTTTTATCATATACACATATATATTATGAGATTGGTGACTGATTTGTGAATCAAATTACAACTTAATTTGAAACAAAATCAGTTAAGATCTTATCTATATTTAAAACTCATCATAGAATAAATAATTAATTATTTAATATTCTCAATTATAATATTATTATATTTATGGTGCTAGCAAAGAATATAATAATACTCCATTTGAATTAATATAATTATTTATTTGATCTAATCAAAATAATAATTAAATGATTATTTACCAAGGATTAGAACACTCGTTAGTGTGTGACCCCATAGGTTCAATACTAAGCGGGTAGTATATTAGTCATACTAAATTTACTAATCAATGTTGACGTCTAGCAACGCTCCTTGACGACCCGATAGTATGAAGTAATAATATTTTTACTAAGAACCCAAGATGAACAAAAATACAACTCCTTCCATCTTTTCAGCTCTTGGCTAACTTTTAGAGTACGATTTGATTGTCAAACTCTAACTTGTTACCATTATTATAATGAATTATGAATGACTTAAGAAACTCATTTCTTAATTCATTCGAACCCCTTGGCCAAGGCATTGTTTATTTCATTCATTATAATCGTAGAGCTCAAACTCATTACCATAGTTGATGGATTCCATTTTGACTAATCATTAATTCTACAAGTATTTAAATCATACCCAATGTCATTCAACTAATACCGTAGGGTGTTAGGTGTCCGGAATCAAAGTATAACAAATACATTGTTAATTACTATGATAGTCGTAGGTCAAAGGAAAATTCTAATATTATGTTCATCATAAAAATATCCTATTGACAAATATACGGTCATTATAACCATTAAGAATTCTTAGAGTGAGTCAGTTCAATGGTTATATCTCTATATATCACATATATATATATATATATATATATATATATATATATATATAATTTAATAAATGAGATCTATTAATCTTCGTCCAATGAAGACTATATATATATATTAATCTATCCGAATCACTAATGTCCCATTTTTAGTGATTCTACGATTAAGAACAATTTAAATTAAAAGTACTAAAAAAAACGTATATCTCATTATTACGATCCTTATCGTAATTATTCGTTTCTAATTTTAATTAAGGACACTATCATAAATTATAAAAATTTATTCTTATAAAAAAGAATAATAATAATAATAATAATAATAATAATAATAATAATAATAATAATAATAATAATAATAATAATAATAATAATAATTCATGATAATATTTTGTTGGACATACACACTTATCTCCAACATCTTTTGCATGATCCTGTTTAGAGTCAATAGTTCCATTGATATTTAGTAGTTTTAATTATCTTTAAAAATTTTATGCTTGTTTTGAAAAGAGGTATCATGTATTGCTCACAGAGCTTGAAAAAAAAACAAAAGAGAGAAGAGAAGAAGTAGTATAATGCATGAGACTTGAGTTATATATTCTGAATTGTCTTATTCACTTTGATGCGGTGATATTATTTATGATTCTGAATGTATAAATTGAATAGTGCATAATTGATATTGAAGTTAAGAGTGTTAATTCTTGAGGTACAGAAATTTGGAGAAGTATTATGGATTCTCTAAAATAAACAAGAAGTTAATCCTTGAAGCAAAAAAATAGCAAAAAGAAAAAAAAAATCAAGGTCCAGGGCTCTGAGCATCAATGGCTAGGAAGGTCAATTATGATTAAAAGCTCAAAGAGTTGTTTTCCTAGCCATATGCTTGTGGTGTGAATGTGTCAAGAAATTCTTGAGACAGAGCACTAAGAGTCGAGACTATGTGCAATTACGGAGTATGCCGAAGGCTCTGAGCACTACTGACTGGGAGGAATTAAAAGAAAAATCAGAATTCAAAGAATTCCCCAATAAAGTACTTGTGGTGTTTTTGTGTCAAGTTAAGATTAAGACAAAACATTTAGAGTCACGGTTAGACTCAAGGTGCAAAGCACCAAAGAAAAGATAAGAAAAAGTTGTGTTCAAGGATTAATCAAAGGTTAAAAAGGATGAGAATTCATAATATTATCTGAGTTCTAGTTTTGAAGGACATTGACATTTTCAGAGCTTCAAAGGATAGTGAGATGCCGAAACTATTCAGGATCACAGTGTCATTAACCCCACTCAGTAATTGGACACAAGCTTAAATGAATACTCAAGTTATAGTAATTTTCTCCTATAGTGTTTTTAGTTACTTGAGGACAAACAATCATTCAAGTTTGGTGTTGTAATGTGTGAGCATCTTTTCTATATTTTCTTATTATTTTAGATATAAATTTATTAAGTTTTATTTAGATTTCAGTATTTGTAGCCTATTTGGATGCTACTTTGATACACTTTTGTATTTTATTAATTTCAGGAAAGATTCAGGTGAGTTTAACAGAGTTCATGCAGAAGAAAAAGGAAGAAATTGGATGCTATCGACCTTGACCTCCTTGCACTCCAACGAGTATACGTAAGCTATAGAGGTCCAATTGATGTAGTTCCAATGGCATTAGAAAGCCAACATTTAGGGCTTTCCAACGATATATAATAACCTATACTTTTTTTTCTAGCATCACTACCTCGAAGGGCATTAAACACCAAGCTTGGCGTTTAGCGCCAGGAAGACAGAACCGAATAGGAACTCATTGTCTCGCCTGGCGCTAAACGCCAATTCTGGCGCTGAACGCCGGAAGTGTGGGTCAACCTCACCCAAAGGAGCATCTTTAGCTAGATTTGGCTTTTAATTATTGTATTTTATCTCTTTTTGGTTATTTTTATTTACAAACAAAATCTTTTAGGTTTAGAATTTATTATTTTATTTTAGTTTCAAATCAAATTAGGTTAGATATAAAAGGAAAAAGATTCAGCCCTTCAGAGGGATCTTCTCACTTTCGCACTTTCACATTCTCTGAACCTTAGTTTTCTCTCTGAAGCATGAGCCATTAAACCTCCTTGGTTAAGGTTAGGAGCTCTATTTATTTCTATGGATTGAGACTATTACTGTTCTATTTTGATTAATGTACTAATTCAGTTTCAAGGATTACTTTCATTCTTTATCTTATGAATCTGGGTAGATCGGAAGAATAACCCTTATTCTATTTGCGTTCTTATGATTCTTGGAAGAGATATCTCACCTTAACAATAGCTTGAAAGTAAATTCTTCCTAAATCGTTAATTACTTAAACTAATCGGGATATGTGACATATAATCCTCTTAGCTTCGTGTAATTAGGGTTTTTTTGCCATAAACTAGAATTGAACTTATTCCTTTAATTGAAATTAAGTGACCAAGACATTGGTGGTTAACTAGGTTGGAGGAGGCTAAATCACTAAGATATTAGGGTTTATTTACTGATAGTTTGCCATGAAATGAATCTTACATGATTAAAATAGTTGGTAAGAAAACTTAATCTAAAAAAGTAAACACCTCCGATACCTTAACTACTTTCTCTCGTATACTTCACACCATTCTCACTGTTTGCGTTTTCTACTCTTTGAATCACTATTTAATGCTTTTTGAACCCACAAAAAATCACTTTCTACTTGCTTAACTAAGGAACCATTTGATCATTGTTGTTTAGTCTATCAATCCTCGTGGGATCGACCATCACTCACATGAGGTGTTACTTAGTAGACCTGATTGAGTTGCCAGTAAATTTGTGGATTTTGAATTCCGCACCATCCGTCATCGAAAAATACTTCGGGGACAACCGTGAGTCACCTTTATTAAATTCAGGGACAATATTGGGGCCAATGCAAGTTTAGTCACCTTTCTTGATAATAGTAATTGATTTTTGAAAGTTGATTCCTAGCTCTGAGATCACCCAAAACACTTCAAAATTCTTCTCTAATTTTTCAAAACATCCAATTTTGGTGGACAAAAAAGTATAGTGTCATCTTCAAATTGCAAGTGTGATAATGCTACTCCCCTTTGGCCCACTATCAAGCGTTCTACCATGTTGACACTTACTACCTTTTCGTTCTATCAAGAGTTCTACCATCATTGGCTCCAATTTTTTAACACGCCAACAAAAAAGTTTTATTTTTATTAATAATAAAATGTCCTAAAAATATTTAAAACGTGACAAAAATATGCAATGTCAAATATGTATTCTTAAAAATGCTTTAAATATTGAATTTTGATTTAATTTTTTGTAAATATGATTAGAAAAATAAGACAATTTTATCTTCAACATTTGGTGATTTTATTTTTGTTAATAGCCAAAAAATAAAAATAATTCTAGAGATCAAATTTTTATCTGATTTTTTATGTACTTTCTTAAAAGTTATTTAAATATTCCTACAAAATTTTAAATAAAAATGCATAAGCGGTTTGTCAAATACAAAATTTTTTTTGTCACTTTTATAATTTTGTTGTTGTTATTTTTGACACGTTTTATAATATTTTGATTATATTTTTATCATTATGAAAAGTGAAGAGTATTTTTCTTATCGTATGAGGGTGATCTTAGTAGCTTACTCTTTTATCGAGCACCCTTGTAAGAACCCGCGTTTTCACGTAAAACCGTTTTAATAAAATAATTTTAGTGCTCGAAATAGATTCAAAATTTAGAAGTTTTAATTTGAAAATAAAAATGTAGAATTTGATTTCAGTGAATTTTTCTGAGTTGAAAAATGTTCCTTTTCGAAAAGGTTTTTGTAAAAATGCGTACTAGCGCTTAAGCTGGCAGCACCACTCTAATACTGTCCTGTACCGCGTATTTTGGAAAATAATATCTAGAAAATTGAGTTATTGTTTTGAAAGGACAAAAATAATTTTAGAATAAAAAACCGAACACTAATCTTAAAGGTTTTGGTCCAAAGGACCAAAAATGCTAACGGGTTGGATCGGGCCCAAACTGGGTCCAAGGTCCAACATATATAAACTCATTTAATGAGCTTTGAATTCATTTTCTAGCCCTAGGAGAGAGGGGCCGTGGAGAAGGAAGGGGTGACACTATTCACCTCCACCTTCCGGAAGCCATAACTTTTGATCTGGAGTTTCAATTGACGAGTCGTTTGCCGCCACGCAAAGCTCGTGTTGAGCTCTACGTTTCTATCCAAAGAAATTTGGTATGATCTCTCTCTTCACATTCCAGTTTCCAGCCCTAGATTCTGCGCGTTTTCATGTATAGTTTATGAGTAGATTTTGTGATTTTGGTTATTTAGGTGATCTCTAGTAGCGGGTAATTATTGAATTTTATCCCTACTCATGTTGGGTAAGGTAAGGTTTCACTAAACCCTTATGTTTAGTTACTTTGTGTATATTAGGTTTTGATGTTGGTATATATATGTGATGTTAGATTGAGTTTTGGTGTTTGTTGGAGTTGGTTGAGGCTTTGGATCAAGCTTGGTGGCTTCGTTTTGGTGTTTGGTGCATTTGGAAATCGGCCAAGGTATGGTTTCAGTTTTTTTTATGTAATATGTAATGTTCATGGACACTTAGGCTAGTTGACCCTAAGATAGGATTGAATGTAGTTGGTGTATGAATGATTATATATGAATTGGTGCTAATTGTTGGTTGTATTAGATTAGTGTAGTTGATGATGATTGTTGGAGAATATTGGTGTTGATGAATATTCATGGTGATTAATTATATTGGTTAATATTGAGGATTATGAGAATTTAAGGTAATGAGTTAATGTAAAATGTTGGGGTGGCTTGGAATAAAGGATATTGATGATTATGATGTGTGAGGATGTATGTTGATAATTGATGATGAATATTGATGTTAATTATATATTTTGATATTGGTTGATGTTGGCGAGTGTGTATGTTGAGTGTGGTAGTATGAATGTGGGTATGATTGATAATGTTGAGGTTAAGTGATGAGGATTTGAAGTGGTTGTTGATGTTTGTTTGTTGGCATTTTAGTGATTATGAATGTTGATGATGAATGTTGATATTTGTTTTGATTGGTGAGGTTGTTGTTGGTTGATGATGGTCATGAGTGTGGATTTATGATTGAATTGAAAATTTTGGATTGGTAGTGAAATATGATGCAATGACTTAGTAATTTAGGTGTGAAATAGAGGAGGATGATATGAAATGGTAAGATGTTGTATGTAGTAGTCGTTTATGATGGTTGGACACAGTGACGGACCCAAAAAAATTTAATTGTGGGGGCAAAAAAATAATAAAATTTAGGTAGAGATATATTTTTTTATTTTTCACAATATCTAATAAGTTAAGAACTAATGTATCATGACTTTGAGTTTTATTTAAGAGGGTCAATGAATTACTACACACACAAAATGAAATTCGAACTCCCAACACTTATTTAAGCGGACGATTAAGCTAATCACTCGACCAACCCAAATTTATTTAGACATATTTAAAACTTTAAATTAGAACTATCTATACATATTGATAAGAATTAAAAATATACACACAATCACTTATTATAGTATTTAAAATAATAAAAAGATAATTTCACCTAGTATAATATTTAAAATAATAAAAAATAATTTATAATGACTTTTTTTATTTTTAATATGACTAAATATTATTTTTCTATATATATTCTAAAATAATTATTTTATTTTTTATTATCTCATATTTAATTATAAAATCTATTTATTATAGTTTTTATAGTATAAATAAATATTTTATCCAAAATAATTACTATAATCAAGACCACTCTAATAATAAATATTAATAGAGTATATTAATATATAGATAATATATTCTTTTATGTTAAATATTTTTTAAAAAGTCACTAATAATTTAAGTTGTATTTAATTAGAAAAATAAATTTTAATTTAATTATCAACTAATTAACTAATATAATAAAATTAATTATCACTATTTTTTAAGTTTATTTATTTTTTATTTTTTATTTTTATACTAAATCTAATTTAATAATATAATTATTATTAAATGTTAAGTTTAATAAAATATTTTTTAACATAAAATACAAAAACATATTTATATTTATATTTTATTTTAGATAAATATAATATAATAAAAGGCATATATATATATGTATTAGTTTTTTTAAACCTGTGGGGGAAAATGCTCCCTCCTCCTTCAATGTAGGTCCGTGTCTGGTTGGACATGGTTTGATTTGGTTTTGATTTGAGAGATGGTCAAATTTGAGGATTTGAAGTTTTGGGTGAAAGGATTTTTGATGCACTTTGTCTGATCATAACTTTTGCCTTAGTTTTCAAAATTTCTTGAATTTGGTTTAGAAATAAATATTATTGAAAACCCTTCGATTTGATATAAAGTTTATAAGATTTGGACTTCTGTAGTGGAAGTTATGATCATTCAAAGTTGGTGTTGAAAATCTGAAATTTTGCAAAGTTGCAGAATTTCAGGATTTCTGATACGTGCGCACGCACAACCCTGCGAAAATATTCTGTGCGGACGCACAGACCTGTGTGTATGCACAGGCAGGGAAAAAGGCTCTGGTAGCAGCGCTAGCATAGGTTGTGCGCGTGCACATCAATGAAGAATTACGACCTGTGCGGATGCACAGCCTTGTGCGCACGCACAAGTCGGGAAGGGATGTCTGTTAGGGGCGCTCGCACAGCTTGTGTGAGTGAACAGACTTTATAAATTTTAGTACTTGTGCGTACGCACACCCCTGTGCGCACGCACACTTTCAAAATCTTTCTGGATGTGCGCACGCACACCCCTGTGCGGACGCACACGCCCTGTTTCATAAATCTAAACTTTGTTTTCAACTATTTTACCTTCCCAACAAGGTTGTAAGCATAGTTGTAAGAACCAGATCGGACCGACTGGTTCGACCGGAAAATTGGTAAACCGGTGGTCTGGCCGGTTTGGTTGGAGTTTTGAACCGAAGAAGGATTCAAACCGCTTAAAACCGAGCAGTTCGACACAAACCGGACAAAATCGGCCGGTCCTATGGTGCTCCCAATATCCAATAGGGAGTGTCGAACCCAGGTCTCCTTGGGAAGTTCCAATAAGGAACGCCACCAAGCTGAGGTATTTACTTGTAGTTTTATATGCTAATTAATCTATATATTATATACAAACACAACTGGATTATTTCATATTTATTTAATTTAATTTTAGTTTTATATTCATTTTTTTTAATTCTTTAGAATTTATAGAATTATTAAAATAAGTATCAAATATTTTAATATTTACATTTACATATTAAAATGTTAGTAAAGATATTTATTTTAAATTGTTTAGAGTATTGAATTAGTAGGTTTTCGAAGATTTCGACTTAGGACTAATTAGTAGGGACATATAAATATCACCATTAAATTTCACATGATAAATTAATGGAGGGACATAATGTGTTCATCGTTTACTATCTTGAATGGCTAAATTGGTACTTTATTTTTTTCAAGGGCTAATTAATTTGAAGTAAAAAATTTTAAAGATCTAATTGTCACTTTATTCAATTTTTCACTATTTTATATTTTTTATTTATGTACGACTGGTTTTATCGGTTCAACCAGTGACCCAACGGTTGAACCAGTGACTCAGTAACCCAGTAACCTGACCGGTTCGGTTCTGACAACTATGGTTGTAAGCTTCTATAACACCATTTTAAGAATCTTGGGCTTATTTTTAGAGCATTGAAATATGGAAAAGGTACTAGGGGTTTAAGTTGGGTTTTCTTTTGAAAAGTTAGCAAACATAGGTTTAGGTTTCTGGTGTATTGCGGATGAGTAAGTTGAGAGAGAAGGAAGAGTGGTGCATATGGTGATTGTTGACAATGAATTGGGAAATCGATGAACTAATAAGCTCGGAATGGAAGTGATGAATTGATGATGGTTATGATGAGTTGAAGACTCAAAGAGGAATGATGATCTTGTTGAATAATGAGAGTGTGGTAGACACTATATCCTTGGGTTAAGTATGATAAGTGTGCAGGGTATTATGTCCCTGGGATTGAATTATGATTGATACTCTCACATCTTTTTGTGCTTTATCTTTATGGCCTTAGAGGCTTACTTGAGAGATAGGTTGTATAAGCTGTTTTAATTCTAAAACTCTGTATAACTTTATTTGTAACTAGTCGGCTTAAACTCCGCAAGCTGTGGCTAGTTCTCTATGATCATTATATTCTTATATTTATATATGTTCTGTTCTCTTACACCTATACCTTGTATCTTATGCGTTAGCTTCGTGTGAACGTCTCATACTTTTGTAATTCTGTAATTTGATTATTAATCCTTCATCAGGCTTCTAGAATATATTATTCCCTTATATATATATATATATATAAGCCTTAGAACTGTCGTAACCTCTGATTAAGCTTTACCTTGCGGCTAGAGATAAAGTTTAGAGTATTTGGGGTGTTACAACCCCTATCGGTATTACAAATAAAAAAGGAGGTATTAGATCATCTTGTGGCTCTGTCAACTTTTAAAGTAAAGTATCAAAATGATATTCAATTTTTGAAAATATTTACAAAAGTATTGTTACGGTAGGTAACCGGAGATTAATTCAACGGATGGCGTTCGGCAGCCCAAGTGTATGAAGGAGGAGAACTCCGGGTGTATCTGCAACTCGGGAGGCTCCGTCCGACTTGCGCGCGTGGGTGAATGGGGGGTGATACCTGCAAAGACACTCCGATGCCTAAGTTAGCAAGAGTGTAAGCAGGTCTAGAGAGTATTGGACTTAGAAATACCTGAAGTGTGTCAGTGTACTTATAGTGGTGAGCCAATAACCACCGTTGGAGTAGTGCCGTATCTTTAGGATAGTAACCGTCCCATTATCTTAGGGAGGTTAAGATATGGCTTTAAGAAGTGGTTAGAGAGATTTCAGGGGCGGTTACTCATTTGAATGAGCGTTTATCTGCCAGCTAATCTCATAACCGACTTCTTCATACTAAGTCGTGGTTGACACCGACTACTTAAGTGGAGGTCGGTGCTTCGCTAGGCTTAATCTATTGGATCAGGCCTTTCGGTTGGACCTGGGCCCTTAACATTGGGCCAGGGTATGAACAGTGCCCCTACTTGAGCCCAAGATCCTTTTAAGGCTTGGGTTCAAGTATTTAACTCGGGTTCGTAGCCGACCTTCACGGGTTTTGAAACCGACGTGATTTTCGCGACCTTTTGTTTCTGACAGTTACGTCAATTCAAGCGTCGTGTCCGTTGGGGAAGCGTTTAGGGATTGAGGGCTTTGGTAACGGTGCAATCGCATTAATGACTGCCTCGTTTTTACCATTATGCCCCTTAATGTGTTTATAAATGTTTTCCCTCTCTTTCGTTTTTCCGTTTCTGCAAACTTTCAAACTTCTTCTTCCCTTGTTTCGTGCTGCATTCTTGTGTTCGAAGATTTCTGCTCTCTCCAACCTTCATTTCTTGGATAAAGGTTAGTTTTATTTCTTCCATGCCATGCCTTATGTTTGCATGTTTTGTTTTGTGAGTGGATAGGTTGGCCTGTAGGTTCTAGCTTCGTATCTCTCCTCTTTAGGGGCCGTGTTTTTTGATTTTTCTTTTTCTTTTTTCCTTTTGTAGGTTTCTGCCACTTTTCTTTATATAAAAAACGGCTTCCGTAGACGTTCTTTCTCAGTGGGTTGACGTTACGGTCCTTGGGGAGGAACCGTTGGTCGATGCTGAGTTCATCACTCATCTTCGTACTCATCACAGGCTCTGTACTTCGGAGGAGGACGAGCCAAAATATGAACTAATAATCCCGGGTCCTGAAGACCGGGTCTGTTTTGGGAGAGAAAATGAGGCGGCCCCTCATTTTTTCTTTATGTATGAGTGTATGATCACCCGTTTGGGTGTTTTTCTTCCTTTCTCAGATTTCGAAATATCTGTGTTGCACCACTGTAGAGTTGCCCCTACTCAACTTCACCCCAATTCTTGGGGTTTTCTGAAGATCTACCAGTTTATTAGCCATGCTCTGGACTTTCCGACCTCTTTGAAGATTTTCTTCTTTCTTTTCCATATGACTAAGCCCTTTAGTGGGCTAAACAACAAACAGCAGTGGGTATCCTTCCGAGCCATACAAGGTCGGAGGATTTTCACCCTTTTCGACGAATCTTTTCACGACTTCAAAAACTTCTTTTTCAAACTTCAAGCTGTAGAGGGTCACCACCCCTTTTTCCTGGATGAGCATTCCTCTCCCCGCTTCCCCCTTTATTGGTCGCCGCCTTCCTCTTGTGAAAAGTATGGTCCAGATGACCTGGACGAGGTGGAGGCGGCTATTGTGGGGTTTTTCCGAGAAGCGTGGGGGAGGGCCCCATATTTGGATACCAGGAAAATTCTCCAGGGTACACCGACTTTTGTTCAATCTCAGCTAGGTAGTGCATGCATTCTTTATTTCCGAGTTGTTTCTGCCGACTTGCATTCTACCGACTTGTAATTTTTGTTATTTGTTTTCTTTTGTAGATATGGCAAAAAGGAACGCTCAGGAGGCCTATCAAAGGATCCAGGAGGCCAAGGCGAAGTCCCGGGCTAGGTCCGGTGGTGCCAGGGCGATCACCTCTCCTCCTCCTCCTCCTCCTCCTCCTAAAAATACTGGCACTCCTTCTCAACCCCTTGTCATTTCTTCCTCGAGTTTGTCTCGACCACCCCCTTCTGCCCAAATTCTCTCCGAGCCAGAAAAGAAGAAGCGTAAGGCTCCAGAGTCTGGCTCTTCTTCTTTTGATGGTGGGGTTAAGGCGGATGCTATGGCATTCGTCTGAAAGAACATCTATCCTTTTATCAGTATGGATGATGTTTCTGTTCGAAACCACCTCACCACCATGGCTGAGGAGAGTTTTAGGGCGGCGGGTGTTTGTGGCAAACTTTTGGACATCTTTGAGAAGGCTCCCCTTAGCTCCTTGGGGGCAACCTCAAAGGTTGAGGAGTTGGAGGGGAGGCTTCTTCTTTTTGAAAAACATGAGAAAGAGTTGAAGGAGGAGAGAGATAAATTGAGGAAGGAGAGGGATCACCTTAGGGAGGAGGTGGGTAAGCTACGAGCTCAATGTACTTTGGAGGCGAATTTGAGGAAAACAGCACAAGACAGCTACCACAGTTTATTTCAAGATATTGTTGCTGTGAGGAAGGACTTGCTGAACTCTCAGAACGCGTACGCCGAGTTGGAGGACTCTATCGCCGATGGTGCCGAGGAGTCTTGGAGAATTTTCTTGGAACAAGTCAGAGTTATCGCTCCCGACTTGGACCTTTCTCCTTTACATCCCGACAAGGTAGTTATTGATGGTGCCATCGTGTATCCTCCTGCTCCCGAGGTTGTTTCCGAGTCGGACCTGAAGACTCGGGGGCAGAGGATTATAGAGTCTCCTCCTCGTCCTAAGGATGCCTCGGGTTCTTCCTCCGTTCCTCCGACCGGTCCTGGTGGCGCCCCTCCTGAGCCTAGCGGTGGTGATTCCTCTACTCCTTTGAAGAAATGACTCTTTATTTTTTATGGCTATATGGGGGCCCGGCCTGTGGGTCCCCTCTTTTTTAAACTTTGTTTCTCTGTTGGTGGTTGTGAACAATTTCTTTTTGGCCTTTTAAGGCCGTAAACAAAAATATTTATGGCGATTGCCCCTTTTAAACAAGGGCGTAGAAAAATAAATGCCCTTTTTTGGATAAGGGTTCTAAGTTACCTCGTGCGTGCATGCTTTTTTTGTTTTTGATCTTTTTTGAAGAAACCTCTTTGTTGGCTTGCTTTGTTTTCTCGAGCCTTTTTCGTTCAAGGGCTTTTATGCAGCCTTTAAACTTTTTCCAGGTTTTCCTATCTCTTTTGTTATCCTTTGTACTCAACTTTACTTTAGTGAGCTTCTATGACTTAGGTTATTTTTGTGATGCGTTTTTCCTTTACTCGGAGCTCGGTTTTCTTTTACTCGGAGCTCTTTCGAGTTCGTTTTACTCGGATTTTCATTTCGACTTGAGAGTCGGATGATTCCTGAGTTCTTACGATCAACTCATATAACCTCTTTACGCCGACTTGTACCTCGTCGTTTTATCCTGACGACCATCTAGGTCGGTCTATGGGATTTTCACGTTTTGTCGAGCTTAAGTCGGCGCGTTTCGTAGAAAGACTTATAAAAAATAAAGGAGGATATTTAAGAGAGATATAGTAAATGAAAAAGATCTTTATTAATTGGGAAGGTACCTTTTTGCTACTAAGGGTCTTGATAGCCTATTTTCCCTTAGCCTCTACTATGATGCCTCGTTAAAAACCCTTCTTCAGAAAAAACCCTTTTCTTTGGGAAAAAATCGTGAAGTTGGGAAAAGAGTACATCAGGGAGTAGAGTTCGCTTTTAACTGTAGTACCTTTTCATATTACAAGCATGCCACGACCTTGGTAGCTCAGTGCCATTTAGGTCGGTTACTTTATAATAACTCTTTCCTAAGACTTCTTTGACTTTGTATGGTCCCTTCCAATTTGCGGCGAGTTTTCCTTCTCCCGATTTGTTGACTCCGATGTCATTTCTGATTAGGACCAAGTCATCTGTAGCGAATGTTCTTCGAATGACTTTTTTGTTGTACCTCGTAGTCATTCTTTGCTTCAATGCAGCTTCTCTTATCTGGGCTCCCTCTCGAACTTCGGGGAGCAAGTCGAGCTCCTCTTTGTGCCCCTGTATATTTCCGACCTCGTCGTGGAGAATTACCCTTGGGCTTTGCTCACTGATTTCTATTGGAATCATGGCTTCTACGCCATAGACTAATCTGAAGGGCGTTTCTCCTATGGCGGATTGGGGAGTTGTCCTATAAGCCCATAATACTTGAGGGAGCTCTTCAGCCCAAGCTCCCTTTGCTTCCTGTAGTCTTTTCTTTAATCCTGCCAGTATGACTTTGTTAGCTGCCTCGGCTTGCCCATTGGCTTGTGGGTGTTCTACCGAGGTGAACTGGTGCTTGATTTTCAGACTGGCTACTAGATTTCTGAAGGTGGCGTCGGTGAATTGGGTTCCATTGTCTGTGGTGATGGAATAAGGTATTCCATACCTTGTGATGATGTTTTTGTATAGGAACCTGCGACTTCTTTGAGCGGTGATAGAGGCTAATGGTTCTGCTTCTATCCACTTTGTGAAGTAATCTATTCCCACGATTAAGTACTTGACTTGCCCTGGTGCTTGGGGAAAAGGACCTAGCAAATCCATTCCCCATTTTGCGAAAAGCCAGGGGGAAGTGATACTGATGAGCTCTTCTGGTGGAGCTACGTGGAAATTTGCGTGCATCTGGCATGGTTGGCATTTTTTCACAAAGTCTGTGGCATCTTTCTGCAAGGTTGGCCAGTAGAATCCGGCTCGGATTACCTTTCTGGCCAATGACCTTGCTCCGAGATGGTTTTCGCAGATCCCGCTATGTACTTCCTCCAACACCTCGGTGGTTCTTGAGGTCGGTACGCACTTCAGCAATGGTGATGATATCCCTCTTCTGTAAAGGACATTTCTCACCAAAGTATAATGTTGTGCTTCCCTTCGGATCTTTTTAGCTTCTTTTTCCTCTTTGGGGAGGATGTCGAATTTCAGGTATTCGACTAAGGGATTCATCCATCCGAGGTTTAGGCCGGCTACCTCAAGTACCTCTTGTTCACCCTCTGTTTTTGATACCGAGGGCTCTTGGAGGGTTTCTTGGATCAGGCTTCTGTTGTTCCCTCCGGGTTTGGTGCTTGCTAACTTGGATAGGGCGTCAGCTCTGCTATTTAGATCCCGAGTTATATGCTTAACTTCGGTTTCCGCAAAGTGCCCAAGGTGCTCCAAGGTTTTTTCCAAGTATCTTTTCATATTGGGGTCCTTTGCCTGATACTCTCCGCTTATTTGGGAGGTTACCACATGAGAGTCGCTGTATACCATCACCTTTGTAGCGCCAACTTCTTCCGCTAATTTTAACCCGGCGATCAATGCTTCGTATTCTGCCTGATTGTTTGAAGCCGGAAATTCAAATTTTAAGGAGACCTCTATCTGGGTTCCTTCTTCATCTGCCAATATTATGCCTGCGCCGCTCCCTGCTTTGTTGGAGGATCCGTCTACATAGAGTTCCCATGTAGTCGGCTTTTCCTCTTGTTCACCTGCATATTCTGCAACGAAGTCGGCGAGACATTGGGCTTTAATTGCTGTCCGAGTTTCATATCTCAAATCAAACTCGGAGAGCTCTATTGCCCATTGAACCATTCTCCCTGCAACATCCGTCTTTTGGAGGATTTGCTTCATGGGTTGGTTCGTACGGACTCTTATTGTGTGAGCCTGAAAGTAAGGCCGTAGCCTTCGTGAGGCTATTACTAAGGAGTAAGCAAACTTCTCTAGTTTGTGGTACCTTAGTTCAGGGCCTTGTAGGACCTTACTGGTAAAGTAAACCGGGTGTTGCCCGTCCTTGTCTTCTCTGATCAGAGCTGATGAGACAGCCCTATTTGCCACGGATAGGTATAGGACAAGGTCTTTTCCCGGTACTGGTCGTGTTAAGATAGGAGGTTGACTTAGGAATCTTTTGAACTCTTGGAACGCCTCCTCGCATTCCGAAGTCCATTCAAATTGGCATCCCTTCCTCAATAAAGAAAATAGTGGAAGGGATTTCAGTGCCGATCCCGCCAAAAATCTGGAGAGGGCTGCCAGTCGGCCATTGAGCTGTTGAACCTCTCTCAAACAAGTCGGGCTTTTCATTTCTAGGATGGCTCTGCATTTGTCGGGATTGGCCTCAATTCCTCTTTGTGTTAGCATGAAGCCTAGAAATTTCCCCGCTTCTACTGCGAAGGCGCATTTTGCGGGATTTAGTCTCATCCCACGCAACCTTATAGTGTTGAAGACTCGTGAGAGGTCGGTTAAGAGGTCGTTTTCTTGCTTGGTTTTTACTAACATGTCGTCGACGTATACCTCCATTAGGATCCCTAGATGGGGGGAAAACACTTTGTTCATCAGCCTTTGATACGTGGCTCCTGCATTCTTTAATCCGAATGGCATGACCACGTAGCAATAATTGGCTTTTGGTGTGATGAACGATGTTTTCTCCTGGTCGGGTTCATGCATCGGGATTTGGTTATATCCCGAGTAGGCATCCATGAATGATAGGTATTGGTACCCCGAGCTGGAGTCCACCAGGGTATCGATACTCGGTAGAGGATAAGGGTCCTTAGGACATGCCTTATTTAAGTCGGTATAGTCGACGCACATTCTCCATTTACCACTCTGTTTCTTGACTAGCACTACATTGTCTAGCCACGTTGGGTATTTGACCTCTCTAATAAAGCCGGCTTCCAAGAGCGCCTGTACTTGTTCTTCTACTATCAAGGCTCGTTCTGGGCCGAGCTTGCGTCTTCTCTGCTGTACAGGTCGGGACCCTGGGAAAACCGAGAGCTTGTGGGACATGAGCTCGGGATCAATCCCGGGCATGTCGGAAGCCTTCCATGCGATGAGGTCGGAATTAGCTCTTAGGAGCTCTCCCAACCTTTGTTTTAGGGTTTCCCCTAGGTTGGCCCCTATGTAGGTGTTTTTTCCTTCCTCCTCACCGGCTTGTATCTCCTCGGTTTTTCCTCCCGGTTGGGGTCGCAATTCTTCTCTGGTCCTTGTGCCGCCTAGCTCTATGGTGTGGACTTCTTTGCCCCTTCCTCTCAGATTTAGGCTTTCGTTATAGCACTTCCTTGCCAATTTCTGATCTCCCCTCACCGTTGCTATTCCTCCTGGAGTCGGGAATTTCATGCAAAAGTGAGGAGTCGATACCACTGCTCCCAAGCGATTAAGGGTAGTTCTGCCGATTAAGGCATTGTAGGCTGACCCTTCATCGATGACTATGAAGTCTATGCTCAAAGTCCTTGATTTTTCCCCTTTTCCAAAAGTGGTGTGAAGGGATAAAAATCCCAGTGGTTTTATTGGCGTGTCCCCTAACCCATATAGGGTGTCAGGGTAGGCTCTCAACTCTTTTTCATCTAACCCTAGCTTGTCGAAGGCGGGCTTGAAAAGGATGTCCGCCGAGCTTCCTTGGTCTACTAGGGTTCTATAGAGATGGGCATTAGCTAGGATCATAGTTATCACCACAGGATCATCATGCCCGGGCATTATCCCTTGCCCATCTTCTTTTGTGAATGAGATAGTTGGGAAGTCGGGTGTCTCTTCCTCGACTTGGTAGACTCTTTTGAGATGTCTTTTGCGAGAAGATTTGGTGATCCCGCCTCCCGCAAATCCTCCTGAGATCATATGGATATGTCTCTCTGGGGTCTGTGGTGGCGGATCTCTCCTGTCCATATCATCTCGCTTTCTTTTCCCGTGAGTGTCCGACCTTTCCATGAGATATCTATCAAGCCGACCTTCTCTGGCCAGCTTTTCTATCACATTTTTGAGGTCGTAACAATCATTGGTGGAGTGACCATATATTTCATGGTACTCGCAGTAGTCGTCGCGGCTTCCCCCCTTTTTGTTTTTAATAGGTCTAGGGGGTGGCAGCCTTTCAGTGTGGCATATCTCTCTGTATACGTCCACTATAGAAGTTTTGAGAGGAGTATAAGAGTGATACTTTCTGGGCCTTTTGAGACCGAGTTCTTCCTTCTTTTTGACTTCCCTTTCCCTCTCCTTAGATGAGGGAGGGGGTCCAGGTCGCCAACTCAGGTCTCTTAATTTTGCATTCTCCTCCATGTTGATGTACTTTTCGGCCCTTTCTTGTACATCACTTAGAGAAACGGGGTGCCTTTTAGATATGGACTGTGAGAAGGGACCTTCTCTGAGCCCATTGACTAGCCCCATTATGACTGCCTCTGTGGGCAGGTCTTGGATCTCCAAACATGCCTTATTGAACCTTTCCATATAGGCTCGCAAAGACTCTCCGACCTCCTGTTTTACTCCCAGGAGGCTCGGTGCATGTTTTACCTTATCTTTCTGAATTGAAAACCTCATCAGAAATTTCCTTGAGAGGTCTTCAAAGCTGGTGATTGATCTTGGTGGGAGGCTATCGAACCACTTCATTGCCGCTTTCGACAAAGTGGTCGGGAAAGCTTTGCATCTCGTAGCGTCAGAGGCATCGGCTAGATACATCCGACTTTTGAAGTTGCTTAGATGATGCTTTGGGTCCGTGGTCCCATCATAGAGGTCCATATCAGGGCTTTTAAAGTTTCTCGGAACTTTTGCCCTCATGATGTCCTCACTGAAGGGATCCTCTCCACCTGGGAATTGATCTTCTTGGTCGTCGCAGGAGTTATGGCCCTTGAGGGAGGATTCTAGCTGCAAGAGTTTTCTTTCTAACTCTTTTCGCCGTTCCATCTCCTCTTTGAGGTACCTTTCAGTTTCTTTCTGCTTCTCCCGCTCTTGCTCCAATTGTTCTAAACGACTGTGGACCAACCCCATTAGTTCAGTTACGTGGGATGATCCACCTTTTTCCGATTCTCGCTCGTCTGAGGGATTTGCCTTCGGGTTTTTTACCCCGGAGGTACCCTCTCTATGCTGGTCATTAACCTCCTGGTGGAGGGTTACATCCACGTTGTCATTACCTGCGTTCAGATTCTCTTCTTCGGAATCCGTTTCCGCATGAACTTCTTCGTGGAATCTATCCGCCATCGATGGATGATCTCTCGGGTCCCCGGCAACGGCGCCAATGTTACGGTAGGTAACCGGAGATTAATTCAACGGATGGCGTTCGGCAGCCCAAGTGTATGAAGGAGGAGAACTCCGGGTGTATCTGCAACTCGGGAGGCTCCGTCCGACTTGCGCGCGTGGGTGAATGGGGGGTGGTACCTGCAAAGACACTCCGATGCCTAAGTTAGCAAGAGTGTAAGCAGGTCTAGAGAGTATTGGACTTAGAAATACCTGAAGTGTGTCAGTGTACTTATAGTGGTGAGCCAATAACCACCGTTGGAGTAGTGCCGTATCTTTAGGATAGTAACCGTCCCATTATCTTAGGGAGGTTAAGATATGGCTTTAAGAAGTGGTTAGAGAGATTTCAGGGGCGGTTACTCATTTGAATGAGTGTTTATCTGCCAGCTAATCTCATAACCGACTTCTTCATACTAAGTCGTGGTTGACACCGACTACTTAAGTGGAGGTCGGTGCTTCGCTAGGCTTAATCTATTGGATCAGGCCTTTCGGTTGGACCTGGGCCCTTAACATTGGGCCAGGATATGAACAAGTATATATTTAAAATACAACAAAAATAATCCAATAGAATATTATTTTTTTACAACGGCTTTTATATTTGACAAATCGATTATATATTTAATATAAAATTTGTAAGAATATTTGAATAACTATTTAAAAAGTATATATATACAATCTGATCAAAATTCAATCTCTAATTTTTTTTAACTTTAAAAGTATTTATTGATAAAAAATATAAAACAAATCTACTTAGCATAAAATTATCTAATTTTAAAGATAAAAATATTTTATTTTAAAAATATGTATAACATTAAATATTTTTGTAGTATTTAAAAATATTAAAAAAAATTTTGTTAATAAAAATAGAAGTATTTTTATCAGTATATTAAAAAATTTAATCATATTAAATATAGACTAAAATCAATCATTAAAATTAATTATTAATATAAAATAAATATTAAAATATAAAATATATATTAAAAATAAATTAAATAATGTATATTTATACACAAATATATAATAACTAATTTTAATAATTAATTTTAATAATTTACCCTCAATTTTTGTTAGTCTTGCTCGTACCACATGGCAAAGACAAACAGAAGCATTATTTCACACCAACGGAAACAAGAGTTAAATATCTTCTTTATTTAAAAATCGCTTTATATTTACCTTAAAGTTGACCGCAATCCATTCGAATTAAATATTATTAATTTTTTAAAAATATTATTTATATATTAAAATTAATTTTTAATATATTTATATATAAATATATATATATATATAATTTAATTTATTTTTAATATATATATTTTAATATATATTTTATACTAATAACTTATTTTAGTAATTGATTTTAGTGTACACGAATTCTACAAATATATTGCGTGAGCCGTGAAGCAGCATCTTTTAGTTTTAACTTTGAAGTCCTCGATGGCCCTGGCCACATACTCAAAATACTTTCCTTCTTCAGCGGTTCCAATACACAACATGAATTCACAGAACCCATATTTAAGGATCGATTCAGATGGCAATGCCAACCACTTCATTTTCAACACTTTTGTCCCTCTCAACTTCAAAGTATGAATCAACACCCCGATTGATCATCGCCTGCAACAGCGTTCGTTAATAGTTTTTCGGTGATTCCTCATTTTTTTTACTGTTATTATTATTTTTTTTTCTTGAATCAATTAGATTAATTTTCTTGTTTGTGTTCTTTTTATTTCTCCCTTTAATATTTTGTGGGTTTCGAATCAATTATGGGTTGATTGCTTGTTTCTTTTCCAGCACAGAATGATCATCTCCATTTTAATTTTTGTCTTTATTTATTTATTTGCTTTTAAATCTAATGTTTTGTTTCGATATTACCGTTGTTAAGTAAAGCTTTTCAGAACGATTGTTGCAATATTAATATTGGGTATGAGATATTTGATTAATTTGATCAAGGAAATGTGAATTCCCACTCAATTGAATTGTTTCCCCTGATGCAGTTAGTGATGATATATTGTGGGTCTTACGATACCTTAAGGCAAGTGCATTATAATTGAATTGAATTGTTTCCCGGATGGAAAATTAAGAAACAGGATACAAAAGTTAATTTTGATTTGTTTATTTTGTTTTTTAGGACTTTGATACATTTGAAATGTGGTGGTGCTGATGGGATCACAAAACTGAGCAAAATGACAGAAGTTGTAGCAGAACTCGATTTGAATCAACAGCCTTTGCATGACATAGAAGAGCGAATTAGACGCCTAGAAGGCATAATTTTCAGAGTTAGGCAGCGGCAGAGGTGGTGCCGTAGTGATAGTCCTGTCCGAATGACTACATTCGCCGGAGAAGTGTTGGTTGATGGGGTTCAAGATGAAGGCAGACCACAGCTGGAAGAAGTAGAGGCCGGAGATGATGTCAAAGAAAATGGTAATGTGGAAAGCAGCAGTTGTAGGGGCAAAAGGAAGGCATCTGCATATTTGGTTGCTAAGGCGCTGGGGATGGAAACTAACACCGATAAGGCAAAGGGACGCGCAGGAAACTATTTTGATTGTAACATATGCTTGAAAATGGCAAGAGATCCTGTTTTGACTTGCTGCGGTCACTTGTTCTGCTGGCCCTGCTTCTTTCGCTTGTCGTATGCTTATGCAAATGCTAGGGAATGCCCTGTATGTGAAGGAGAGGTCATGATCACATGCATTACTCCAATTTATGGATCTGTAGGTGTCAATGACAGTGATCAGCTAGAATCAGAAGAGAATGGTTGTGAAATTCCTGCTCGACCTTGTGCGCGCAGAGTTAAGGTTAGCAAGGTGAAGTGTTTCAGAAACCGTGGTTTTCCAATAAATAATCCCCGTACTTCAGCTCAAAGTTCAAGTACAGTAATCCAAGGAATCGCCTTACTTTCACCGCCAATCACTCTGCCGCAAAGACCTTTAGAGGGACTTGATTCCTATCTTGGAAGTGACTCTGAAGGAAGCACCATGCAGCTGAATCATAATGCTGCTTCGAACCATTCAGAGTCACATAATCAAAATGTTATTGCTGCAGCCGCCACATCTTCTGTTACTCCTTTGACTATGAATGATGATGCTATTGCTATTACAGATTCCAGTACACAAATCACCAATAGTAGTGGACAGATTATTTCTTCCTACCGTTCATCGTCTAGTTGAATTGATGTAGTTTTAAGACGATGAGTTTCAAACGAGCCCAGAAACAAAACATTTACAGGAAGGTCCTCTATTTAAGTATACTACAATATGTTAATAGCCAATTTCAGAACCATTTTGTGAAATTTATATGATGTGCAAAGCCGTTTTTATTTGACAGATATGTACATCTATATAAAAACAGCAGCAGGATTTCTGCTTGTGGTCATTGGTTATAATTTGTAATACGCAAAGAAGAATATGCATGAGTGTTTTATAGATCCACCGAATCTTTACTTCCTTTGTGAGTAGACTTGATCGTATATGGTGCGAACGTATATTCTTGTCTAAGTTGGGTTTTTACATACATAGTGACTATCCCATACTGTGGCAGATGTGCTGTGAGCTGGCCCGGTGTCCGACTTCTTTCCTGTACACGTAACATTTTTCTATGTATTTTTCTTTATTTAAATGATAACCGGAAAAACGGATTTTTTATTTTAATAAATAAAATAAATATAATATTAATCAAAATAAATATTTTTAGCAGAAATTATCGATTTAAATTCCTTTGCCATATTTTGTTTACAGTGCGTATATCTCGTTTATACTGTAAAGAGATATGGCACGTCAGCGTGACATGTGTATATCTCGTTTACACTATAAACGAGATATGCGCAATGTCATCTTGTTTATAATGTAAACGAGATATGGCCCGTACGTGCCTATATATAGAAGTCGTTTACAGCTTAGTTTCGGGTCCCAGTTTGACTTTGTCAACATCTTTCTCCACTCTTTTAACCCTTTCTGACTATACCTTTGACCGAAGCGGTGATGGCATGCCAAGTGGGAAATGACGGGGACATAAACAGGCTGAACGAGACGACACATTACGCCGTGGCGGCCAACTTCGAGGTTAGTTTCGTTATGGTTGTTAAATTTAATGATGTTGCCATTGATATGGTAGTCATAAAGATCTGAAACGTTGGTATATGAGTTAGGAGTTAGGTCTGTAGGCTTAATTTAGAACTCTATCCGCTTGTGCTAGGTTGGTATGACATAATTACTATTAGTTTGGAACTCTGTTATTCTTGTGCTATGTTGTTAGTATTTATAACGCTATAGTTAGGATTTGCCTATTATCGAATATGTAATGTAGAGACATATGTAGGCTAGAAAGTTGAAATATTGTATTCTTAAGGCTAAAATATTTTTGTTTTACATTCTTCAGAGGCCTCGCCTCCTACTGCCCCGGCGAGTGAGCCATACTTTACCTCCACCGGGCGCCATCGTCCTGTATCTGGCTGAGACCAGATTCGGCGACACCGTGTCCCTCAGGGATTTTACTTTTGACAATTCCCTGATTTCGACACCGATGGAGCGATGACGTCTAGAGACGCACACGTTTCATCTCCTGTGGAGTGAGGTCATTATCACCCTGCAGGACGTGGCGTACCACCTAGGCCTACGCGCCCACGGTAACCCCGTTGGAGGGTGCCTCCGTGACTTTGGTAGGTGGTACCATACGAAGACACGGGCATTGGTGGAGCAGGTCCTCGGCGCCAGGCCTCCCGTGGCAGCACAGCAGGCAGCGCAGAGGAAGGAGTCGTTCATGCTGAAGCTTGTGTGGCTACGGGATCATGTATGCCAGATGCCCCAGACAAACGATCCCAAGACCCTCCGACAGTACGCCAGGCTTTATATCGTGTTACTGATCGGAGGGTATTTGATGGGCGACAAGTCCAAGAATCTGGTGCACCTTCATTGGCTACCGTTGCTCAGGGACTTTGAGGAGTGTAGAGCGTTTTTCTGGGGCTCGACTGTGCTGGCCTGAATGTATCAGTCCCTTTCTTTGGCGGCTTAGTGGGGCGTTATAGATATCGCTAGCTGCACTCCGCTGTTGATGTCTGGATCTATTAGAGATTTCCTTAGTGGTGTCCACCAATATCCGAGATTCTGACGAAGGGCAACACAGAGGCTCTATTGACACCCACTGTCGGTTTGACGGCACTGCACATGGTACTTTAACCGGTTGAACTCAATCACCCGGTACTCAGCACTCCTGCGAATGGTATAGTGCTTCTCACCTTGAAGCACCGCACCTCAGCTTCTGAAGCTGTGTCCGACCTGAAACTCCACATTTCTGTCTAGGTTGTAATCCGCACCATAGGTATCAGAAACCGGGATCCTCTCATGCATAGCTGATGAGCGGATATTTTATATGCTTTTTGGGGGTAATTTCATGTAGATTTTAGTATGGTTTAGTTAGTTTTTAGTATAATTTTATTAGTTTTTAGGCAAAATTCATATTTCTGGACTTTACTATGAGTTTGTGTGTTTTTCTGTAATTTCAGATATTTTCTGACTGAAATTGAGGGAGCTGAGCAAAAATCTTATTTAGGCTGAAAAAGGACTGCTGATGCTGTTTGATTCTGACCTCCCTGCACTCGGAATAGATTTTTTGGAGCTACAGGAGTCCAATTGGCGTGCTCTCAATTGGGTTGGAAATTAGACATCCAGGGCTTTTCAACAATATATAATAGTCCATACTGTGCGCAAAGATAGACGATGTAAACTGGCGTTCAATGCCAGTTCCATGTTGCAGTTTGGCGTTCAGCGCCAGAAACAGGTTACAAGTTGGAGTTCAATGCCAGAAACAGGTTACAACCTGGTGTTCAACTCCAGAAACAGCCAGGCACGTGAGAAGCTTAAGTCTCAGCCCCAGCGCACACCAAGTGGGCCCCAGAGGTGGATTTCTGCACTATCATCCTAGTTTACTCATTTTCTGTAAACCTAGGTTACTAGTTTAGTATTTAAACAACTTTTAGAGATTTATTTTGCATCTCATGACATTTTTAGATATGAACTTTGTACCTTTTGATGGCATGAGTCTCTAAACTCCATTGTTGGGGGTGAGGAGCTCTGCAGCGTCTCGATGAATTAATGCAATTATTTCTGTTTTCCATTCAAACACGCTTGTTCCTATCTAAGATGTTCATTCGCGCTTCACTATGAAGAAGGTGATGATCCATGACACTCATCACCTTTCTCAATCCATGAATGTGTGCTTGACAACCACCTCCGTTTTACATTACATTGAATGAGTATCTCTTAGATTCCTTAATCAGAATCTTCGTGGTATAAGCTAGAATCCATTGGCAGCATCCTTGAGAATCCGGAAAGTCTAAACATTGTCTGTGGTATTCCGAGTAGGATTCTGGGATTGGATGACTGTGACGAGTTTCAAACTCGCGAGTGTTGGGTGTAGTGACAGACGCAAAAGGATCAATGGATCTTATTCCGACATGATCGAGAACCAACAGATGATTAGCCGTGCTATGACAGAACATTTGGACCATTTTCACTGAGAGGATGGGAAGTAGCCATTGACAACGGTGACACCCTACATACAGCTTGCCATGGAAGGAGCCTTGCATTTATGAAAGTGAGAAAGCATTATGTTGCAGGAATTCAGAGGACAAAGCATCTCCAAAACTCCAACATATTCTCCATTATTGCACAATAAGTATTTATTTTATGCCCTTTCACTTTTTACAATTGAACTTGAAAAACACTGTTGTTGGTATCCTGACTAAGAATAATAAGATAACCATAGCTTACTTTAAACCAACAATCTCCGTGGGATTCGACTCTTACTCATGTAAGGTATTACTTGGATGACCCAGTGCACTTGCTGGTTAGTTGTGCGAAGGTGTGAGAAATAGTCCATTAATATTGGCATACACAATTTCGTGCACCAAGTTTTTGGCGCCGTTGCTGGGGATTGTTTGAGTTTGAACAACTGACGGTGAATCTTGTTGCTTAGATTAGGAAAAATTTATCTTTTTTACTAGAATTGCATCTTTTATTAACCTTTCAAAAAAATATTTTTCAAAAACATTAGTTTTCTTTATTAATTTTTAGTTTTTCTGTGAATTTAGTGTCATGTTTAAAGTTTGGTGTCAATTGCATGCTCTTCTTTGTCTTTCAATTTTCAAATTGCATGTTCTTTATTTTACCTTGATCTTCAAATTGTTCTTGTCAAATTTTCTTGTTTGATCTTTGGTATTTCCTATTTTGTGTATTTTTCGTGTTTTCCTTGTGCAAGTTCAAAATATTAGTTTTCAAAAATATTTATTTTTATTTATTAAAAATACCTCTTTAAAACACGTTACATTTATAGCTCAATTGGCTAGAGCGTTGGTTTATGTTCTTGGTAATTGGGTATCTTCTTTTTAAAATCTTTTTCAAAAATAATTTTTCTTTGATTGAATCTTGTGCCAAACTTTAAGTTTGGTGTTTTCTTGTTAATTTTCTTTAATTTTTGAAAATTTATTTTGGTTCTCTAAAAATTTTAAGTTTGGTGTTCTTTCTTTTGTTCTTGTTGTTCTTGTGATTCTTCAAGGTGTTCTTGAGTCTTTCATGTGTTTTGATCTTAAAATTTTTAAGTTTAGTGTTCCTTGGTGTTTTTCCTCCAAAATTTTCGAAAACAAGGAGCATTAGATCTAAAAATTTTTAAGTCTTGTGTCTTTCGTGTGTTTTTCTCTTTCATCATAAAATTCAAAATTCAAAAAAAAAAAACCTTCTCCTTTAATTTCTCATAATTTTCGGATAACTTGAGTTGACTTGGTCAAAAAATTTTTAAATTATATTTTTTTCAAAAATATCCTAACCACTTTCTCTCTCCTCACTTTTTCGAAAATCTTCATAAAATATTTTTAAATTATTTTTTTATTTTTATTTTTATTTATTCTTAATTTTATTGTCGTCTTTATTTTATTTTATTTTATTATTATTATCTTGAAATTTTTATATAAAATAAAATAAATAAAATAAGTCCACATCATCTCCCTTTTTCCATCATGGAACTAAGTGGAAATGAACAGTCCAGAAGGACTCTGGGGTCATATGGTAACCCCACTACTGCTTCATATGGGAGTAGTATATGTATACCCTCCATTGGAGTTAGTAGTTTTGAATTAACCCTCAGCTCATTATCATGGTGCAGCAAAGTTGCCAGTATTCCGGTCTTCCACAGGAAGAACCTACAGAGTTTCTGGCATAGTTTTTACAAATTGCTGACACAGTACATGATAAGGAAGTAGATCAGGATGTTTACAGATTGTTACTGTTTTCATTTGCTGTAAAAGACCAAGCTAAGAGGTGGTTAAATAACCAACCTAAGGACAACATAAAGACATGGAAACAGCTGTTAGAAAAATTCCTGAATCAATACTTCCCTCCAAAACGGATGACACAGCTAAGGCTGAGCATCCAAGGCTTTAAACAAGGAGATAATGAATCCCTTTATGATGCTTGGGAGAGGTACAGAGAGATGCTAAGAAAATGTCCCTATGAAATGTTTTCAGAATGGTTGCAGTTAGACATCTTCTACTATGGGCTTACAGAAAGAGCTCAGATTTCTTTAGACCATTCAGCTGGTGGATCCATACACATGAGAAAGACAATAGAAGAAGCTCAAGAGCTTATTGATACAGTTGCCAGAAATCAGCATCTGTACCTGAGCAGTGAACCTTCCATCAACGAAGAGGTTAAAACAGTAACTGCTGAACTCAGTCCTGCAGAACAAGCTACTGAATTCAATCAGCAATTAGATTTTCTAACAAAACAGCTAGCCGAATTCAAGGAAATATTGCAAGAAACAAGAATGGCTAATATGAATATGGAAGTGCAGTTGAAGTAAACAGAACAACAGTTATCAAAACAAATAACAGAAGAATGCCAGCAGTTCAATTAAGAAGTGGAAAAACATTAAATACCCCACTTCAAGGCAGCAGGAAGCCAAGAAATGAACAGACTGCTACCCAAAATCCCTCTGAGGACAGTCAGAGCCCAGAGAGGAATAATTCTGGCGCTCAAACGCCAGATAATGGGTGGAAAGTTGGCGTTGAACGCCCAACCCATGCTCAGTCCTGGCGTTCAACGCCAGAAACAGGCAAGGAATTGGCGTTGAACGCCCGAAGGAAGCACAGTTCTGGCGTTCAGACGCCAGAAACAGATAAGGAGTTGGCGTCTAACGCCACTCAAGCTTCCACCCCTGGCATTCAAATGCCAGTGAGAGATCAGACACATACAAGTGCTGATAGCAACCCCTCTAAAAAGGCTTCTCAACCCACATCTGTAGGCAATAAACCTACAGCAACTAAGGTTGAGGAATACAAAGCCAAAATGCCTTATCCTCAGAAACTCCGCCAAGCAGAACAGGATAAGTAATTTGGCCGCTTTGCAGACTACCTCAGGACTCTTGAAATAAAAATTCCGTTTGCAGAGGCACTTGAGCAAATACCCTCTTATGCTAAGTTCATAAAAGAGATCTTAAGTCATAAGAAGGATTGGAGGGAAACTGAGAAAGTTTACCTCACTGAAGAATGCAGTGCAATCATTCTGAAAAGCTTACCTGAGAAGCTTAAAGATCCCGAAAGCTTTATGATACCATGCACATTAGAAGGTATTTGTACCAAGCAAGCTCTATGTGATCTTGGGACAAGTATCAACCAAATACCTGCATCTACTATCAAAAAGCTTGGATTGGCTGATGAAGTCAAACCAACCTGGATATGTCTCCAACTTACTGATGGTTCCATTAAACACCCATCAGGCGTGATTGAAGACATGATTGTCAAGGTTGGGCCATTTGTCTTTCCCACTAACTTTGTGGTGCTGGAAATGGAGGAGCACAAGAGTGCAACTCTCATTCTAGGAAGACCTTTCCTAGCAACTGGACGAACCCTCATTGACGTCCAAAAAGGGGAAGTAACCCTGAGAGTCAATGAGGATGAGTTTAAGTTAAATGTTGTCAAAGCTATGCAGCATCCAGAAACCCAAAATGACTGCATGAGCATTGATATTATTGACTCTCTGGTAAAAGAGGTCAATATGACTGAGAGTCTCGAATCAGAGCTTGAGGATATCTTTAAAGATACTCAGCCTGATCTGGAGGAACCAGAGAGAATAATAGAACCTCTGAAAATCCCTCAGGAAGAGGAGAAACCTCCTAAACCCGAGCTCAAACCATTACCACCATCCCTGAAATACGCATTTCTGGGAGAAGGTGACACTTTTCCTGTAATCATAAGCTCTACCTTAGAGCCACAGGAAGAGGAAGCACTAATTCAAGTGCTAAGGACACACAAGACAGCTCTTGGGTGGTCCATCAGTGATCTTAAGGGCATTAGCCCAGCCAGATGCATGCACAAAATCCTATTGGAGGATGATACTAAGCCAGTGGTTCAACCACAAAGGCAGCTGAATCCAGCCATGACAGAGGTGGTGCAGAAGGAGGTCACTAAATTACTAGAGGCTGGGATTATTTATCCTATTTCTGATAGCCCCTGGATTAGCCCTGTCCAAGTCATCCCTATGAAGGGTGGCATGACAGTGGTTCATAATGAAAAAAATAAACTGGTTCCTACAAGAACAGTTACAGGGTGGCGTATGTGTATTGATTACAGAAGGCTCAATACAGCTACCAGAAAGGATCATTTTCCTTTACCATTCATAGACCAGATGCTAGAAAGATTAGCAGGTCATGAATACTACTGCTTCCTGGATGGATATTCAGGTTATAATAAAATTGCAGTAGAACCCCAGGATCAAGAGAAAATAGCGTTCACATGTCCATCTGGAGTATTTGCATACAGAAGGATGCCATTTGGTCTGTGCAATGCACCTGTAACCTTTCAGAGGTGCATGCTCTCCATTTTCTCTGATATGGTGGAAAAATTTCTGGAAGTCTTCATGGATGACTTTTCAGTATTTGGAGACTCATTCAGCTCCTGTCTTGACCATTTAGCACTTGTTCTAAAGAGGTGCCAAGAGACCAACCTGGTTTTAAACTGGGAGAAATGTCACTTTATGGTGACTGAAGGAATTGTCCTTGGGCATAAAATTTCGAACAAGGGAATAGAGGTGGATCAAGTTAAGGTAGAGGTAATTAAAAAATTACCACCACCAGCTAATGTTAAGGCAATCAGAAGCTTTTTGGGACATGCAGGATTCTATAGGAGGTTTATAAAAGATTTTTCAAAAATTGCCAAACCTCTGAGTAATCTGCTAGCTGCTGACACGCCATTTATCTTTGATAAGGAGTGTCTGCAGGCGTTTGAGACTCTAAAAGCTAAGCTGGTCACAGCACCAGTAATCTCTGCACCAGACTAGACATTACCATTTGAACTGATGTGTGATGCCAGTGACCATGGCATTGGTGCAGTATTGGGACAAAGGCATGACAAGCTTCTGCACGTTATTTACTATGACAGTCGTGTTTTAAATAACGCATAGAAGAATTACACAACCACAAAAAGGAGTTGCTTGCAGTGGTTTATGCCATTGACAAGTTTAGATCTTACTTAGTAGGATTAAAAGTGATTGTGTACACTGACCATGCTGCTCTAAAATATCTCCTCACAAAGCAGGATTCAAAATCCAAACTCATAAGATGGGTGTTGCTTCTGCAAGAGTTTGATATAGAAATAAGAGACAGAAAAGGGACAGAGAACCAAGTAGCTGATCTGCTGTCCTGGATAAAACCAGCAGCAGGAGCGTCTCTCCCTCCTATTGAGATATCTGAAGCCTTTCCAGATGAGCAACTCTTTGCCATTCGGAAGCACTGTGGTTTACGGACATTGCAAACTATAAAGCTGTGAAATTCATACCCAAAGAGTACAGTAGGCAGTAAATAAAAAAATTGGCTTCTGATACAAAGTACTACTTGTGGGATGAACCATATCTCTTTAAGAGATGTGCAGACGGAATAATATGTAGATGTGTGCCAAGAGAAGAAGCACAGAAGATTCTATGGCATTGCCATGGATCACAATATGGAGGACATTTCGGAGGTGAGCGAACAACCACAAAGGTTCTCCAATGTGGCTTCTACTGGCCTACTCTCTATAGAGACTTCAGAGAGTTTGTACGTAACTGTGACAATTGCCAGAGGGCTGGTACTCTATCTCATGGTTATGCCATGCCTCAGCAAGGGATCTTAGAGAGTGAGTTGTTTAATGTATGGGGTATTGACTTCATGGGGCCTTTCCCGCCATCATATTCAAATGCCTATATTCTAGTGGCAGTAGACTATGTATCTAAATGGGTTGAGGCAATTGCAACACTCACTAATGATACTTAGATAGTGATGAAGTTCCTCCAAAAGCATATCTTCAGTAGGTTCGGTGACCCTAGGGTATTGATCAGTGATGGAGGCACTCATTTCTGCAATAAACAGCTTGACTCTTCTCTGATCGGATATGGAATTAACCGCAAAGTGACAACTCCATATCATCTACAGACAAATGGGCAGGCTGAAGTCTCAAATAGAGAACTAAAACGAATCCTGGAACGGACTGTAAATAGCCGTAGAAGGGATTGGGCAAGAAGTCTGGATGATGCTCTCTGGGCATACAGAACTGCATTCAAAACTCCTATAGGGACCTCTCCATACCAGCTTGTGTATGGAAAAGCCTGCCATCTGCCAGTGGAATTGGAACACAAGGCCTACTGGGCGACCAGGTTCCTAAACCTTGATGCTAAGGTAGCTGGAGAAAAAATATTACTCCAGTTGAATGAGCTAGAGGAGTTCAAACTTAATGCTTTCGAAAATGCTAAAATTTACAAGGAGAAAGCAAAAAGGTGGCATGACAGAAAGCTGTCATCTAGAGTCTTTAAGCAAGGACAGAAGGTTTCGCTGTTTAACTCTAGGCTAAGATTGTTCCCTGGGAAATTAAAATTTCGGTGGAAGGGACCATATGTGATTACGAGAGTGTCACCATATGGATATGTAGAGCTTTAGGATATTGACTCTGACAAAAAGTTCATTGTTAATGGATAGAGAGTCAAACATTATCTTGAAGGCAATATTGAGCAAGAGTGCTCAAGACTGAGACTAGATTAAAGCTCAGTAAAGTCTAGCTAATGACAATAAAGAAGCGCTTGCTGGGAGGCAACCCAGCGATTAGCAAAAATTAGATATTTTAAGTTTATTTAATTTTGTTATTCATGTTTGTTAATACATTTCAGTAAATAATTCAGAAAAATAAAGGTTCAGAACATAAAGCAGAGGAATCACAGAGAAAAAGAGCTCACTAGCGTTAAAACGCCAGTAAAGAGGCATTTTGGACGTTAAACGCCAAAATGACTATCATTCTGGGCGTTTAATGCCAGTAAAGGTATCATTCGGGCGTTAAACGCCAGAATGGGCAGCATTTTGGACGTTTAACACCAGAAATAGCAGCATCCTGGGCATTCAGAAAAATACCCAGTAATAAAGAATTTTTGGCGTTTAACGCCAGGCTGGGCATTAAACGCCCAAAATGGCCACCAGATGGGCGTTAAACGCCAGAATGGCTATCATTCTGGGCGTTTAACGCCAAAACAGCAAAGGGGAGGGAATTTTGTTTCCAATTCAATTTTTTTCGAACTTTCTTATTTTAATTCATATTTTTCTGCATAAAAATGTTACAAATCGTCATCTTTCAATCTCCATTTCCAAAAATTAATAATCTTTTAAATTCTTTTTCAATTCCTTTTCAAAACGTTTTTAAAACTCATTTATCTTTCCAATTTCTTTCCAAATCTTTTTCATTCATCCATATTATCTTTTCTTTCTTAGATGCATTAACAAAAATTCAGATTTAACTTCCTCATATCTTTTTCATCTCTTTTAAATTTTAAAATCTAATCTTTTTCTAAAAATTCGAAACCCAATCCCCCCTCCCTTTAAAATATACATTCGGCCACCCTCCTTGACCCATTATTTGAATCCTTCTCTCCTTCTATTCCTCTTCTTTCTTTTCTTTTACTTGAGGACAAGCAAACCTCTAAGTTTGGTGTGATTTTCTGCAATCACTGAGCTAAAATAGACTGAGATCATGGCCCCTAAAGGAAAACAAACCACTTCAAGAGGCAAGAAAGAAGACAATCCAAAACTACCTTGGATACATAAGAGGTTTTGCACCAAAAAATATGCAGACCATTACCTCAAAATTGTGTGCAGAAGATTAGTGATCCCGGAAGTTAAGTTCAATCTGAAAGAAGACAAATACCCGGAGATCCAAGAGCAGATTCGAAATAGGGACTGGGAAGTCCTGGCTAATCCTGAGATACATGTTGGAAGAAACATGATCCAGGAATTCTATGCAAATCTGTAAATGACGGATAAGCAAAGAATGGAGGAAACTGCTTTCTACTCCTTTCAGACTATGGTCAGAAGGAAGGTTATTTACTTCCACCTTGACAAAGTAAGAGAAGTCCTCAAACTTCCTCAACTACAAGACGATCCAGAATCCTTTAATAGGAGAATGGCTAAAGATAAAAAGCTGGATCAAGTTCTAGAGGACATATACCTCCCTGGAACCAAGTGGATAACCAATTCAAAAGGTGTTCCAAATCAACTGAAGAGAGGATATCTCAAACCAATTGCTAGGGGCTGGCTAGATTTCATTGGGTGTTCTATACTTCCCACCAGTAACCTCTCTGAAGTCACTGTCAAAAGGGCAGTGATGATTTACTGTATTATGCTGGGAAAAGAAGTGGAGGTTCATCAGCTGATTCCTTGTGAAATTTACATAATTGCAAACAAGGAATCCCCTTAGGCCAAACTGGCTTACCCAAGCTTGATTAGTCTGTTATGTAAAGATGCAGGGGTACAGATAGGTGTGGATGAGTACATCCCAGTTGAACGCCCAATGACCAAAAAAGTAATGGATGGACCTCAAGTTCAAGACAACCCCATCAAGAGAAGGGCGCATGAGCTCCTCCCAGAAATTCCTCAATTTGACTATTGGGCCCGCTTAGAAGCATCTGTCACCAAGCTGCAAGAAGCTATGGATCAACTCAAAGAAGAGCAGCAGAATTAAAACAGCATGCTCTGCAAACTGCTCAAAGAACAAGAGAAGCAAGGGCGTGAGTACAGGAGCTAAAGCGCCAGAAGCTGTCTCTTGAAGATCCAAACATCCCACAGATTGAGGGAGCACCTCTCTCTCAAAATAAAGGTTTTTGAGTCCTAACATTGTGATAACTTCTGTTATTAGAGACCTATTTTAAGAGTTACATGAGTGATGAGCGGATAATTTATACGCTTTTTGGCATTGTTTTTAGGTAGTTTTTAGTATGATCTAGTTACTTTTAGGGATGTTTTCATTAGTTTTTATGCTAAATTCACATTTCTGGACTTTACTATGAGTTTGTGTGTTTTTCTGTGATTTCAGGTATTTTCTGGCTGAAATTGAGGGACCTGAGCAAAACTCTGATAGGAGGCTGACAAAGGACTGCTGATGCTGTTGGAATCTGACCTCCCTACACTCGAAATGGATTTTCTGGAGCTACAAAATTCCAAACGACGCGCTCTCAACGGCGTTGGAAACAGAGCTTTCCAGTAATATATTTTATTCGTGATTAGACAACGTAAACTGGCGCTCAACGCCAGTTTCATGCAGCATTCTGGGGTCAAACGCCAGAAACACGTCACGAACCAGAGTTGAACGCCCAAAACATGTTACAACTTGGCGTTCAACTCCAAGAGAAGCCTCCGCTCGTGGATAGATCAAGCTCAGCCCAAGCACACACCAAGTGGACCCCGGAAGTGGATTTATGCATCAATTACTTACTTCTGTAAACCCTAGTAGCTAGTTTAGTATAAATAGAACTTTTTACTAGTGTATTAGATATCTTTGGTCTCAGTTTTATTTTATTATTCATCTTAGGAGACTATTGATCACGTTTTGGGGGCTGGCCATTCGGCCATGCCTGGACCTTTCACTTATGTATTTTCAACGGTGGAGTTTCTACACACCATAGATTAAGGGTGTGGAGCTCTGCTGTACCTCAAGTTTTAATGCAATTACTACTATTTTCCATCCAATTCGATTTATTCCTGTTCTAAGATATTCGTTGTACTTCAACTTGATGAATGTGATGATCCATGACACTCATCATCATTCTCACCTATGAACACACGTGATTGACAACCACTTCCGTTCTACCTTAGACCGGGCGCATATCTCTTGGATTCCTTAATCAGAATCTTCGTGGTATAAGCTAGAATTGATGGTGGCATTCATGGGAATCCGGAAAGTCTAACCTTGTCTGTGGTATTCCGAGTAGGATTCCGGGATTGAATGACTGTGACGAGCTTCAAACTTCTGAAGGCTGGGCGTTAGTGACAGACGCAAAAAAATCACTGGATTCTATTTCAACCTGATTGAGAACCGACAGATGATTAGCCGTGCTGTGACAGAGCATTTGGACCATTTTCACTGAGAGGATGGGATGTAGCCATTGACAACGGTGATGCCCTACATACAGCTTGTCATGGAAAGGAGTGATGAAAAACTAGAAGGAAGAAGTAGAAAAGCAGAGATTCAGATGGAACACAGCACCTCCATACATCTATCTGAAATCCCCATCATTGGATTACATGAGTAACTTTATCTTTATTTTATGTTTATTATTTATTATTAATTTTTGAAAATCCATAATCAATTACTATCCGCCTGACTGAGATTTACAAGGTGACCATAGCTTGCTTCATACCAACAGTCTTTGTGGGATCGAACCTTACTCACGTAAGGTTTATTACTTGGACGACCCAGTACACTTGCTGGTTAGTTGAGCGAAGTTGTGGAAAGAAAGTGCTGAGTTAATAGATGCACATACCAAAGAGCCATTATTGATGATCACAATTTCATCCACTAATGAGCATTAGTATTATAGTCATTTATTTTTATCATTATTATTCCATAAGTATTAGTAGCATTTAAATTTCCATTTTAATTTTCTACTATTTTAATAAAATTTGAATTACATGAGTAGTACTTTATTTTTATCAATTTGGCTATAATTTACTCTTCTTATCATCATTAAACATGAATAAAATAGTAGATTTTTTTAGAAGAGCAAGGGTGTATAAGAAAAATCTAAATTATTTATATGTGGTGGCATTACTTTAGCTCTCTGAACGAATGCATAAATAGTGCATATTTTCTTTATATACTGAAATTTAAGTAATGTTTGGCTCTTGAAAGAATGAGGTAAACAGAAAGATGTTATTGATAATCTGAAATATCATAAAATTGATTCTTGAAGCAAGAAAAAGTAGTATTAAAAAAAAGCCAGTAACCCTTTAAACAAAAAGGCAAGGGTGAAATGGATCCAAGACTTTGAGCATCAATGGATACGAGGGCCCAAAGGAATAAAATCATGGCCTAAGCAGCTAAATCAAGCTGTTCTTAACCATATGCTTGTGTCATGAAGGTCCAAGTGAAAAGCTTGGACTGAGTGGTTAAAGTCGTGATCCAAAGCAAAAGAGTGTGCATAAGAACTCTGGGCACCTCTAACTGGGGACTCTAGCAAAGCTGACTCACAATCTGAAAAGGTTCACCCAGTTATGTATCCGTGGCATTTATGTATCCGGTGGTAATACTGGAAAATAAAATGCTTAGGGTCACAGCCAAGACTTAAAGAAGCTGTGTTCAAGAATCAATAAAAGTTAAACTAGGAAAATCAATAACCTCATCTACATGCTGAGTTCTGAAAGAAGCCAATCATTCTGAGTTTCAGAGGATAAAGTGAGATGCCAACACTATTCAGAAGCAAAAAGCTATAAGTCCCGCTCATCTAATTTGAAATTGAGCTTCATTAAAGACTCTGAGATTTTATTGCACCATAATCTTATTTTTATCATATTTTATTTATCTAGTTTCTTGGAAACAAGCAACAGTTTAAGTTTGGTGTTGTGATGAGCGGATATTTTATACGCTTTTTGGTAGTGTTTTCATATAGTTTTTAGCATGTTTTATTCGCTTTTTATTATATTTTTATTAATTTTTATTCAAAAATAATATTTTTGGATTTTACTATGAGTTTGTGTGTTTTTCTGTAATTTTAGGTATTTTCTGGCTGAAATTGAAGGACCTGAGCAAAAATCTGATTCAGAGGTTGAGAAAGGACTGCAGATGCTGTTGGATTCTGACCTCCCTGCACTCAAACGCATTTTTCTAGAGCTACAAAAATCCAATTTGCGCGCTCTTAATTGGGCTGAAAATCTAACATCTTGGGCTTTCCAGCAATGTATAATAGTCCATACTTTGCTCGAGATTTGATGGCCCAAACTGGCATTAAACGCCAGCCAGAGACCCCTTTTTTGGCGTAAAACGCCAGAACTAGCACCAGAGTTGGAGTTAAACGCCCAAATTGGCACCCAAGCTGGTGTTTAACTCCAAGAATGGCCTATGCACGTGAAAGCTTCAAAGCTCAGCCCAAACACTCACCAAGTGGGCTCTGAAAGTGGATTTCTGCACTATCTGCACTTAGTTACTCATTTTCTGTAAACCTAGGTTACTAGTTTAGTATAAAAACTACTTTTAAGGATTCATTTTGTAACTCATGACATTTTTACATCTCATATTGTATCTCTACGGCATGAGTCTCTAAATCCCATAGGTGGGGGTGATGAGCTTTGCTATGTTTCAATGGATTAATGCAGTTACTATTGTTTTCTATTCAATCACGCTTGCTTCTGTTCTAAGATACTCACTCGTACTTCAATATGAAGAATGTGATGATCTGTGATACTCATCATCATTTCCAAACTTATGAACGCGTGCTTGACAACCACTTCCGTTCTATCTGAGCTCAACGTAGTTATTGAGCGACAGCTTGAGTGTGTATCTCTTGGGTTTCTAATCCATGAGTTTGACTTGCTTCTCTTAACAACAGAGCATTCAAACTCATGAGATCAGAACCTTCGTGGTAAAGGCTAGAACCAATTGGCAGCATTCCTGAGATCCAAAAAGTCTAAACCTTGTCTGTGGTATTCCGAGTAGGATCTGGGACGGGATGAATGTGACAAGCTTCAAACTCATGAATGTTGGGCGCAGTGACAGTGTGTAAAAGGATAGAGAGATCCTATTCCGACACAAGTGGGAACCGATAGATGATTAGCCGTGTGGTAGCTGTGCCTGGTATTTTTCATCCGAGATGAGAGATCCGACAGTTGATTAGCCGTACAGAAATCGTAGCTGGACCATTTTCACTGAGAGGACAGATGGTAGCCATTGACAACGGTGATCCACCAATATATAGCTTTCCATAGGAGGAGCCATGCGTGTTTGGAGAAGAAGACAGTAGGAAAGCACAGATTCAAAAGACAGAGCATCTCTGAAACCTCAACCTGTTCTCCATTACTGAATAACAAGTATCATTCATTTCATGCTCTTTTACTTTTTACAAACGAAATCATCTTTATCACTAATCTCCTGACTAAGAGTTACAGATAACCATAGCTTGCTTCAAGCCGGCAATCTCCATGGGATCGACCCTTACTCACGTAAGGTATTACTTAGACGACCCAATGCACTTGTTGGTTAGTTGTACCGGAGTTGTGAAAAGTGTGATCACAATTCCGTGCACCAGTGACCCATGTGCGCGTCATAGCTCGCATGTGACCTCATTAAAGTGAAAATGCTGTGGGTGATTTTTGAGCTTTCTAGGCCCAAATCCAACTCGTTTCTGAGGCTATTTCATGCAGAATTGAGGATTGAGCAAAGGGGGAGCACTTAGTTGTAGGATAGCATCATGTAGATTAGTTTCTAGAGAGAGAAGCTCCCTCTTATCTCTAGAATTAAGGTTCTTAGGGTGATTACATCTTAGATCTAGGGTTTGATTCTTGTTTTTATCTGGTTTCCTTTACAATTTCTTGTTTCTACTCCTTCATTCTCTTAGTTTGTAGTGTTTATTTTCCTTTTATGCCTCCTTTGATGTTTATGAATGCTCATGTTGGATTTGGATCTCCTCTAATACAATTAGTGTTTCTTTTATGTTCTTATAGTTAATTGCTTTGTTTATTGTTGATTTCTTTGCATTGGTAGTTGGTAGATTTACTATTCTTGCACCTTTACTATGCTTTCCTTTTATACTCACCAAGTGTTTGACAAAATACTTGGTTGGGCCTTAAAGTAGATTTTTGAGCATTCTTGGCTTGGAAAGAAGAATTAGGCAATCTTGAGTCATGGATACCCAACTTATGTTGGTGATCTAGAGTTGATAATCTTATTTGACGTTCTCTCGTGTGAAGTTAATATTGTGCCTTCTTCCGGTTTGAGTTGACTAAATAGGACCAACTCTTGTTTATTATTGTGATTAACTAGTCTTATTTGACATTCTCTCGTGGGAAGTTTTGATTATACCTTTCCTTAGTTTGACTTGACTAAATAAGATGAATTGATCATAGCATGACTAGAATAGAAAGCCTATATTCTCAATCCTTGCCATGAATGTCTCTTTTTATTACGTGTTTTCTTTAATTGTTCTCTTTATTTTTCTTACCATTTATTTTCTTGTCCCTTTTATAAATCAAACCCCATTGCATCTTCATAGCCAATAATTGAGCATTACATTGCAATTCCTTGTGAGACGACCCGAGGTTTAAATACTTCAATTAATTCTTATTGGGGTTTGTACTTGTGATAACCAAAACTTTTAAATTTGATATGAGAGTTGTTTGTTGGTTTGGAGCTATGCTTACAACGAAGTCTTATTTCTATTAAAGAAATTCTAAATCGGCAATAAATCTTACTATCAGATCCCCTCCTTGTTTCTCCTAGGCATATGAGAACGTACCTCTTGGGTAGATGCAAGGGTTGTGATTTCTCCCCACTCGCTCCAGGTTGGTTAGTATAGAGGCTCCCCGGGTAGATGCAAGGGTTGTGGTTTCGTCCCACTTGCCCCGGGTTGTGATGGGTGATGATATTGTCATAAGGAATGATTATGGGAGGTGTATGGATGGATGTGAAATGATTATCTGAGACACGAGTTTTTCTGGGTGAAAGCAGTGACTAGCCACCACGTGCTCCAGGTGGAGACTCGATACTCTACTGACCCTATGTCGTAAGTGATGCATGAGCATCTTTCCTATCTTTTCCTAGTGAATTTGCATTCAATTTGTTGAGTTTAATCAAGAATTAATTATCTTTTAACCACTATAGATTCTACTTTGAGTTGTGTATAATTCTGTTTATTTTAGGTAGCATTCGGTTGGATTTGATGGAGTTTCCGCATGAAAAGAGAAGAAGGCGAATGATGTTGTCAATCCTAACTCTCTAAACTCAAACCTAAATAACTTAAGCTACAGAGGTCCGATGGACGTGATTCTAGTGGCATTGGAAAGCTAGCTTCCAGAGCTTTCCAACAATGTATAATAGCCTACACTTCTTCTCTAACTACACTGCCAAGGCTGTGCCTAACTTGAGATTTCTCAAGTTAGGCACAAGACAATTATAAGCACGCACAAAGCATTGGCCACATCCCAAGTTAGGTGACAGTTTCACAAATAACACTCCCTGGAGCATTGGCTAGGCTGCACCTAACTTGAGATTTCTCAAGTTAGGCGCAAGACAGCAACAACAACACGCACCAACTAGTTTGACACCAAGTAAGGCGCACCAAGGCTTGAGTTAAGTGCAACCTCACTCACTCAAACTCCAATCCATGCGGCCATGAGCAATTTACAGTTTACCTGAATTAGCCCTTCAGGGGCTCTTCTCTTCTACCTCATTCCACAATTTATAGTTTACCTGAATCTTAGTTTTCTCTCTGAACCATGAGCAACTAAACCTCCACTGTTAAGGTTAGGAGCTCTGTTTATTGTATGGATTGATACTATTATTTTTCTATTTTAATTCATGTACTGGTTTATAATTCAAGAATTGTTTTCATTCTTTATTTTATGAATTTGGGTGGAACGGAAGTATGACCCATGTTCTAATTGAGTTCTTGTATAAGCTGGAAAAGCTCTTTACTTGAACAACAACTTGAAAACATATTCTCCTAAATTTCTAATTATCTGGACTTAATTGGATACGTGACATATAATCCTCTTATATTTGGGTAATTAGGATTTCTGTGGAATAGAAACTAGAATTGAACTTCACCCTCTAATTGGAATTAAGTGACCAAGGAATTGGCAGTTGATGAATTTTAGAGGAGACTAAAAAGGTCTAAGGAATTAGGGTTTAGTCACACAGAGTTTGCCATGAATTAAATCTTGCATGATTAAAATAGTTAGTAAGAAAAGTTAATCCGGAAAATAGATAACTCTAAAGCCTTAACTGTTTTCTCCATATAGTATTCACATCAATTTACTGTTTGTTTTCTGATTCTCTAAATTACTGTTTAATGCATTTGAACTCTAAACACCATTTTCTGTTTGTCTAACTACATAAATCACTTAACCATTGTTGCTAAATCCATCAATCCTCGTGGGATCGACCCTCATTCACTTGAGGTACTACTTGGTATGATCCGGTGCACTTGCCGGTTAGTTTGTGGGTTATAAATTTCGCACCAGTAAGTATGGTCGGAAACTGTGGATAAACACCAGGATGGGTGTTATATGATTATGATTATGAGTATGTTTATGATTGAGAATTACTCGAGTTGGGGATGCACGACAGAGGGACGGTCCAATGGTTAGCTACCAGGACTTGTTGGGTTGGCTCTATAATCGACAGATGAGACTCATCAGTCACTAGGACAGGCATGCATCATATGTATCTATATGTCTTGTTTGGTTTGCCTAAGTGATTGCATAATTAAATGCTACTTGATTATTTGCTATATTTGAATCATATTTGTGATTTCTCTATTTGTAATAATTGTGTCTGTTGCATCTAGTTCCACTGGTGGTTGGGAGGTTTGGAGTTGTTGGAACGGGGAGTTTTAGATAGTTCTGAAGACCCTTAGCTAGTTGCCTGTTTTATCTTTATGGTTTAGTTATGTTTTAAGCTTTGATTATCTGTTGGAAGTTCTAGGATTGCCTTCGGCTTTCCCAAGACATTATATGTTAGATATGTGGGCACTGTTACCATGCTGAGAACCTCCGGTTCTCACCCATGAGGATTTTGTGATTTTCAGATGTAGGACGTGAGACTCCTCGCTGAAGCATGCTGGAAGCTTCTGATGTTGCGAAGATATTCATCTTTTGGGTTTATTTTGGTTATTTGTATTTTCTTAGATACTTATTATCTCCACTTATTATATATATGCTGTATTAATTCCTCTTTGAGGTAATTTTGGAGACCCAGGTTTTGTAACTCTGTATTTTGGGCTTTCTTTTTTGGTCTTCCTATATATCTAAATATGTATAACTATATGCTCGGACCGGTTTATCTTCGCGAGCCGAGTCTTGAGTCTTGCTACATGTGTTTTGGAACTCTTAGTATATAGATTGTTATCTTACTTACGTTATCGTACACGGAGTGTTGCGCTTTTTAATTAACAATTTTTGTTTCCTCCTTTTCTTTAAAGGCTCCTAGTTATAAATCTTTTTCACTATATTATATATGTAATTTTTATTTTTAGAGGTTGTAGCGCCTCGCCACCTCTATTTTACATCCTAGGTGTAAAGCTTTGTGTGGTAGGGTGTTACAGTCTATACTTTTTTGTGTGCAGAAGATTGCCCAAAACGGGCGTTAAACGCCTAAACTACCCCCTTTCTGGAGTTCAACGCCCCAAAAGGACCAAGGCCAGCATTGAACGCCCAAACCTGGCGTTCAACGCCACCAAGGGAGTAAGGAAGCAGCGAGGACACCCCTTAGTGGGTGTTCAACGCTCATTTTTCCAAGCTAGACGATAGCTCAGCCCAAATACTCACCAAGTGGGCCCAGAAGTAGATTTTTGCACCTTTCTACTTAGTTTATTTCATTTTTGTAATTTGTTAATTATTATATTAGTATATATAGGTGAAGATCAACCATGTTTAGGATCTTCGGCCTCTCAGAACTTATCATACATTTTCTCAGTATATTATGAGCGGCTAAACCTCCTAGGTTAAGGATAGGAGCTATGCTCATTCCTATGGATTAATGTTATTACTGTTCTCCTTTAACATATGTTTGATTCCATTCTATGATGTATTTTTATTCTTCATCTTTATGAATCTGGGGTGGAACGAAAGTATGACCCCTTATTCTACATGAGCTCTTTACGAGTCCTGAACCAGATAGTATTGGGATACAACTTGAGAGTACATCACAGGCTCCAACAAGTTATCTGGGCTAATTGGGGTATGTGACATAAAACCTCATTAGTCCTGGGTAATGGAGGTCTTTGTGGCGTCAAGGCTAGAACTTTGAGCATCATTCTCCGATTTGGAAGATCCGACCTTGTCTGTGGCATTTTGAGTAGGATTATCAGAGATTGAATTGCATGAGCTTCACCCTCATCCAGATTGACCAACCTGTTTGGGCGTTTGGTTTGGACAAGAGGAGATTAATGACCACTACTCCTGGCTTAATCACTTATAGCCTTGCCATGAATGAATCACTCATTGTTGCAGTAGTCAATAAGAAGTATTAATCCAGAAGAACAAGCATCTCCGAGGCCTTAACTATTTTCTCACTATTGTTTCTACGTCAATTCTTTATTGCTTTCGTTATTATTTTGTTTATGCGCATACAACACAATAATCAACTCACTATTCACCTGACTAAGATCTGCAAGATAACCACTGCTTGCTCAATTCGACAATCCTCGTGGGATCGACTCTCACTCACCTGAGGTATTACATGGATGACCCGGTGCACTTGCCGGTTTAGTTGTGCAAGTTCTAATTTCATGCACCAATATTGGTATGAAAGTTTTTATATAATCTTGTTGCTATTTGACTTTACTGTTAGTTTGGTATTTATGTTATATTGTATATCTCTAATGATATTTTTGTTTATTGCTAACGGGTTTATTAAGAAAAAGGATATGATGAAAAAATAAGCTAACATACGCAATTCCGTTAGTATGAAAGGCTCATATGTAGTAAATATTACCGAGTCTAGAGTTTTATAGGGTTACTGAGAAGTGAGACCTGATGACTGACAGTGATCCGGACCTACCGATTGGGTCATTACAACTTGGTACTAGAGCAGTTTGTTTCTAATAGAGTCTGTGAATGGACTGACTATGCTTCATTTTATACTCTGCTTTTTTTCTCATGTTGTTAGAGTATCTTTATTGATACATTTAGCATGATCATCTGTGAGTGATTGTTCAAAAATTATTCAAACTTGGCCTAATATGTTGAGGCTGATCACCTTGATGTTGATTGTTGGGAATGAATAGGACCTCAATGACTGAGTAGATGAAGTTTTCAATATAGTATTTCTTACAACACCTGCGATTATCAGATAAACCGCCATCATCAAACTTTTAAATGCTGATAACCATATTTGTATTGTACGCAGCTACTGTACTTAGAAGTATGGTTGACTGTTAGACGTTGGGATAGGAATAGTACGAGAGTAGATAAAAATAGCTTAGTTTATTAAGATAGTAACTTGACTTTAGTCAAATCCTCGAACCCCAACTATCTTTGTTATTGGGATTTATCAAGCCTCAAGCGTGGACAACTCGATTTGGAAGTATGACACGTACAACTAAGAGTGCACCTACTCTGAGGAGATGCTCAATCTTGATGATGTGACACTTTGAGTAACACATTCATATATCAAAGGAACTAAGGTGCCTTCAGTAGAGCTTGGATGCATGTAGCAAAGCTAGTAACGATACCCACAACAGAATCACAATACTAAAAGGCTATGTCAGACCTCAAGGGAAAGATAGAATCAACCTGATGAGTTCAAGACTTAAAGGTATGAACGACTTAACCCAGAAACCCGAGAAGGAGAATCACCATCCAAGGAAGATTAGGCATTTCGCAAAACTAGTACGAGGAGTTAACTAACTGAAGGACATACCACAAAGCATGAGGCGTAGTGCAAGCAAGTTACCAAGTGATTGCGACACAAAACCTCGGGATAGACTTGGCTCTACGCAAAGTAAACTTTAAGATCAGGTATGATAAAAACGGTTATAATGAATCTAAGATGACTTGATGTGAGTGATGCACAATAGAAGCGTAGTAGCACGAGATACGAACGTGAAGAGTTTCCATCAACTTCGCTTATGGACGTCCTTAGGATTGAATCCCTTTTCTTGTAAGATAACTATTGCGTTAATATAGTACCATAGTTAGGACGTATTTTTGCTAAGAGTTTACATTCCTTAGGTTTACTCTAAGTTTTGAGGACAAAATTTTTTTTAAGGTGGGTAGGATGTAACATCCTGATTCTCCACAGAGTTATTCTCGAAAACTCTGTGATGAGAAATTTGATAAATATCTTAGAATCACCTCATCAAAAAATAATAAGGCAGATTTAGACTTGATAAGTGAAAAGAATAGATATATCATTAGATTAGTTAGTTCAAGACCGCACCTGATTGAGTTATCAAAACACCCTTGGTTATTTGATAAACCAAGATTAAACCACAATTCCATTTTCTTTCCCTTGGTTTAGCAGAATCACAAGTTATAAGCCAAGAAAAGCTTACCTTGATTAATTCCCTCCATTCTTTTGCATCCCAGCACTGAACCAAACTAAAGGAGTAACCATAGTTCTACCACTTGCATTTAATTCCCTGTCTATGTGTTATAAGGAGGAGGAACCAGCAAAGCTCTTTACCGCTAGCTCGTCTCACCTCCCTTCTTTTATTCAAAGAGCCACAAATTTTTCATCCTTCCTTATATCATATACGAACCAATGAGGGAAGAGAGAGAGAGAGAGAGAGAGAGAGAGAGAGAGAGAGAACTAGCAACGGACAGAGGAAGAGAAGGAGCAAGAGTGGATTTCTTCATCATCTTCATCGCACCATCACCGAGGAAAAGAGGAAGAAGACCATGGAATGTGCTGACCGAAGCTAGGGAGGGAGCTCCATCCTCTTCTCCATCTGATTTCTTCATAGCTTCACTACTGGGTAAGATCCATTAACCTCTGTTCTTTCCTCTTTTTTTCCAATCCAAAAATCCAACTTTATTGTGCTCCATTTCTTGCTAGAGTGACCGAACCCCAAGAATAGCTACCTACAAGAGTAAGAACCTTTCTCTTACCCGCTCTCTAGTTCGGCCAAATGGCCATGAATCCATCACAAAATTCTAATTTTTTTTGTATGTTAGGGTTCCTGATTCAAGAGAACAAGAGAGCAGAAATTATGTTCTTGAACGTCAAGAAAGTAAGGGAGAGGATAGATAAAATATTATGTTTGCGATTGTGTATTCTTGTAATGATTGATGGTTCATTATGTGTTTGATTGATGAGGAGTGCATATTGAATTTCTATTATGATACGACGCAGAAAAGTGAATATTCAATTATGTATGTGCACTTGTAAAAATGTGAATTGATGATTCTAAGGTGTTGGGACTGTGTTAATCATTTTAGAAACTTTGATTAGTTAAAAAAATATAGAATTATGGTTTTAGAAGAGTTATAAGCTTAGATATAAAATTTGGTATATAAGACTATGAAATTGCTTAATGCAGAATTTTCTGCATAACTGATCGTGGCTTGCAACAGATTCTGCGCGTAATTCAGACTACCGTTTTGGACAAAATTATTTTTCTATGAAACCTTGATGTGTCGTGAACGTCCTGTAAAAATTTCAGATTTATCATTGAGTAAATTAAGAGAAATGAATTTTAGAAAATTGTTGGTTTCTGTAGAAAATTCTATTATCTTGCTGCAGAGGCCTCAATTTCCAACCCACTTAACTTTTAATTCTTATAGGTTACTGAGTTGAAACTAACGATGATTTAAAGTTTTTTATGTTTATAACTTCTAGTTTAAATTTCAGATCAATAGCATGTTTAGCCAATTAAATATGCTGATGGGAAGGTGACTAGCTCACTAATCTTTGAAAACAGTTTTCTATAAAACAGGGCTACGTTCCTGATAAACCCCATTTGTAGGGTTTATCTTGTATTGATTTTAGGGGATTTTATCACCTTTTACCCACATTTATTCAATAAAATAGCATGGTTTTGTATATTCTCCTTTAATTGTGCTTAAGAGTGAAAACATGCTTTTTAGGTCTTAAAATAGTTAAATTTAATTCACCTTGATTCCATTAGATTCCTTGATATGTTTGTTAAGTGATTTAAGGTTTAGGAGGCAAAGATTGGATCAAGGGAATGAAGAAAGAAAGCATGAAAAGTTGGAGAACTCATGAAGAAATGAAAGAACCGGAAAGCTGTCAAGCCGACCTCTTCGCACTTAAATGTCCATAACTTGAGCTACAGAGCTCCAAATGATGCGGTTCTAGTTGGGTTGGAAAGCTAACATCCGGGGCTTCGAAACGATATAAAATTTGCCATAGTTTCTACACGTATGGTGGCGCGCACGCGCACTATATGCGTACACGTCGTTGTGCCACCTGGTTCACTTAATGCAATCCGTGGGCCAGCGAATTCTCAAGCCTTGTGGGCCTAATCCAACTTATTTCTGATGCTATTTAAGCCAATGATTGAAGGGAAATCAACATACTTTTACATGTTAGTTACCATTAGTCATAGTTTAGTTTTAGATGTAGTTAGAACTAGTTTCTAGAGAGAGAAGCTCTCACTTCTCTCTAGAATTAGGATTAGGATTAGGTTTAGTTCTTAGATCTAGATTTAGATTCATCTTCTTCTACTTCTATCTTCTCAATTCCTTGTAGTTACATTCATTCTTCTCCTATTCTTTTGGTGTAATCTCTTTTATGTTGTTCTTATATTTTGTTGTAGATCTAGTATTGTTCCTTCTACTTTCTTTCAATTCAATTCAAGGTAATTCATAATAATTGTGTTTCTTTTGATTGTTGTTGTTAATTTCTTTCAATAATTGTTGTTAGATTCTCTTCTTGTTGTCAATTTGCTTTGCTTTTCTTTTGTGCCTTCCAAGTGTTTGATGAAATGCTTGGTTGGATTTTAGTGTAGGTTTTGTTCCTCTGTGCCTAGGTAGAGTAATTAGTGACTCTTGAGTTATCTAATTCTTTTGTTAGTTGATAATTAGAAGTTGCTAATTGATTTGAATGCCTCTAAAGCTAGTCTTTCCTTTAGGAGTTGATTAGGACTTGAGGAATCAAATTGATTCATCCACTTGACTTTCCTCCATGGTTAGAGGTTAACTAAGTGGGAGCAATACACAATTCTCATCACAATTGAGAAGGATAACTAGGATAGGACTTCTAGTTCTCATATCTTGCCAAGAGCTTTGTTAGTTGTTAGTTTATTTACTTTGCCATTTATAATTCTTGTCTATAATCTCAAAAACCCTAAAATAACTCACAACCAATAACAAGACACTTTATTGTAAATCCTAAGGAGAACGACCCGAGGTTTAAATACTTCGGTTTATAGATTTTAGGGGTTTGTACTTGTGACAACCAAATTTTTGTATGAAAGGATTAGTGATTGGTTTAGAAACTATACTTGCAACGAGAATTCATTTGTGAAATTCTAAACCGTCAAAAATCTAATCATCAAAATGGCGCCGTTGCCGGGGATTAGAAAATAAACTAATAAAAAAAAAGAGTTTTTTTTCTTGTAGATTCCTTTAATTCTTGCATTTAATAATGATTACTTCTATTGCACTTTATGTGTTTGTTGAAATGTCTCTTTTAGTTTTAGTGTAGATTTTGTTCCTCTTGGCCTAGGTAGAGTAATTAGTGACACTTGAGTTATCTAATTCCTTTGTTGATTGATAATTGGAGAGATTGCTAATTGGTTTGGAGTGCACTAAAGCTAGTCTTTCCTTGGGAGTTGGCTAGGACTTGTGGCTCATGTCAATTCATCCACTTGACTTTCCTTTCTTTAGTAAGGGTTAACTAAGTGGTAGCAATGAACAATTCTCATCACAATTGAGAAGGATAACTAGGATAGGACTTCTAGTTCTCATATCTTGCCAAGAACTTTGTTAGTTGTTAGTTTATTTTTTTTGCCATTTATATTTCTTGTCCAAAAGCTTAAAAACCCCAAATATAATTAACAACCAATAACAAGACACTTCATTACAATTCCTAGGGAGAACGACCCGAGGTCCAATACTTCAGTTTATAAATTTAGGGGTTTGTTTTAGTGACAAACAACTTTTTGTATGAAAGGATTAGTGATTGGTTTAGAAACTATACTTGCAACGAGAATTCATTTGTGAATTCTAAACCGTCAAAAATCTAATCATCAGTTCCCAACTATATAACTTTTTTATACGACATGATATCGATATGAAATTTAGTTTTTTTGAAATTTAGGTGAGTCTTATTTTTGGTCAACAATTTTGAAGGGCAATGGGTTAGAATTGTATTTTTAATGAATTTATTAAATTTACTGTTGTCTACTATTTTTCTGCACCTTCCTAAAATGATAGCAGAACTTTGAAAAATTAGTACAAATTCAATTTTAAATGGATTTTCTCAAATCTAGTTTTATATTAAATCTTAAACCTACATAATTAGCTTTTATAAATTAAAGATTCCGTGCTTGAGCCTTTCACAACATATATGTACTATAGAAATTCAATGGATGTTGAGTCCAAAAATCTGCATATAGTCCCCGTTTTTCATGGATAATCTCATATTCATACATCAAAACCCTGCTTATAGGTCCACTATAAACTTTAGTCCATCACGGACGCGTGAATGTAAAATTTACACAATTCTAAGACCATTTGTTATGTTAATTATTAAATAGAAGACTGGTCGCCAAGAAAGTATTAGGTTAAACAAATCAGGAAAATGAATAAGAATGTAAGATGTTAGTGAGGTAATGATATTAAAGTACCGGAAGTAAAGATGAACCCCGCGAGGTTAAGAAAGCCCAACATGTCTTATACCATAGTCAATTAAACGTATTGACCGGGAAGAGACCCCAGTTAGGAAAAACGTACTAGTTGGGCAGAGTTGCTAAGTGGGGATGCCCACTTTAAAAGGCAAGTAGTATCTGACTGATATGGGTTCACCCATATGGTACCCTATTTTTCACTGAATGCACATATGCTACAGCAATTATATGATTATGATTTTAGCCTGAATGACACGGGTAAACCTGTGTGACTTTGGTGTTTGACTGACATAGGGACACCCATGTGATACCCAGGCTGATTGATTCAGTGGAAAAACCATATTCGAAATCCATTCTAGGTAACGTCGGGCTGCGGATAGACAATCGACGCGTGAGCTCATGATCTATACTAGGAACAGGCATGCATCATAAATTGTTTACACATTTAATTGTGATTATTTATTGTTCATTCTTTCTGCTATGTGACATGTGATTCTCGATAATTTTCCATTCTCTGCTTCTTGTATGTATTTTAAAGTTATGATTTAACTTTCTCCAACGCTTAGAATAAAATAGTAAATTAGGAATAACAATCACAAAGAACAGCGTATAGAGCGGCATTAACCCCAAAGAAAGATGTCAAGATAAAGTTATGACATGATCCGCAATACAAAAATAGCCAAAAGACTTAGTAAGTGAGTCATTACGTTAGAATCAGAACTCTAGATCATATGAGCTGGATAGGTTTTCTGCACTACACCTTACTGGGAACCATATAGATTCTGACTCCTTCCTTTTCTCTTTTTCCCATAGATGAAAGATTTTGACTTGACTATCGCCACTAGAGTTATATTCAGAAAGGTAACAGAGGAGTATATATATGATTCTGGACCCTACAGGAGATGTTCGAGATTAGTCCTAAGATGATGTCTGTAGACTTGTGCCTCAACGGTAAAAAAAATGTAGGATAGATGGTCTTTATTCCTGAGACCTTGCTTTCCGTCACTTATATAGCATTTTTTAGAGATAGGACTTGATACTTTCTTTTTTTTTTTTTTGTTAGTCTGCTGGGCACTAACTTAGGAGTTTTTTATATGAACCAGGTATCTGAAAAATTATTAGTTATACATTTGTCAAGTTTGTATGAACTAACTTAAGATGTATATAGATATAAAAGTTTTTTTATAATCTTATTGCGAATTGACTTTGTTGTTAGTTTGGTATTTATTTTATATTGTATATCTCCAATAATATTTTTATTTGTTGCTAATGGCTTTATTAAGAAAAAGGATATGATAAAAATAAGCTAACATACGCGATTCTATTAGTACAAAAGACTCATATATAATAAATATTTTCGAGTTTAAAATTTTATAGAATTATTGGAAAGTGACACGATGATTAACATTCAAACCTGAAAATTGAGTCGTTACACTAAACATTTATACTTCATTACAAATATTCATTCACGTTCAAATATACTAAGAAAATATTCAGGTATCTAATTTTACTAAACCAGCATCAATGGTCCCAATAGAATTTCATGACATATATGAGGCCAATTTTACTAACCTAACCCTTTTCTCAATTGCAAGCTTCTTTATCATTTTCTTGTGGTTTTTTAGACACCCAAAAGTACCTAATTTCATTCGAAACCATAATTGTCATTCATGAAGCTATGATGGTCGAATTGTCTAGGAAAAAAAGGGAAACATTTTCTCACCATTAAAACTTGAAACCTATAATTCTTTATTCCTTGGAGATCCTAAAGCATGATTAATGAACAAAGAATGATAAAAAAAGAGTATGCACTTCTTGGCGTCGTGGCCGAATTTGAAGAGGAAAATAAATTTTTTCATGCTTTGAAATTGAAGATTTGTAATTCTTACTTTTTAAAGATACTAGAAGAACATGATTTCTTAAACAATGAAGGCTCAAAAATGGATCATCCATGGTTATTTCTCATGGCTGAACCTTTTATAAGAGAAAAAGTGAAAATTTTGTTGATGAACCTTTAAAAAATTGGTACGAGGATGAAGAGAAAAAAAGACCGGAATAGAATTTAGATTTAAAATTTGGTTTCTTCATAAATCAAGCATGAACATAAGCTTGATATTTGAACTTCTCTCCTTTTCTCTCTTACATTCTTACCATGAGAATGAAAAAAAAAATGAAAGAGATAAGGGAAGGGGTGGCCAAACTTTAAGGATAAGGAATGAGATTTGTGGTCAAAATATCTCCCAAGAGATAATTATCAAGAGCTGTAATTATGTGAGCACTGATTGTTACTTTATCTGATTAGTTATCTCATATAACATTAGTATGTTAAATTAATTCAACTCTAAAATATTTTTAAAATTTTGGTACAAATTATTAAAATTAAGAGTATTGATAAAAATCTCAAACTAGTTGATTTAAACTCGGTAAATACACGATATAATTTTTTTTATTATTCACTAATAAAATATTATTTTTGAGAATATTACGTAACTCAAAATATTTTTATTTTTGATACGTGTTCGTCTCATTAAGTAGAGTCAAATTGTAATACACATTTTTTGCAAGTTCTAACGGTAAAAAAATTTAAAATTTTGTGATACGAAATTTTGAATATTACGTAAGGTGTAGTAATTTTTGACGTTGCTAAATCTTATGTGGAAAAATATGAGGAGCCAATGGAATATTTGTACAATGGAAATTTATAGAGTATTAAAGATATAACTATTAGTGTTATCTTTTTTCATCAGCTGAAGTTTTTGGGTTGAATGGTACCATGACATGTTATTAGAGTACTAGATCCAAAAGGTCAAGAATTTGATCATTGGTGAAACTCAAAATTAGTTTAAGTTTTTGGGAAGATGTTTATTATTCATAGTACTCGGATGGTTATTTTAGATAGTATGAAAAATGTTCATTTTGTAACATAATATGAAAGATGTTCATTTTGTAACTCAATAGTCTATTGTGCACATTCTATAAATAGTTCATTATCTCCCTAACAAGACTCATCTTATATTTGTTGTGGTGACATTTTTCTTGATTAAGGCAATGTGATATTGTCCTTGTCCCTCTACAAATTTTCATTAATTATGATAGTTATCTCCTGGGTGGGGTATGGAAACATGATGATGTTATGATCATGATCAATGATCAGTAAACTAATTATTATATATATTCTATAAGTTTCTGTTGGTCTAGATTGATTGAAGACACAAGCATGATATGTGTCGGAAAAACTTATGTCAATAATTCAATATCATGAGCTTGTTTCGGATTGAAACTTGTGGGGGCAGCTGCATCAAAGCTGAAGAGTGATATAAATTCATTTGTTATATTATTATTATAGTTCCTGCACTCGGTAGTTGGAAGGCAGTTTTAGACACAACTTATCATGTGTTTCCATTTTAAAAGTGGCAACATCAAGTGACCCATAATTACTATCACGTAAAAAGAAAAGAATGTAGTGTACCATCATTTCAATTGCTTGCAATGATTCCGATCGAAATGCATTTCAACGCGTGCTCAGATTTTTTTTTTTTTGGGATATTGATTGAGATCAATACTGAATTGAAAGGATATTTTTCCGTGTATAAACGAACAAAAAAGAAACTAAAAGGAACAATTAAAAAATATGCATTTAAAAGTCCACTTTTTAATTTGTATATAATAATAATGAATTTGGTGATTTTCAGAAGAATGGAGCAACTTGGTGATATACGTAGTTTTGTTACAGTTATTTGTAGAATTCGCGAAGAACAAATTCACCCTACCACCTCCATGAATCCGTTGGGACCGGGGTGAATTGTCCGAGCTGCGACACGTGTCTTGCTAACGTTAGCCGCGTGTAACATGCACAGTATGTCCATGACTATCAATAGACAATAATGTATGTGTAGTTTGTAGTGTGAGTCAGCCTAGTCCAATTTTTATTCAGCAAGCAAAACTCATTGTTAAGACTTGAGAGAGTAGACAAAACTAGAACTGCGGAAGAGAAAGAGACTAAAACCGAAGAAGAGAAAAGGTACAAGAAGAAAAAAATAGTTTATGAGTGAAGATATTATATTATTACTGTCGATCGAATATCTAGATCATCTTATATTTGTGATTTTTTTTTTGTTATTACTTACTAATAGGTTAAATACGATTCCTAAGATATAGATAAAAAATTTGTTTGGTTCTCAATTTTTTTTATACAAAATCGTTTCTAAAGTTTAATTTAATTTTAAAATTATTTTTATTTTAAGTTTTAAGAATCAAAATTATATAGAGATGACGGTGGAATCAGAGTTAGAAATAGATCATAGATAGCTTTTTTTTTTTTTTAGGAATAAAAATATTCTCTTTCTCTTTTTTTTATTTTATAATATTTTTCTTATAAATAATTTGGTTTAAAATTTTAATATTTAAGTAAGAATAACGATTTTAAAATTTAATTTTAAATTTTAAGGATAATTTTATATGAAAAAAGGTTAAAAACAAAAAAAATTTTGACCTATATCTTAAAAACCAAAATCATACTTAACTCTTACTAATATTAAGTTTTGTTGGTTTAGTTAGAGATTGTTTTAATTGTTGTTCGGTTGGTTGGTTACCGGACGATTCGGGTGGAGATTTGAGGTGGCGGGAACGCTTCGTCCGGAGCGATTGTGCTGGGATCGGATCTGCTGGGTAGCCGAACTCTCGTTGTGAAAAAAAGGGGTATCACCTGCAAAGACACTCCGACGTTCTAGTCAGTTAGTGTGCAGGCGAGAAAATAAGTTAGGTGGAATGTGTGACGTACCTTGGAGGAGGGGTAGGACCCTCCCCTTATATACTATGTCAGAAGTAGGTCCCACGAGGGCAGAATCCACCTTCCTCGAAGTTTTTCTGTACAGCTACGGCGTCTAACTATCCCGGACACGTGTTCGGGTCGGATATGAGTGCGACATTCGACCGTTCAGGTCGGATGGTTAGTAGGTCGGGTCGGTCCAAGTTCTTTTTGGGCCAGACCGTAACAATTGTTAATATTGCAGTGTTAATATATTATGTTGTACTTAATATAAACAAATTTTTATTGCTAACATTGTAGATATTATTGTTAGAAAATTATTATTTTTTATTTATTTATAGATAATATATATATTAATTATAATTAAAAATTAACTTTTTTATATTAAATAATTTATAAAATAATAATTTTATTTATTATTATAAATGTTAAATTAAATAAATTATTATTACTTTTAATTTAAAATTAAATGAAAATAAATTAAACCATACCTGTTAAAAAATATTATAAATGCATTCATGTAATTAAAAGCCGACAAAGATTAACGTGAGATAACTTTTTCGGTGTTACTCGTATTAAGCCATTCAATAAAATATAATTTACACATTTTTCTTTCATATTAAAGTGACAAAACATCTTTTTAAAATTAATTAAATTGATTCTTGCACAATCATTCAGCAAAATATAATTTATACATTTTTCTTTCATATTAAAGTGACAATATCCTTTTAAAATTAATTAAATTGATTCTTGCACAATTATTCCCCAACAACCCTCACGTGGAAGGAACCGATTACAATCCTCTACTAATTTTGAGTGGCCTTATTTTTAACACTTCTAAAACCATAAGAACCTCTCATAGCCAATTAATTAATATACTCAAAGCACTATCACAGTAATCACTACTAATTATGAGCGGCCCTGTTTTTCGCACACCTTCCAAGCCGACAACCACCGCTGCTACACCTCTTACGATCACAGGCCTCCAATGAGGACAAGAACCCCACTACTCTCCGTAACCCCTAACTTCAACGATGATGACCACTGTCCATGCTCCTCTCTTTAACTAAGCCCAATACACAATTAGGCGCTACAACTTCCAATTCTCCATCCTCCGATGCTTAGGCACCAACCATAGTTCGAACCTAATTCTTCATTCCCTTTTATAGAACTAATTTTTTCACTCATCGATTTGGAAATTTTGTAATTTCTTTGATCTATCTTTACCAATTTTTCTATTTTGGAATTGAACAAATATCTCTTTAATGATTCACCCACATCATAAAATGCTTAATTACACTAATTTTAGTGTTACAGTACCGTCATTAATTAAAGAAATTAATGTCGTTATAAAAGTTAATTATGCCTCAACTTCAGTCAAACTTTACATATGTCACTTTTTGGTTGGCTGCTTCATCATGGCCAGTGGCAGAGCTTAGTTCAGACAAGAGTGGCTACGGCCCCCCAAACTTTTATTAAAAAAATTAGTAATATTTTTTCAAAAAATAAAAAATAGTTTAATTGGCTCAAATATTTTATTATGACTTAAAATACCAAAGTTCAATCTTCATCTTTTGCTTTTATTGTACAATAGTTTTTAGTTTTAAACATTCAAAACATATCGAATTTAGACTGAATTGAGTGTATTCACATTTCGCAACTCTCTATTCAATAAGCAACACTCCCTCTACCTTTGAGTTCTAATATAAACAATTAGATATTTTTTATTTATGTAATTTAATATTATTTTATATTTTACTGTTTATTTAATTTAATTTTTTTATATGATAAAAAATATTAGAATATTCAATAAGTATTGATATTATTATATTTGTATAAATTGATAAAAAAATTCAATAAATATTATAAATTTTAATATTTGTCCTTCTAATTTTTTTTTTACATATTTTACCGGATATATATTCAAATTTTTATATAAAATAATCATAAAAAATCAAAGAGTTAATGATGCATTTTTTAAGAGGAAGGCTAATATTTAAGAAGGAAAACATATAACTTTTACAATATCAACATCTGTAGATAGTTCTTCTACTTTAATGAATCACGAAGAAAGTAAGATATAACCTTCAAAAGTTTAAAGAGTTGTATCTGATGAGTTTGACCTTAATTCTTTGGAATAATGCCTTGAAAATGGCTTCAAATTTGGCAATATTACCCAAATCAGAGAGATGAAGTTAGACGAGTGATGAGCGGATAATTTATACGCTTTTCGGCATTGTTTTTACATAGTTTTTAGTAAGTTTAAGCTACTTTTAGGGATGTTTTCATTAGTTTTTATGTTAAATTCACATTTATGGACTTTACTATGAGTTTGTGTGTTTTTCTGTGATTTCAGGTAAATTCTGACTGAAATTGAGGGATTTGAGCAAAACTCTGAAGAAGGCTGACAAAAGGACTGCTGATGCTGTTGGATTCTGACCTCCCTGCACTCGAAATGGATTTTCTGGAGCTACAGAACTCCAAATGGCGCGCTCTCAACGGCGTTGGAAAGTAGACATCCAGTGCTTTCCAGCAATATATAATAGTCCATACTTTATTCGAAGAATGACGACGCAACTTGGCGTTGAACGCCAAGTACACACTCCTTTCTGAAGTTAAACGCCAGAAAAACGTCATGATCCGGAGTTGAACGCCCAAAACACATCATAACTCGAAATTCAACTCCAAGAGAAGCCTCAGCTCGTGGATTGATCAAGCTCAGCCCAAGCACACACCAAGTGGGCCCCGGAAGTGGATTTATGCATCAATTACTTACTCATGTAAACCCTAGTAGCTAGTCTAGTATATATAGGACATTTATCTATTGTATTAGACATCTTTGGTCTCCGTTTTGTTTTATTCTTCATCCTAAGAGACTATTGATCACGTTTAGGGGGGCTGGCCATTCGGCCATGCCTGGACCTCTTTCACTTATGTATTTTCAACGGTGGAGTTTCTGCACACCATAGATTAAGGGTGTGGAGCTCTGCTGTACCTCAAAGATTAATGAAGTTCTATTTTCTTTTATTCAAATCTCTCTTATTCTTATTCCAAGATATTCATTCGTACCCAAGAACATGATGAATGTGATGAGTTAATAACCCTCATCATCATTCTCACTTATGAATGCGCGTGATTGACAACCACTTCCGTTCTACATGCAACAAGGCTTGAATGTTTATCTCTTAGATTCCCCAACAGAATCTTCGTGGTATAAGCTAGATAGATGGCGGCATTTATGAGGATCCGGAAAGTCCAACCTTGTCTGTGGTGTTCCGAGTAGGATCCTAGGAATCCGGAAAGTCTCACCTTGTTTGTGGTATTCCGAGTAGGATTCCGGTAATGAATGACTGTGACGTGCTTCAAACCTGCAACCTGCTGGGCGTTAGTGACAGACGCAAAAGAGGGATTCTATTCCAGTAGGGGAGGGAACCAACCGGTGATTGGCCGTACTGTGACAGAGTGCGTGAGCATTAGCTTTCACTGCGAGGATGGGATGTAGCTATCAACCATGGGTGATGCCTCCAGACTGGTTAGCTATGCGAGTGACAACCGCATAGGATATTTCCCCGTGAGGATGAAAGTAGCCACAGTTGATGGTGAACCCCTATACAAAACTTGCCATGGAAAGGAGTAAGAAGGATTGAGTAGAAGCAGTGGGAGAGCAGGCGTCCGAGAGCTCTACAGCATCTCCATTCCGCTTATCTGAAATTCCTACCAATGAATCTGCATAAGTATTCTATCCCTTTTATTATGTATTTTCTTTTTATTTTATATTTTCAAACCCATAAACCTTTAATCCTCCTGACTGAGATTTACAAGGTGACCATAGCTTGCTTCATACCAACAATCTCTGTGGATTCGACCGTTACTCACGTAAGGTTATTACTTGGACGACCCAGTACACTTGCTGGTTAGTTGAACGGAGTTGTGAAGAAAATAAACAGTGCCATAAGAGTATACATCCTTTATAAACAAAATAACAAGTGATCACAATTTCGTCCACCAAGTTTTTGGCGCCGTTGCCGGGGATTGTTCGAGTATGGACAACTGACGGTTCATCTTGTTGCTCAGATTAGGTACTTTTCTTTTCAAAAATCCTTTTCAAAATTTTCTTTTTATTTTTTGTTTTTCAAGACTATTTTTTTTCGAAAAAATTTAATAAAAATACAAAAAAATTATAAAATCATAAAAATCAAAAATATTTTGTGTTTCTTGTTTGAATCTTGTGTTAATTTTTAAGTTTGGTGTCAATTGCATGCTTTTAAAAAAATTTTTTTTTGCATTTTTCGAAAATCCCATGCATTCATAGTGTTCTTCATGATCTTCAAGTTGTTCTTGATAAGTCCTCTTGTTTGATCTTGATGATTTCTTGTTTTGTGTTGTTTGTTGTTTTTCATGTGCATTTTTGCATTCATATTTTCCATGCATTAAAGATTTCTAAGTTTGGTGTCTTACATGTTTTCTTTGCATCAAAAATTTTTCAAAATTATGTTCTTGATGTTCATCATGATCTTCAAAGTGTTCTTGGTGTTCATCTTGACATTCATAGCATTCTTGCATGCATTTATTGTTTTGATCTAAAAATTTCATGCATTGAGTATTTTTCAAAAATCAAAAAAATATCTTTTCCTTATTTCCCTCCAAATTTTCGAAATTTTGGGGTTGACTTAGTCAAAAATTTTCAAAATTAGTTGTTTCTTACAAGTCAAGTCAAAATTTAAATTTTAAAAATCTTATCTTTTCAAAATCTTTTTCTTATCTTTATATGTAATTTTCGAAAATTAGCTAACAATTAATGTGATTGGTTCAAAAATTTGAAGTTTGTTACTTTCTTGTTAAGAAAGGTTCAATCTTTAAGTTCTAGAATCTTATCTTATAGTTTCTTGTTAGCTAAGTAATTTAAAAAAAAAAAAATTTTTTTAATCTTTTTCAAAATATCTTTTTCTTAAAAATCTTTTTATCTCTTAAATTTTATCTTTTTCAAAATTTGATTTCAAAAATATCTCATCTAACTTACTATCTTCTTATCTTTTTCAAATTTTGATTTCAAATCTTTTTCAATCAACTAACTAACTTCTTGTTTGTTTCTTATCTTTTTCAAAACCACCTAACTACTTTTCCCTCTCTTTTTTTTTTCGAAAATGTCTCTCCCTTTTTCAAAAAAATTCTTTTTAATTAATTAATTGTTTCATGTTTTAATTTTAATTACATTTTATCTCTAATTTTCGAAAATCACTAACCCTTTTTCAAAAATTATTTTCGAAAACTCTCTTCTCTTTTCTTCTTCTATTTAATTAATTAATTACTAACACTTCTCTTCACCTCTCTTCATCCAAAAACCGAACCCCCTTCTTCTTTCTTATACCCCTTCTTTTTCTACTAACATAAAGGAATCTCTATACTGTGACATAGAGGATTCCTCTTTCTTTTCTTGTTCTTGTTTTCTTCTCTTTCATATGAGCAGGAACAGGGATAAAGGCACTCTTGTTGAAATTGTTCCAGAACCTGAAAGGACTCTGAAGAGAAAATTAAAAGAAGCTAAATTACAACAATCCAGAAGAACCCTTCTTGAAAATTTCGAACAAGAGAAAGAGATGGCAGACGGAAATAATAATAATAATGCAAGGAGAATGCTTGGTGACTTCACAAAGCCAACATCTAAGTTTGATGGAAGAAGCATCTCCATTCCTGCCATTGGAGCCAATAACTTTGAGCTTAAGCCTCAACTAGTTGCTTTAATGCAACAAAACTGCAAGTTTTATGGACTTCCATCTGAAGATCCTCATCAATTTTTAACTGAATTCTTGCAGATCTGTGAGACTGTAAAGACGAATGGAGTTGATCCTGAAGTCTACAGACTCATGCTTTTCCCTTTTGCTGTAAGAGACAGAGCTAGAGTATGGTTGGATTCACAACCCAAGGATAGCCTGGACTCATGGGATAAGCTTGTCACTGCATTCTTGGATAAATTCTTTCCTCCTCAAAAGCTGAGCAAGCTGAGAGTGGATGTTCAAACCTTCAAACAAAAAGATGGTGAATCCCTCTATGAAGCTTGGGAAAGATACAAGCAGCTGACCAAAAGATGTCCATCTGACATGTTTTCAGAATGGACCATATTAGATATATTCTATTATGGTCTCTCTGAATTTTCGAAAATGTCACTGGACCATTCTGCAGGTGGATCTATTCACCTGAAGAAAACGCCTGGAGAGGCTCAAGAACTCATTGACATGGTTGCAAACAACCAGTTCATGTATACTTCTGAGAGGAATTCCGTGAGCAATGGGGTACCTCAGAAGAAAGGAGTTCTTGAAATTGATGCTCTGAATGCCATATTGGCTCAGAACAAAGTGTTGACTCAACAGGTCAACATGATCTCTCAAAATCTGAATGGATTGCAACATGCATCCAACAGTGCTAGAGAGGCAGCTTCTGAAGAAGCTTATGATCCTGAGAACCCTGCCATGGCAGAGGTTAATTACATGGGTGAACCTTATGGAAACACCTATAACTCATCATGGAGAAATCATCCAAATTTCTCATAGAAGGATCAACAAAAACCTCAACAAGGTTTTAACAATGGTGGACGTACTAGGCTGGCCAATAGCAAGCCATATCCATCATCTTCTCAGCAACAGACAGAGAATTCCGAACAAAACAACTCTAATTTAGCCAATATAGTCTCTGATCTGTCAAAAGCCACTTTTAGTTTCATGAATGAAACAAGATCCTCCATTAGAAATCTGGAGGCACAAGTAGGCCAGCTGAGTAAGAAAGTTATTGAAACTCCTCCCAGTACTCTCCCAAGCAATACAGAAGAAAATCCAAAGGGAGAGTGCAAGGCCATTGACATAGTCAATGTGGCCGAATGCACAAGGGAGGAGGAGGACGAAAATCCTAGTGAGGAAGACCTCCTGGGACGTTCCTCAATTAAGAAGGAGTTTCCTATTAAGGATCCAAAGAAATCTGAGGCTCATACAGAGATCATAGAAATTCCATTGAACCTCCTTCTGCCATTCATGAGCTCTGAAGAATATTCATCCTCTGAAGAGGATGAAGATGTGACTGGAGAGCAAGCTGCTCTATATTTAGGAGCTATCATGAAGCTGAATGCCAAGCTGTTTGGTAACGAGACTTGGGAAAGTGAACCTCCCTTGCTCATTAGTGAACTAGATACTTGGATTCAGAGAACTCTACCTCAAAAGAAACAAGATCCTGGCAAGTTTCTAATACCTTGCACCATAGGCACCATGAGCTTTGAAAAAGCTCTATGTGATCTGGGGTCAGGGATAAACCTTATGCCACTCTCTGTAATGGAGAAGCTGGGGATCATTGAGGTACAACCTGCTTTGTTCTCATTACAATTGGCAGATAAGTCAGTGAGGCAAGCATATGGCATAGTAGAGGACGTGCTAGTAAAGGTTGAAGGCCTTTACATCCCTACTGATTTCATAATCCTAGACACTAGGAAGGAAGATGATGAATGCATCATCCTAGGAAGACCTTTCCTAGCCACAGCAGGAGCTGTGATAGATGTCAACAGAGGTGAGTTAGTCCTTCAATTGAATGGGGACTACCTTGTGTTTCAAGCACATGGCCATCCCTCTGTGACAAAAGAGAGTAAGCATGAAGAGCTTCTCTCAGTTCAGAGTCAAGAAGAGTCTTCACAGTCAAACTCTAAGTTTGGTGTTGTGAGGCCACAACCAAACTCTAAAGTTTGGTGTTCAAACCCCATATCCAAACTCTAAGTTTGGTGTTGGGAATACCACACTTAAATTGACCTGATCACCTTGTGGCTCCATGAGAGCCACTGTCAAGCTATTGACATTAAAGAAGCGCTTGTTGGGAGGCAACCCAATTTTATTTATCTAATTTTATTTTATTTTGTTTCTTTGTTATTTTTGTGTTTTATTAGGTACATGATCATGAGGAGTCACGAAAAAAATCAAAAAAATTAAAAACAGAGTCAAAAACAGAAGAAAAAAATTTTTCACCCTGGAGGACGCACGGGCTGGCGTTCAACGCCCAGAAGGAGCATCTTTCTGGCGTTCAACGCCAGAACAGAGCATCTTTCTGGCGTTGAACGCCCAAAACAAGCAACAACCTGGCGTTAAACGCCAGGATGCGCACACAGAGGACAATCTGGCGCTGAACGCCAGAACCAAGCATGAAACTGGCGTTCAACGCCAGAAACATGCATAACATGTGCGTTTAACGCCCAGAACGAGCATCAATGGGCGTTTGAACGCCAGAATGATGCATGAAGGCATGTTACATGCCTATAGGGTGAAGGAATGGTATTTCCTTTCACCTCAGGATCTGTGGACCCCACAGGATCCCCACCTCAGGATCTGTGGACCCCACAGGATCCCCACCTACCTTTTCTTTTAATCCTAATCACACTCTCCTAATCCAAATCTCATTCTCAATGTCACACTTCCCAAAAAACCTTCACCTATCACCTCAATTCCTCTTCCCAATTACCCCATTCACCATTCACATCAACCCCTCTTCCCCATAAACCCCACCTACCTCCATTACATTCAAATTCAATTTCCCACCCTTTCCCACCCAAAATGGCCGAAACCCAACCACCCCTCTCCCTATAAATACCTTTCCTTTCTTCTTCATTTTCACACAATACAAACCCCTTCTTCTCTCATATAGCCGAACCCACTCTTCTCCCTCTCTTTCCATATTCTCTTCTTCTAATTCTACTCTTCTTTTCTTCTTTGCTCGAGGACGAGCAAATTTTAAGTTTGGTGTGGTAAAAAGCCTAAGCTTTTTATTTTTCATTCACCATCAATGGCACCCAAGACCGGAGCTTCCTCAAGAAAAGGAAAAGGGAAGGCAAAAGCTTCCACTTCCGAGTCATGGGAGAAGGAGAGATTCATCTCCAAGAGCCATCAAGACCACTTCTATGATGTTGTGGCAAAGAAGAAGGTGATCCCTGAGGTCCCTTTCAAGCTCAAGAAAAATGAGTATCCGGAAATCCGACTTGAGATTCAAAGAAGAGGTTGGGAAGTCCTAGCCAACCCCATGCAACAAGTTGGGATCTTAATGGTTCAAGAGTTCTATGCCAATGCATGGATCACTAGGAACCATGACCAAAGTATGAACCCAAGCCCAAAGAATTATCTAACAATGGTTAGAGGGAAATACTTGGATTTCAGTCCGGAAAATGTGAGGTTGGCGTTTCACTTACCCATGATGCAAGGTGATGAACGCCCCTACACAAGAAGGGTCAACTTTAATCAAAGGTTGGACCAAGTCCTTAGGGACATTTGTGTGGAAGGCGCCCAATGGAGAATAGACTCCAAAGGCAAGCCAGTCCAACTAAGAAGACTGGACCTCAAGCCTGTAGCTAGAGGATGGTTGGAGTTCATCCAAAGATCCATCATCCCTACAAGCAACCGATCTGAAGTTACTGTGGATCGGGCCATCATGATTCATAGCATCATGATTGGAGAGGAAGTAGAGGTTCATGAAGTCATATCCAATGAACTCTACAAAATAGCTGACAAGCCTTCATACATGGCACGGCTAGCCTTCCCCCACCTCATATGCCATCTATGTTATTCAGCCGGAGTTATCATAGATGGAGATGTCTCCATTGAAGAAGACAAGCCCATCACCAAGAAAAGGATGGAGCAAACAAGGGAAGTTCCTCACGGCCCCCAAGGAGAACATGAGGAAGGTCATCATCAACAAATGCCTCATGGAATGCACTTTCCTCCCAACAACTATTGGGAGCAACTCAGTACCTCTTTAGAAGATTTGAGCCATAATGTGGAACAACTAAGGGTGGAACACCATGAACACGCCCTCACTCTCCAAGAAATAAGAGAAGATCAAAGAGCAATGAGGGAGGAGCAACAAAGGCAAGGAAGGGACATAGAAGAGTTGAAGAACATCATTGGTCCTTCAAGAAGAAGACGCCACTAGAGGTGGATTCATTCCTTGTTCTTTATTTCTTTCTGTTTCGGTTTTTAATTATTGTGTTTATCTATGTTTTGTGTCTTCATTTCATGATCATTAGTATGTAACCATGCCTTAAAGCTATGAATAAAATCCATTAGTCCTTCACCTTTCTTAAAAGAAAAATGTTTTAATTCAAAAGAACAAGAAGTACATAATTTTCGAAATTATTATTGAATTTAGTTTAATTATATTGATATGGTGACAATGCTTTTGTTTTCTGAATGAATGAATGAACAGTGCATGTGTCTTTTGATCTTGTTGTTTATGAGTGTTTAAAATTGTTGGTTCTTGAAAGAATGATGAACAAAGAGAAATGTTATTGATGATCTGAAAAACATCATGAAATTGATTCTTGAAGCAAGAAAAAGCAGCAAAAAAAATGGCGAAAATTTTAAAGCAAGGATCCAAGGCTTTGAGCATCACTGGATAGGAGGGCCCAAGGAAAATAAATCCAGGCCTAAGCGGCTAAATCAAGCTGTCCCTAACCATGTGCTTGTGTCATGAAGGTCCAAGTGAAAAGCTTGAGACTGAATGGTTAAAGTCGTGATCTAAAGCTAAAGAGTGTGCTTAAGAGCTCTGGACACCACTAACTGGGGACTTTAGCAAAGCTAAGTCACAATCTGAAAAGGTTCACCCAGTTATGTGTCTGTGGCATTTGTGTATCCGGTGGTAATACTGGAAGACAAAGTGCTTAGGGCCACAGCCAAGACTCATAAGTAGCTGTGTTCAAGAATCAACATGCTTAACTAAGAAAGTCAATAACACTATCCCAACTTCTAAGTTCCCCCAGAGACGCCAATACCTCTAAACTACAAAGGAAAAAGTGAGATGCCAAAACTGTTCAGAAGCAAAAAGCTACAAGTCCCGATCATGTAATTAAATTAATATTCATTGATATTTTGGACCTTATAGTATATTCTCTTCTTTTTATCCTATTTGATTTTCAGTTGCTTGGGGACAAGCAACAATTTAAGTTTGGTGTTGTGATGAGCGGATAATTTATATGCTTTTTGGCATTGTTTTTACATAGTTTTTAGTAAGTTTAAGCTACTTTTAGGGATGTTTTCATTAGTTTTTATGTTAAATTCACATTTATGGACTTTACTATGAGTTTGTGTGTTTTTCTGTGATTTCAGGTAAATTCTGACTGAAATTGAGGGATTTGAGCAAAACTCTGAAGAAGGCTGACAAAAGGACTGCTGATGCTGTTGGATTCTGACCTCCCTGCACTCGAAATGGATTTTCTGGAGCTACAGAACTCCAAATGGCGCGCTCTCAACGGCGTTGGAAAGTAGACATCCAGTGCTTTCCAGAAATATATAATAGTCCATACTTTATTCGAAGAATGACGACGAAACTTGGCGTTGAACGCCAAGTACACACTCCTTTCTGAAGTTAAACGCCAGAAAAACGTCATGATCCGGAGTTGAACGCCCAAAACACATCATAACTCGAAATTCAACTCCAAGAGAAGCCTCAGCTCGTGGATTGATCAAGCTCAGCCCAAGCACACACCAAGTGGGCCCCGGAAGTGGATTTATGCATCAATTACTTACTCATGTAAACCCTAGTAGCTAGTCTAGTATATATAGGACATTTATCTATTGTATTAGACATCTTTGGTCTACGTTTTGTTTTATTCTTCATCCTAAGAGACTATTGATCACGTTTAGGGGGGCTGGCCATTCGGCCATGCCTGGACCTCTTTCACTTATGTATTTTCAACGGTGGAGTTTCTGCACACCATAGATTAAGGGTGTGGAGCTCTGCTGTACCTCAAAGATTAATGAAGTTCTATTTTCTTTTATTCAAATCTCTTATTCTTATTCAAGATATTCATTCGTACCCAAGAACATGATGAATGTGATGAGTTAATAACCCTCATCATCATTCTCACTTATGAATGCGCGTGATTGACAACCACTTCCGTTCTACATGCAACAAGGCTTGAATGTTTATCTCTTAGATTCTCCAACAGAATCTTCATGGTATAAGCTAGATAGATGGCGGCATTTATGAGGATCCGGAAAGTCCAACCTTGTCTGTGGTGTTCCGAGTAGGATCCTGGGAATCCGGAAAGTCTCACCTTGTCTGTGGTATTCCGAGTAGGATTCCGGTAATGAATGACTGTGACGTGCTTCAAACCTGCAACCTGCTGGGCGTTAGTGACAGACGCAAAAGAGGGATTCTATTCCAGTAGGGGAGGGAACCAACCGGTGATTGGCCGTACTGTGACAGAATGCGTGAGCATTAGCTTTCACTGCGAGGATGGGATGTAGCTATCAACCATGGGTGATGCCTCCAGACTGGTTAGCTATGCGAGTGACAGCCGCATAGGATATTTCCCCGTGAGGATGAAAGTAGCCACAGTTGATGGTGAACCCCTATACAAAACTTGCCATGGAAAGGAGTAAGAAGGATTGAGTAGAAGCAGTGGGAGAGCAGGCGTCCGAGAGCTCTACAGCATCTCCATTCCGCTTATCTGAAATTCCTACCAATGAATCTGCATAAGTATTCTATCCCTTTTATTATGTATTTTCTTTTTATTTTATATTTTCAAACCCATAAACCTTTAATCCTCCTGACTGAGATTTACTAGGTGATCATAGCTTGCTTCATACCAACAATCTCTGTGGATTCGACCCTTACTCACGTAAGGTTATTACTTGGACGACCCAGTACACTTGCTGGTTAGTTGAACGGAGTTGTGAAGAAAATAAACAGTGCCATAAGAGTATACATCCTTTATAAACAAAATAACAAGTGATCACAATTTCGTCCACCAACGAGTTTATCTTAAATGGGTCCATATAAAAAATATTTTGACAGTTATCTTCTATCTGGCCCCCCCAAAATTTCGTTTCAAGCTCCGCCACTGATCGTGGCCACCTTATCCACTAAAGAAAATATCACCACAGACTGCACTATATATATATAAAGGACATGATTCTGCTTTTGCATATAAAAAATTCAAATTAAATGTTATTTATTACAGAAATGAATTTGTTGAGTTATGAGAATGAGAGAGGAAAGAAAAGAAAATTTCCAAAATATTATTTATTTCCTCCATTTTCAATAAAAAGTTTGTTCTTGTTCGGTAGGTCGGGTACCGGACGGTTCGAAGTGATCCTCGTGTGGATAGCTGGGGCGTGATCTGGAATGGGTCGTGTGGGTAAGACGGGGAGCCGACGTTCCGAGCTCTCGACGAAGAGGGGGGTGCCACCTGCAATGACACTCCGACGCTCAAGTCAGTCGAATGTGCAGGCGAAAAGGGGGTAAGGCAGTGTGTGACGTACCTTGGGGGAAGGGCAGGTCCTTCCCCATTTATACCGTGTCAGAGGTGGGCCCTGCAAGGACAGACCCATCTTCCTCAAAGCTTCCTCACAGCTGCAGTGGAGAGCTGTCAAGGACGCGTGTCCGGGTCGCGTAGTGAGTTGTACATGCCCGACCGTTCGGGTCGGGTCATCAGTGGGTCGGGTTGACCCACAAGTGGCCTGGGCCAGGCCGTAACAGTGCCCCCAATGCGCCGGCAATTAGCCGCACGGGCTGTTGGTGGCGTGTTATCTCCTCGTTCGTTGTTGCCAGGTCGGTGGTCCGTGGAGGGAATGCGCCTCTTGTGTGCATGCCCGTTCGTTGTTGAGACGATCATCCGTCGCCTCATTCCTCGCGCAGAGCATTAAATGCTCATAATGGGTTGAAAAACCCTGTACGCAAAGACCATTTTGTCCCTAGGCCTTTCGCGCTCCCTTTACGGCAGTTTTAAACAGTTTTGCATTAGTTTTCCTTTCCCACTCTTGCTTCTCCAATCTCCTCCTTCCGCATTCTCTATTATCCAGAGACTTATTCCAACATTCCTGCACATCCCTTTCTTTTTCAAGTTTTTTCGCAATCAATCCAGGTAATCATTGACCCCTTCTCTTTTCTGCTTCAATGCTTTCTTGCATGTCTACTGTATGTGCTTACTGCTTGTTGTTTAGTTTTTTGTAGGATAGATACCTTTTTAATGTCAAGTAGGGTGTGTTAGGGGGGTTACCATTCCAGGATAGGCTGTTTGGGGTTTATCTTTTAGTCGTGCTTGATCTTATTTGGTGGGTAGGACAAATATACTTTCTGGGTTTTCCCCGGACTCCTGACCCCATAGACTAACGGAGTAGTACCCCCACTGTAGGTATGCCTTGCGTCGTTTCTCGGGATTCTCCGTCCGCTTCGAATTACGATCCCTACTCCTGGGTGACTTCCGATGTGAAGGATTCACCGAATCTGATGGACGAGGGGGAGTTGACGGAATTTTGACAAGCCGAATACTTGTGTGGAGGGACAGACAAGGAAGCTAACTACGACATCTTCGTCCCCGCCCCCAACGAACGGCTGTATGAAATTAATTTTCGTTCCCCCCGAGTTCCCGATTGGATCTGGTTCTATAAGGCCATGTTTACTCAGGTGGGTGTTCGCATCCCGTTTTCTGCCTTCCAGATGGCACTCCTTGGTCGGATATCCGTGTCACCGTCGCAGCTGTGATGAGCGGATAATTTATACGCTTTTTGGCATTGTTTTTAGTAAGTTCAAGCTACTTTTAGGGATATTTTCATTAGTTTTTATGTTAAATTCACATTTCTGGACTTTACTATGAGTTTGTGTGTTTTTCTGTGATTTCAGGTAATTTCTGGCTGAAATTGAGGGACTTGAGCAAAACTCTGAAAAAGGCTGACAAAAGGACTGCTGATGCTGTTGGAATCTGACCTTCCTACACTCGAAATGGATTTTCTGGAGCTACAGAACTCCAAATGGCGCGCTCACAATGGTGTTGGAAAGTAGACGTCCAGAGCTTTCCAGCAATATATAATAGTTTATACTTTATTCGGAAATTGACGATGTAACTTGGCGTTGAACGCCAAGTACATGTTGCTGTCTGGAGTTAAACGCCAGAAACACGTCATGATCCGGAGTTGAATGCCCAAAACACGTTACAACTTGGCGTTCAACTCCAAAAGAAGCTCAACTCGTGGATAGATCAAGCTCAGCCCAAACACACACCAAGTGGGCCCCGGAAGTGGATTTATGCATCAATTACTTACTCATGTAAACCCTAGTAGCTAATTTAGTATAAATAAGAATTTTTACTAATGTATTAGTTGTCTTTTGACCACTTTTCATCTCTGGTCTCAGTTTTGTTTTATTCTTCATCTTAGGAGGCCATTGAGCACGTTTTAGGGGGCTGGCCATTCGGCCATGCCTGAACCTTTCACTTATGTATTTTCAACGGTGGAGTTTCTGCACACCATAGATTAAGGGTGTGGAGCTCTGCTGTACCTCAAGTTTCAATACAATTACCATTACTTTTATTCAATTCTCTTTTATTCTTATTCCAAGATATACGTTGCACTTCAACTTGATGAATGTGATGATCCGTGACACTCATCATCATTCTCACCTATGAACGCGCGTGACTGACAACCACTTCCGTTCTACCTTAGGCCGGGCGCATATCTCTTAGATTCCCCAACAGAATCTTTGTGGTATAAGCTAGATAGATGGCGGCATTCATGGGGATCCGGAAAGTCTAACCTTGTCTGTGGTATTCCGAGTAGGATCCTGGGAATCCGGAAAGTCTAACCTTGTCTGTGGTATTCCGAGTAGGATTCCGGTATTGAATGACTGTGACGAGCTTCAAACTCCTGAAGGCTGGGCGTGATGACAAATGCAAAAGAATCAAGGGATTCTACTCCAACCTGATTGAGAACCGACAGATGATTAGCCGTGCTGTGAGAGAGCATTTGGACCATTTTCACTGAGAGGATGGGATGTAGCTATCAACAAGGGTGATGCCTCCAGACGATTAGCCGTGCAGTGACAGCGCATAGGACCATTTTCCCGAGAGGATTAAAAGTAGCCATTGATGATGGTGATGCCCTACATACAGCTTGCCATGGAAAGGAGTAAGAAGGATTGGATGAAAGCAATAAGAAAGTAGAGATTCGAAAGGATTCTAGCATCTCCACACGCCTATCTGAAATTCCCACTATTGATTTACATAAGTATTTCTATCCCTTTTTATTTTCTATTTATTATTAATTTTCGAAACCCATAACCATTTAATCTGCCTAACTGAGATTTACAAAGTGACCATAGCTTGCTTCATACCAACAATCTCTGTGGGATCGACCCTTACTCACGTAAGGTATTACTTGGATGACCTAGTACACTTGCTGGTTAAGTTGAACGGAGTTGTGTCCACACATAGTTGAAGAAGCAATGAATTTTACAAAATACAATAACAAAGGAATCACAATTTTGTCCACCAAGTTTTTGGCGCCGTTGCCGGGGATTGTTCGAGTATGGACAACTGACGGTTCATCTTGTTGCTCAGATTAGGTAATTTTCTTTTCAAAAATCTTTTTCAAAATTTTTCTTTTCTTTTTCGTTTTTTCCAAAAATATTTTCGAAAAAATCAATAAAAATCCAAAAAAAATTAGAAAATCATAAAAACCAAAAATATTTTGTGTTTCTTGTTTGAGTCTTGAGTCAAATTTTAAGTTTGGTGTCAATTGCATGCTTTAAAAATTTTTCTTGCATTTTTCGAAAATTCCATGCATTCATAGTGTTCTTCATGATCTTCAAGTTGTTCTTGATAAGTCCTCTTGTTTGATCTTGATGTTTTCTTGTTTTGTGTTGTTTGTTGTTTTTCTTATGCATTTTCGTTTGTTAGAGTCCATGCATTAAAGATTTCTAAGTTTGGTGTCTTGCATGTTTTCTTTGCATAAAAAATTTTTCAAAATTATGTTCTTGATATTCATCATGATCTTCAAAGTGTTCTTGGTGTTCATCTTGACATTCATAGTGTTCTTGCATGCATTTTGTGTTTTGATCCAAAATTTTCATGTTTTGGGTCATATTTGTGTTTTTCTCTTTCATCATAAAAAAAAAATCAAAAATCAAAAAATTATCTTTTCCTTATTTCTCTCCAAATTTTTGAAATTTTGGGTTGACTTGGTCAAAAATTTTTAAAATTAGTTGTTTCTTACAAGTCAAGTCAAATTTTCAAAAATTTAAAAATCCTATCTTTTCAAAATCTTTTTCAAAAATCATATCTTTTCCAATTTTTCCTCTTTTTCGAAAATTTCAAAAATCTTTTTCAAAATATTTTCAAAATCTTTTTCTTATCTTTATATCCAATTTTCGAAAATTAGCTAACAATTAATGTGATTGATTAAAAAATTTGAAGTTTGTTACTTTCTTGTTAAGAAAGGTTCAATCTTTAAGTTCTAGAATCTTATCTTGTAGTTTCTTGTTAGTGAAGTAAATAATTTCAAAATTTTTGAATTAAATCTTTTTATCTTTTATCTTATCTTTTTCAAAAATTTTATCTTGTTCAAAATTTGATTTCAAAATATCTTATCTAACTTCTTATCTTCTTATCTTTTTAAAATTTGACTTTAATATTTTTTCCAACTAACTATTTGACTTTTTGTTTGTTTCTTATCTTTTTCAAAACTACCTAACTACTCTTTCCTCTCTAATTTTCGAAAATATCTCACCCCTTTTTCAAAAAATTCTTTTTAATTAATTAATTGTTTTAATTTTAATTCTATCTTATCTTTTAATTTTCGAAAATACTAACCCCTTTTTCAAAATTATTTTCGAAATTCTCTTTCTCTTTTCTTCTTCTATTTTATTATTTAAATTACTAACACTTCTCTTCACCTCTCTCCACCTAAATATCCGAACCCACCCTTCTATATTCTTCTCCCCTTTCTTCTTCTACTAACACAAGGGAATCTCTATACTGTGACATAGAAGATTCCTCTTCTTTTCTTGTTTTCTTCTCTTTCATATGAGCAGGAACAGGAAAAAAGGCACTCTTCTTGAAATTGATCCTGAACCTGAAAGGACTCTGAAAAGGAAACTAAGAGAAACTAAATTACAACAATCCAGAAACAACCTTTCAGAAATTTTCGAACAAGAGAAGGAGATGGCAGCCGAAAATAATAATAATGCAAGGAGAATGCTTGGTGACTTCACAAAGCCAATGTCCAAATTTGATGGAAGAAGCATCTCCATTCCTGCCATTGGAGCCAATAACTTTGAGCTGAAACCTCAGCTAGTTGCCTTAATGCAACAAAATTGCAAGTTTTATGGACTTCCATCTGAAGATCCTTATCAGTTTTTAACTGAGTTCTTGCAGATCTGTGAGACTGTAAAGACGAATGGAGTTGATCCTGAAGTCTACAGACTCATGCTTTTCCCTTTTGCTGTAAGAGACAGAGCTAGAATATGGTTGGATTCACAACCCAAGGATAGCCTGGACTCCTGGGATAAGTTGGTCACTGCCTTCTTGGATAAATTCTTTCCTCCTCAAAAGCTGAGCAAGCTGAGAGTGGATGTTCAAACCTTCAAACAAAAAGATGGTGAATTCCTCTATGAAGCTTGGGAAAGATACAAGCAGCTGACCAAAAGATGTCCATCTAACATGTTTTCAGAATGGACCATATTAGATATATTCTATTATGATCTATCTGAATTTTCGAAAATGTCATTGGACCATTCTGCAGGTGGATCTATTCACCTAAAGAAAATGGCTGAAGAGGCTCAAGAACTCATTGATATGGTTGCAAACAACCAATTCATATACACTTCTGAGAGGAATTCCATGAATAATGGGATACCTCAGAAGAAAGGAGTTCTTGAAATTGATGCTCTGAATGCCATATTGGCTCAGAATAAAGTGTTGACTCAACAGGTCAACATGATCTCTCAAAATCTGAATGGATGGCAACATGCATCCAACAGTACTAAAGAGGCAGCTTCTGAAGAAGCTTATGATCCTGAGAACCCTGCCATGGCAGAGGTTAATTACATGGGTGAACCTTATGGAAACACCTATAACTCATCATGGAGAAATCATCCAAATTTCTCATGGAAGGATCAACAAAAGCCTCAACAAGGCTTTAACAATGGTGGACGCAATAGGCTGAGCAATAGCAAGCCTTTTCCATCATCTTCTCAGCAACAGACAGAGAATTCTGAACAAAACACTTCTAATTTAGCCAATCTAGTCTTTGATTTGTCAAAGGCCACTTTCAGTTTCATGAGTGAAACAAGATCCTCCATCAGAAATCTGGAGGCACAAGTGGGCCAGCTGAGTAAGAAAGTCATTGAAACTCCTCCCAGTATTCTCCCAAGCAATACAGAAGAGAATCCAAAAGGAGAGTGCAAGGCCATTGATATAATCAATATGGCCGAATGCACAAGGGAGGAGGAGGACGAAAATCCTAGTGAGGAAGACCTCCTGGGACGTCCCTCAAGCAAGAAGGAGTTTCCTATTAAGGATCCAAAGGAATCTGAGGCTCATATAGAGACCATAGAGATTCCATTAAATCTCCTTCTGCCATTCATGAGCTCTGAAGACTATTCTTCCTCTGAAGAGGATGAAGATGTGACTGGAGAGCAAGTTGCTCAATATTTAGGAGCTATCATGAAGCTGAATGCCAAGTTGTTTGGTAATGAGACTTGGGAAAGTGAACCTCCCTTGCTCATTAATGAACTAGATACCTGGATTCAGCAAATTTTACCTCAAAAGAAACAAGATCCTGACAAGTTTTTGATACCTTGTACCATAGGCACCATGACCTTTGCTAAAGCTCTGTGTGATCTGGGGTCAGGGATAAATCTTATGCCACTCTCTGTAATGGAGAAGCTGGGGATCATTGAGGTACAACCTGCCTTGTTCTCATTACAATTGGCAGACAAGTCATTGAGACAAGCTTATGGATTAGTAGAGGACGTGCTAGTAAAGGTTGAAGGCCTTTACATCCCTGCTGATTTCATAATCTTAGACACTAGGAAGGAAGAGGATGATTGCATCATCCTTGGAAGACCTTTCCTAGCCACAGCAGGAGCTGTGATAGATGTCAACAGAGGTGAATTAGTCCTTCAATTGAATGGGGACTACCTTGTGTTTAAGGCACATGGCCATCCCTCTGTGACAAAAGAGAGCAAGCATGAAGAGCTTTTCTCAGTTCAGAGTCAAGAAGAGCCCCCACAGTCAAACTCTGAGTTTGGTGTTGGGAGGCCACAACCAAACTCTAAGTTTGGTGTTAAGACCCCATATCCAAACTCTAAGTTTGGTGTTGGGACTATACAATATTGACCTGATCACCTTTGTGGCTCCATGAGAGCCCACTGTCAAGCTATTGACATTAAAGAAGCGCTTGTTGGGAGGCAACCCAATTTTATTTATCTAATTTTTATTTTATTTTATTCTATTGTTATTTTGTGTTTTATTAGGTACATGATCATGTGGAGTCACGAAAAAATATAAAAATTAAAAACAGAATCAAAAACAGCAGAAGAAAAATCACACCCTAGAGGAAGCACAGGCTGGCGTTCAACGCCAGTAAGGAGTATCTGGCTGGCGTTCAACGCCAGAACAGAGCATGAATCTGGCGCTGAACGCCAGGAATGTGCCTAGAAGAAAAGCTGGCGCTGAACGCCAGTAACAAGCATGAAACTGGCGTTCAACGCCAGAAACATGCTTTACATGGGCGTTGAACGCCCAGAACGTGCACCACTCGGCGTGTAAACGCCAGAATGGTGTGCAAAGGCATTTTACATGCCTATTTGGTGCAGGGATGGAATTCCTTGACACCTCAGGATCTGTGGACCCCACAGGATCACCTCAGGATCTGTGGACCCCACAGGATCCCCACCTACTATATTCCCACCTTACCTCCTAATCCTATTTTACTTTTCCCCATGTCACACTTCCCAAAAACCCTTCACCAATCACCTCAATCTCTCTTACCAATCACCTATTCACCACTCACATCCATCCACTCTTCCCCATAAACCCCACCTACCTCCCAAATACAAAAACATTTTCCCACCCAATCCCACCCTAAATGGCCGAACCTACCCTCTCCCCTCTCCCTATATATACCCTTCCATTCTACTTCATTTTCACACAACACTACCCCCTCTACTATACCTTGGCCGAATCCATCTCCCCTCACTCTCCTCCATTTTCTTTTTCTTCTTCTTCTCTTCTTCCTTCTCTTGCTCGAGGGCGAGCAATATTTTAAGTTTGGTGTGGTAAAAGCATAAGCTTTTTGTTTTCCATTACCATCAATGGCACCTAAGGCCGGAGAATCCTCTAGAAAAGGAAAAGGGAAGACAAAAGCTTCCACCTCCGAGTCATGGGAGATGGAAAGATTCATCTCCAAGAGCCATCAAAACCACTTCTATGATGTTGTGGCAAAGAAGAAGGTGATCCCTGAGGTCCCTTTCAAGCTCAAGAAAAATGAGTATCCAGAGATCCGACATGAAATCCGAAGAAGAGGTTGGGAAGTCCTAACCAACCCCATGCAACAAGTCAGAATTTTAATGGTTCAAGAGTTCTATGCCAATGCATGGATCACTAGGAACCATGATCAAAGTATGAACCCGAGTCCAAAGAATTATCTCACAATGGTTCGGGGGAAATACTTAGATTTTAGTCCGGAGAATGTGAGATTGGCATTCCACTTGCCCATGATGCAAGAAGATGTACGCCCCTACACTAGAAGGGTCAACTTTAATCAAAGGTTGGACCAAGTCCTTATGGACATATGTGTGGAAGGAGCTCAATGGAAGAGAGACTCCAAAGGCAAGCCAGTCCAACTAAGAAGACTGGACCTCAAGCCTGTAGCTAGAGGATGGTTGGATTTCATTCAACGCTCCATCATTCCCACTAGCAACCGATCTGAAGTTACTGTGGATCGGGCCATCATGATTCATAGCATCATGATTGGAGAGGAAGTAGAAGTTCATGAAGTCATCTCCAATGAAATCTACAAAATAGCCGAAAAGCCCTCCACCATGGCAAGGCTAGCTTTTCCTCACCTCATTTGCCATCTATGTTACTCAGCTGGAGTTATCATAGAAGGAGACATCTCCATTGAAGAGGATAAGCCCATCACCAAGAAGAGGATGGAGCAAGCAAGAGAGACCCTCCACGGTTCTCAAGAGATGCATGGGGAAGCTCATCATCAAGAAATCCCTGAGATGCCTCAAGGGATGCACTTTCCTCCCAACAACTATTGGGAACAACTCAACATTTCTTTAGAAGATTTGAGCCACAATGTGGAACAATTAAGGGTGGAACATCATGAGCACTCCATCATTCTCTATGAAATAAGAGAAGACCAAAGAGCAATGAGGGAGGAGCAACAAAGGCAAGGAAGGGACATAGAAGAGCTTAAGAACATCATTGGTCCTTCAAGAAGAAGACGCCACTTAGGTGGATTCATTCCTTGTTCTTATTTCTTCTGTTTTTCGGTTTTTTATGTTATATGTCTATTTATGTTTTGTGTCTCTACTTCATGATCATTAGTATGTAGTAACCATGTCTTAAAGCTATGAATAAAATCCATTAATCCTTCACCTCTCTTAAATGAAATATGCTTTAATTCAAAAGAACAAGAAGTACATGAATTTCGAATTTATCCTTGAATTTAGTCTAATTATATTGATGTGGTGACAATACTTTTTGTTTTCTGAATGAATGCTTGAACAATGCATATTTTTGATCTTGTTGTTTATGAATGTTAAAACTGTTGGCTCTTGAAAGAATGATGAACAAAGAGAAATGTTATTGATAATCTGAAAAATCATGGAATTGATTCTTGAAGCAAGAAAAAGCAGTGAAAAACAAAAGGCTTACAAAAAAAATGGTGAAAAAAAAATAATAAGAAAAAGAAAAAGCAAGCAGAAAAAGCCAATAGCCCTTAAAACCAAAAGGCAAGGGTAAAAAGGATCCAAGGCTTTGAGCATCAATGGATAGGAGGGCCTAAGGAATTAAAATCCAGGCCTAAGCGGCTAAACCAAGCTGTCCCTAACCATGTGCTTGTGTCATGAAGGTCCAAGTGAAAAAGCTTGAGACTGAGTGGTTAAAGTCGTGATCCAAAGCAAAAAGAGTGTGCTTAAGAGCTCTGGACACCACTAACTGGGGACTCTAGCAAAGCTGAGTCACAATCTGAAAAGGTTCACCCAGCTATGTGTCTGTGGCATTTATGTATCCGGTGGTAATACTGGAAAACAAAGTGCTTAGGGCCACGGCCAAGACTCCTAAGTAGCTGTGTTCAAGAATCAACATGCTTAACTAGGAAAGTCAATAACACTATCCGAAAATTTAAGTTCCTAGAGACGCCAATCACTCTAAACTTCAAAGGAAAAAGTGAGATGCCAAAACTGTTCAGAAGCAAAAAGCTACAAGTCCCGCTCATCTAATTAGAATTAATATTCATTGATATTTTGGAATTTACAGTATATTCTCTTCTTTTTATCCTAATTGATTTTCAGTTGCTTGGGGACAAGCAACAATTTAAGTTTGGTGTTGTGATGAGCGGATAATTTATACGCTTTTTGGCATTGTTTTTAGGTAGTTTTTAGTAAGTTCAAGCTACTTTTAGGGATGTTTTCATTAGTTTTTATGTTAAATTCACATTTCTGGACTTTACTATGAGTTTGTGTGTTTTTCTGTGATTTCAGGTAATTTCTGGCTGAAATTGAGGGACTTGAGCAAAACTCTGAAAAAGGCTGACAAAAGGACTGCTGATGCTATTGGAATCTGACCTCCCTACACTCGAAATGGATTTTCTGGAGCTACAGAAACTCCAAATGGCGCGCTCTCAACGGCGTTGGAAAGTAGACATCCAGAACTTTCCAACAATATATAATAGTTCATACTTTATTCGGAAATTGACGATGTAACTTGGCGTTGAACGCCAAGTACATGCTGCTGTCTGGAGTTAAACGCCAGAAACACGTCATGATCTGGAGTTGAATGCCCAAAACACGTTACAACTTGGCGTTCAACTCCAAAAGAAGCCTCAGCTCGTGGATAGATCAAGCTCAGCCCAAACACACACCAAGTGGGCCCCGAAAGTGGATTTATGCATCAATTACTTACTCATGTAAACCCTAGTAGCTAGTTTAGTATAAATAAGAATTTTTACTAATGTATTAGTTGTCTTTTGACCACATTTCATCTATGGTCTCAGTTTTGTTTTATTCTTCATCTTAGGAGGCCATTGAGCATGTTTTAGGGGGCTGGCATTCGGCCATGCCTGAACCTTTCACTTATGTATTTTCAACGGTGGAGTTTCTGCACACCATAGATTAAGGGTGTGGAGCTCTACTGTACCTCAAGTTTCAATACAATTACCATTACTTTTATTCAATTCTCTTTTATTCTTATTCCAAGATATACGTTGCACTTCAACTTGATGAATGTGATGATCCGTGACACTCATCATCATTCTCACCTATGAACGCGCGTGACTGACAACCACTTCCGTTCTACCTTAGGCCGGGCGCATATCTCTTAGATTCCCCAACAGAATATTTGTGGTATAAGCTAGATAGATGGCGGCATTCATGGGGATCCGGAAAGTCTAACCTTGTCTGTGGTATTCCGAGTAGGATCCTGGGAATCCGGAAAGGCTAACCTTGTCTGTGGTATTCCGAGTAGGATTCCGGTATTGAATGACTGTGACGAGCTTCAAACTCCTGAAGGCTGGGCGTGATGACAAACGCAAAAGAATCAAGGGATTCTACTCCAACCTGATTGAGAACCGACAGATGATTAGCCGTGCTGTGACAGAGCATTTGGACCATTTCCACTGAGAGGATGGGATGTAGGTATCAACAAGGGTGATGCCTCCAGACGATTAGCCGTGCAGTGACAGCGCATAGGACCATTTTCCCGAGAGGATTAAAAGTAGCCATTGATGATGGTGATGCCCTACATACAGCTTGCCATGGAAAGGAGTAAGAAGGATTGGATGAAAGCAATAAGAAAGTAGATATTCGAAAGGATTCTAGCATCTCCACATGCCTATCTGAAATTCCCACTATTGATTTACATAAGTATTTCTATCCCTTTTTATTTTCTATTTATTATTAATTTTCGAAACCCATAACCATTTAATCTGCCTAACTGAGATTTACAAAGTGACCATAGCTTGCTTCATACCAACAATCTCTGTGGGATCGACCCTTACTCACGTAAGGTATTACTTGGATGACCCAGTACACTTGCTGGTTAAGTTGAACGGAGTTGTGTCCACACATAGTTGAAGAAGCAATGAATTTTACAAAATACAATAACAAAGGAATCACAATTTCGTCCACCAAGCTGCATCCGAACAGTTGGACTTCTATTCGCTGTTTCGAGATGGTGTGTGAATATCTCGAGCTGCCGATGTCTGTTGATGTCTTTCTTCTTTTCTTCAATCTTACAAATCCTTCCAAGGAGGGGAAAGCGAGAAAAGGGTTCATGCCCTTCCGATCTGTCCAGGGTCGGAGGATATTTGGTTTGTTCGAGGACTCTTACCATAGGTTCAAGGACAAGTATTTCAAGGTTCGATCGGTTAAGGGTCGTCACCCTTTTTGGTTATCATTGGAGGGAGCACGCCTCATCCCGACGTATTAGAGTTTCGGGGCGGGGTCCCATACTTTTATCAAGGTTACTTACAAGGCGATGTCGGCTGTGGATCGAAAGATAGCCGACGTATTATGGGCTATTTTTGGGAAAAACCATGTGAATCCCCACCTTCTTATGGGTAGCCGGGAAGTCGCCCAGGATTATATTCGTGAGTCGTCTACGTCGTGTTATTATTATTTGCATAGTTGCTTGTTTTGCCTTGATATGCTGGCTACTAATTTATTCATTTCTTATTTGCAGTGGGGATGTCTGCCGAAGTGACTAGCCTTGCGAACTTGTATAAGACTTTCCTGGAGGAGGATGATGGCGAGAAGGCCGGGGAGCAATCGGTGGCGCCTCCCGAGAATGATGGGGAACAAACGGCGCCCACACCTCCCGATGTCGTTATGTCGGATACACTTGTCAATGCGGCGTGTGATTCTCCCATTCTCGACGAAGTGGCGGGTACTGGGCACTCGTCTTCCGTTCGTCAGGTTGAGGATGAGGAGTTGAGGGTCATTCCAACTCCTAAAAGGCAAAGGTCGCAATCTAGCCCCGAAGGGGTCCTTACCGTGATGGAGAGGAACTTCGATGCCGGGTCGTTTAGTGATATCCAAGTGCTTCCTGGTACGGAGGAACACTTCCATGGCACCGACCTTTTGGGGCAGGCACGCTGGATGTATCGCACTCTCCTCCGTGGTGCAGCCATAGCTTGGAAGGCAGAGTTTGAGTTGTCGGGTATGGACTCGTTGTGCTGGAAACTCGAGTTTGCCGTCACAGCCAACAATAATTTTAAGGTTCAAGTTGAAACACTCCAAGGACAGCTGTCCGAGGCGAAGGAGAAGCTCAAGACTGCCAAGGAGAAGGCCGCGTCTGCTGAGGAAAAGTTAAAGACTACTGATGCCTCCGTGTCTCGTTTGACTGAGCGAGAGATAACTCTGGAAAGCTAGTTGAACGCCGTGCAAGGTCGAGTGGTTGCCTTAGAGAAGAAACGGGATACGGCCACTACAGCTGCTAAGACTGCTCGGGAAGAGGCGGAGGAGAAGCATAAGGAGGTGAGAGAGCAAGGAAGAAACGCGATCTTCATGACCAAAGATGCTCTCAAGGTGGTGGACGAAATTGTGATCACTATGTTCTTTGATTTGATTCATTGTAATTGGATTTTAGAAATTGGCACTGAGTGAAAGCACAACTCCGTTCAACTAACCAGCAAGTGTACTGGGTCGTCCAAGTAATAACCTTACGTGAGTAAGGGTCGAATCCACAGAGATTGTTGGTATGAAGCAAGCTATGGTCACCTTGCAATTCTCAGTTAGGCAGATTAAAAAGGTAATTGTGATTATTGGATTGTAAATAAAAAGGAATAATAAAAGGGATAGAAATACTTATGCAGATTCATTGGTAGGAATTTCAGATAAGCGGAATGGAGATGCTGTAGAGCTCTCGGACGCCTGCTCTCCCACTGCTTCTACTCAATCCTTCTTACTCCTTTCCATGGCAAGCTTTGTATAGGGGTTCACCATCAACTGTGGCTACTTTCATCCTCACGGGGAAATATCCTATGCGGCTGTCACTCGCACAGCTAACCAGTCTGGAGGCATCACCCATAGTTGATAGCTACATCCCATCCTCGCAGTGAAAGCTAATGCTCACGCACTCTGTCACAGTACGGCCAATCACCGGTTGGTTCCCTCCCCTACTGGAATAGAATCCCTCTTTTGCGTCTGTCACTAACGCCCAGCAGGTTACAGGTTTGAAGCACGTCACAGTCATTCATTACCGGAATCCTACTCGGAATACCACAGACAAGGTGAGACTTTCCGGATTCCCAGGATCCTACTCGGAACACCACAGACAAGGTTGGACTTTCCGGATCCTCATAAATGCTGCCATCTATCTAGCTTATACCACGAAGATTCTGTTGGGAAATCTAAGAGATACACATTCAAGCCTTGTTGCATGTAGAATGAAAGTGGTTGTCAATCACGCGCATTCATAAGTAAGAATGATGATGAGAGTTATTAGCTCATCACATTCATCATGTTCTTGGGTGCGAATGAATATCTTGGAATAAGAATAAGAGAGATTTGAATAAAAGAAAATAGGACTTCATTAATCTTTGAGGTACAGCAGAGCTCCACACCCTTAATCTATGGTGTGCAGAAACTCCACCGTTGAAAATACATAAGTGAAAGGTCCAGGCATGGCCGAATGGCCAGCCCCCTAAAACGTGATCACAGGATTCAAAATACAATCCAGGATGTCTAATACAATAGATAGATGTCCTATATATACTAGACTAGCTACTAGGGTTTACATGAGTAAGTAATTGATGCATAAATTCACTTCCGGGGCCCACTTGGTGTGTGCTTGGGCTGAGCTTGATCAATACACGAGCAGAGGCTTCTCTTGGAGTTGAACTCTGAGTTATGACGTGTTTTGGGCGTTCAACTCCGGATAATGACGTTTTTCTGGCGTTTAATTTCAGAAAGGAGTGTGTACTTGGCGTTCAACGCCAAGTTGCGTCGTCATTCTTCGAATAAAGTATGGACTATTATATATTGCTGGAAAGCCCTGGATGTCTACTTTCCAACGCCGTTGAGAGCGCGCCATTTGGAGTTCTGTAGCTCCAGAAAATCCATTTCGAGTGCAGGGAGGTCAGAATCCAACAGCATCAGCAGTCCTTTTGTCAGCCTTCTTCAGAGTTTTGCTCAAATCCCTCAATTTCAGTCAGAATTTACCTGAAATCACAGAAAAACACACAAACTCATAGTAATGTCCAGAAATGTGAATTTAACATAAAAACTAATGAAAACATCCCTAAAAGTAGCTTAATCATCCTAAAAACTATATAAAAACAATGCCAAAAAGCGTACAAATTATCCGCTCATCACAAGGCTCAGGTGAAGATTATTGCTCCTGATTTCGACACGTCGGCAATTGGCATTTTCAAGACTATCAAGGACGGCAAGGTTGTCGATATGCCGAGGAAGTGATTTCCTGTACCTTGTGTTTTTGTGGGTTTGCTGTAGAACTTTTTGAAACTTTGAAACTTTTTGTCGCACTTTTGACTTTGTTAGCCGTTTGGTCGGTTTGTGGATACATTTTTCTGCTTATTATGTTGCTTTCGTTTGTCCGTTTGCTCGTTTACTCGTTTTACCGTTATGTTGGTATTTCGTCAAAGCCGAGTTCTTTGTTATGGCCGTTTGTTATGGCCTTCGCTTAAGGGGCTCCTGGGGTGATTAGTCCCGGGGCCGCGTACTGTTAATTTGACGCGCCTTACGAGGAATTCGTTCGCACGAGGAGTGGGTTAAGAAAGGTAACTAAAAACAAAATAAGATTTTGACAAGTACTATTCAACCGGTAATTAAACAAGTCTATATCCATAGCAAAGGTACTATTATAAAATAAACCACTTAGCTTGTTTAGTCGTCATGTATGGGCTAGGAGTAGAATCTTCTCAAGTTACCCACATTCCACGTTCTCGGAATCTCCTTGCCATTGAGTTTTTCTAACTTATAGGCACCCTTGCCAATCACCTCTTTAACTCTGTAGGGACCTTCCCAGTTTGCCGCCAGTTTTCCTTCTCCTGGGGTCGGTAAACCGATGTCGTTGCGTCTTAGGACGAGGTCGTTTTGTTCAAATTCTCTTTTAAGCACTTTGGCGTTATAGCGCAGGGCCATTCTTTGCTTGAGTGCCGTTTCTGACAAGTGGGCCATCTCCCTTGCCTTATCCATGAGGTCCTTTTCTATAGCTTCCTCTACCCCCTTCAGAAGTAGTCGTGGGCTCGGTTCGCCTATTTCCATGGGTATTACGACATCTAGCCCGTATGTTAGTCGGAAGGGGGTTTCTCCCGTGGATGACTGCTCAGTTGTTCGGTAGGACCAGAGGACCGAGGCGAGTTCGTCGGCCCAAGCACCTTTGTTATTATCCAGCCGCTTCTTGAGTCCTAGCAGGATGACCTTGTTTGCAGACTCGACCTGGCCATTTGTCTGAGGATGTTCTACTGAGGAGACTTTTTGTTTTATCCCCAGGCCAGCGAGGAACTCTATAAACTTTTTATCCGTAAACTGTGTCCTGTTGTCTGAGATGAAAGCTTCCGGGATGCCAAACCGGGTTATCACTTGTCTCCACATGAACTTTCTGCAATTGGACGAGGATATGCTGGCCAGTGGTTCGGCCTCTATCCATTTAGTGTAGTAGTCGATGGCGGCTATGAGGTATTTGACTTGCCCTGGACCAACCGGGAAGGGTCCCAAGAGATTGACTCCCCATTGTGAGAATGGTCGGGAGGACGTTAGCAGACTTAGTTCGGAGGCTAGTGCTTTGTAGAAGTTGGTGTTCTCTTGATATTTGACGCATTTTCTCACGAATTCTTTGGAGTCTGCTGATGAGCGGATAATTTATACGCTTTTTGGCATTGTTTTTAGGTAGTTTTTAGTAAGTTTAAGCTACTTTTAGGGATGTTTTCATTAGTTTTTATGTTAAATTCACATTTCTGGAATTTACTATGAGTTTGTGTGTTTTTCTGTGATTTCAGGTAATTTCTGGCTGAAATTGAGGGACTTGAGCAAAACTCTGAAAAAGGCTGACAAAAAGGACTGCTGATGCTGTTGGATTCTGACCTCCCTGCACTCAAAATGGATTTTCTTGAGCTACAGAACTTCAAATGGCGCGCTCTCAATGGCGTTGGAAAGTAGACATCCAGGGCTTTCCAGCAATATATAATAGTCCATACTTCATTCAGAAATTGACGACGTAACTTGGCGTTAAACGCCAAGTACATGCTGCTGTCTGGAGTTAAACGCCAGAAAAACGTCATGATCCGGAGTTGAACGCCCAAAATACGTCATAACTCGGAGTTCAACTCCAAGAGAAGCCTCAGCTCGTGGATTGATCAAGCTCAGCCCAAGCATACACCAAGTGGGCCCCGGAAGTAGATTTATGCATCAATTACTTACTCATGTAAACCCTAGGAGCTAGTCTAGTATAAGATTTTTAAAATTGAAAAATCTTTTCCTTATTTCCCTCCAAATTTTCGAAATTTTGGGTTGACTTGGTCAAAAATTTTTTTTTTTAAAAAAATTAGTGTTTCTTACAAGTCAAGTCAAAATTTCAATTTTAAAAATCTTATACTAGACTAGCTACTAGGGTTTACATGAGTAAGTAATTGATGCATAAATTCACTTCCGGGGCCCACTTGGTGTGTGCTTGGGCTGAGCTTGATCAATACACGAGCAGAGGCTTCTCTTGGAGTTGAACTCTGAGTTATGACGTGTTTTGGGCGTTCAACTCCGGATAATGACGTTTTTCTGGCGTTTAACTTCAGAAAGGAGTGTGTACTTGGCGTTCAACGCCAAGTTGCGTCGTCATTCTTCGAATAAAGTATGGACTATTATATATTGCTGGAAAGCCCTGGATGTCTACTTTCCAACGCCGTTGAGAGCTCGCCATTTGGAGTTCTGTAGCTCCAGAAAATCCATTTCGAGTGCAGGGAGGTCAGAATCCAACAGCATCAGCAGTCCTTTTGTCAGCCTTCTTCAGAGTTTTGCTCAAATCCCTCAATTTCAGTCAGAATTTACCTGAAATCACAGAAAAACACACAAACTCATAGTAAAGTCCAGAAATGTGAATTTAACATAAAAACTAATGAAAACATCCCTAAAAGTAGCTTAATCATCCTAAAAACTATATAAAAACAATGCCAAAAAGCGTACAAATTATCCGCTCATCACAACACCAAACTTAAATTGTTGCTTGTCCCCAAGCAACTGAAAATCAAATAGGATAAAAAGAAGAGAATATACTATAAGGTCCAAAATATCAATGAATATTAATTTAATTACATGAGCGGGACTTGTAGCTCTTTGCTTCTGAACAGTTTTGGCACCTCACTTTTTCCTTTGTAGTTTAGAGGTATTGGCGTCTCTGGGGGAACTTAGAATTTGGGATAGTGTTATTGACTTTCTTAGTTAAGCATGTTGATTCTTGAACACAGCTACTTATGAGTCTTGGCTGTGGCCCTAAGCACTTTGTCTTCCAGTATTACCACCGGATACACAAATGCCACAGACACATAACTGGGTGAACCTTTTCAGATTGTGACTCAGCTTTGCTAGAGTCCCCAGTTAGTGGTGTCCAGAGCTCTTAAGCACACTCTTTAGCTTTAGATCACGACTTTAACCATTCAGTCTCAAGCTTTTTACTTGGACCTTCATGGCACAAGCACATGGTTAGGGACAGCTTGATTTAGCCGCTTAGGCCTGGATTTAATTTCCTTGGGCCCTCCTATCCATTGATGCTCAAAGCCTTGGATCCTTTGCTTTTTATTTTTCGCCATTTTTTTTCACTGCTTTTTCTTGCTTCAAGAATCAATTTCATGATGTTTTTTAGATCATCAATAACATTTCTCTTTGTTCATCATTCTTTCAAGAACCAACAATTTTAAACACTCATAAACAACAAGATCAAAAGACATATGCACTGTTCATTCATTCATTCAGAAAACAAAAGCATTGTCACCACATCAATATAATTGAACTAAATTCAATAATAATTTCAAAAATTATGTACTTCTTGTTCTTTTGAATTAAAACAGTTTTCTTTTATGAGAGGTGAAGGACTAATGGATTTTATTTATAGCTTTAAGGCATGGTTACATACTAATGATCATGAAGTAGAGACACAAAAACATAGATAAACACAATAATTAAAAACCGAAAACAGAAAGAAATAAAGAACAAGGAATGAATCCACCTTTTAGTGGCGTCTTCTTCTTGAAGGACCCATGATGTTCTTCAACTCTTCTATGTCCCTTCCTTGCCTTTGTTGCTCCTCCCTCATTGCTCTTTGATCTTCTCTTATTTCTTGGAGAGTGAGGGCGTGTTCATGGTGTTCCACCCTTAGTTGTTCCACATTATGGCTCAAATCTCCCAAGGAGGTATTAACTTGCTCCCAATAATTGTTGGGAGGAAAGTGCATTTGAGGCATTTGTTGATGATGAACTTCCTCATGTTCTCCTTGAGGGCCGTGAGGAACTTCTCTTGATTGCTCCATCCTTTTCTTGGTGATGGGCTTGTCTTCTTCAATGGAGACATCTCCCTCTATGATAACTCCAGCTGAGAAACATAGATGACATATAAGGTGGGGGAAGGCTAGCCGTGCCATGTATGAAGGCTTGTCAGCTATTTTGTAAAGTTCATTGGAGATGACTTTCATGAACTTCCACTTCCTCTCCAATCATGATGCTATGAATCATGATGGCCCGATCCACAGTAACTTCAGATCGGTTGCTTGTAGGGATGATGGATCTTTGAATGAATTCCAACCATCCTCTAGCTACAGGCTTGAGGTCCAGTCTTCTTAGTTGGACTGGCTTGCCTTTGGAGTCTATTCTCCATTGGGCGCCTTCCACACAAATGTCCCTAAGGACTTGGTCCAACCTTTGATCAAAGTTGACCCTTCTAGTGTAGGGGTGTTCATCTCCTTGCATCATAGGTAAATGAAACGCCAACCTCACATTTTCCAGACTAAAATCCAAGTATTTCCCCCGAACCATTGTGAGATAGTTCTTTGGATTCGGGTTCATACTTTGATCATGGTTCCTTGTGATCCATGCATTAGCATAGAACTCTTGAACCATCAATATTCCAACTTGTTGCATGGGGTTGGTTATGACTTCCCAACCTCTTCTTTGGATTTCATGTCGGATTTCCAGATACTCATTCTTTTTGAGCTTGAAAGGGACCTCAGGGATCACTTTCTTCTTTGCCACAACATCATAGAAGTGGTCTTGGTGGCTCTTGGAGATGAATCTCTCCTTCTCCCATGACTCGGAAGTGGAAGCTTTTGCCTTCCCTTTTCCTTTTCTTGAGGAAACTCCGGTCTTGGGTGCCATTGATGGTGAATGAAAAATAAAAAGCTTAGGCTTTTTACCACACCAAACTTAAAATTTGCTCGTCCTCGAGCAAAAAAGAAAAGAAGAGTAGAAGAAGAAGAAGAGAATATTGAAAGAGAGGGAGAAGAGTGGGTTCGGCTATTTGAGAGAAGAAGGGGTTTGTGTTGTGTGAAAATGAAGAAGAAAGGAAAGGTATTTATAGGGAGAGGGGGGGTTGGGTTTCGGCCATTTTGGGTGGGAAAGGGTGGGAAATTGAATTTGAATGTAATGGAGGTAGGTGGGGTTTATGGGGAAGAGGGGTTGATGTGAATGGTGAATGGGGTAATTGGGAAGAGGAATTGAGGTGATAGGTGAAGGTTTTTGGGAAGTGTGACATTGAGAATGAGATTTGGATTAGGAGAGTGTGATTAGGATTAAAAGAAAAGGTAGGTGGGGATCCTGTGGGGTCCACAGATCCTGAGGTGGGGATCCTATGGGGTCCACAGATCCTGAGGTGAAAACAAATACCATTCCTTCACCATATAGGCATGTAACATGCCTTTATGCATCATTCTGGCGTTCAAACGCCCATTGGTGCATGTTCTGGGCGTTAAACGCCCATGTAATGCATGTTTCTGGCGTTGAACGCCAGTTTCATGCTTGTTTCTGGCGTTCAGCGCCAGATTGTCCTCTGTGTGCGCATCCTGGCGTTTAACGCCAGGTTGTTGCTTGTTTTGGGCGTTCAACGCCAGAAAGATGCTCTGTTCTGGCGTCGAACGCCAGCCAGATGCACCTTCTGGGCGTTGAACGCCAGCCCGTGCGTCCTCCAGGGTGAAAATTTTTTTCTTCTGTTTTTGACTCTGTTTTTAATTTTTTTTGATTTTTTTCGTGACTCCTCATGATCATGTACCTAATAAAACACAAAAATAACAAAGAAACAAAATAAAATAAAATTAGATAAATAAAATTGGGTTGCCTCCCAACAAGCGCTTCTTTAATGTCAATAGCTTGACAGTGGCTCTCATGGAGCCACAAGGTGATCAGGTCAATTTAAGTGTGGTATTCCCAACACCAAACTTAGAATTTGGATATGGGGTTTGAACACCAAACTTAAAGTTTGGTTGTGGCCTCACAACACCAAACTTAGAGTTTGACTGTGGAGGCTCTTCTTGACTCTGAACTGAGAGAAGCTCTTCATGCTTACTCTCTTTTGTCATAGAAGGATGGCCATGTGCCTTAAACACAAGGTAGTCCCCATTCAATTGAAGGACTAACTCACCTCTGTTGACATCTATCACAGCTCCTGCTGTGGCTAGGAAAGGTCTTCCTAGGATGATGCATTCATCATCTTCCTTCCTAGTGTCTAGGATTATGAAATCAGTAGGGATGTAAAGGCCTTCAACCTTTACTAACACGTCCTCTACTATGCCATATGCTTGCCTCACTGACTTATCTGCCAATTGTAATGAGAACAAAGCAGGTTGTACCTCAATGATCCCCAGCTTCTCCATTACAGAGAGTGGCATAAGGTTTATCCCTGACCCAAGATCACATAGAGCTTTTTCAAAGCTCATGGTGCCAATGGTGCAAGGTATTAAGAACTTGCCAGGATCTTGTTTCTTTTGAGGTAGAGTTCTCTGAATCCAAGTATCTAGTTCACTAATGAACAAGGGAGGTTCACTTTCCCAAGTCTCATTACCAAACAGCTTGGCATTCAGCTTCATGATGGCTCCTAAATATTGAGCAACTTGCTCTCCAGTCACATCTTCATCCTCTTCAGAGGATGAATATTCTTCAGAGCTCATGAATGGCAGAAGGAGGTTCAATGGAATCTTTATGATCTCTGTATGAGCCTCAGATTCCTTTGGATCCTTAATAGGAAACTCCTTCATGCTTGAGGGACGTCCCAGGAGGTCTTCTTTACTAGGATTTTCGTCCTCCTCCTCCCTAGTGCATTCGGCCTCTTTGATCACATCAATGGCCTTGCACTTTCCTTTTGGATTCTCTTCTGTATTGCTTGGGAGAATACTGGGAGGGGTTTCAATAACTTTCTTACTCAGCTGGCTCACTTGTGCCTCCAAATTTCTAATGGAGGATCTGGTTTCATTCATGAAACTGAAAGTGGCCTTTGACAGATCAGAGACTATATTGGCTAAATTAGAAGTATTTTGTTCAGAATTCTCTGTCTGTTGCTGAGAAGATGATGGATATGGCTTGCTATTGCCCAGCCTAGTACGTCCACCATTGTTAAAACCTTGTTGAGGTTTTTGTTGATCCTTCTAGGAGAAATTTGGATGATTTCTCCATGATGAGTTATAGGTGTTTCCATAAGGTTCACCTAAGTAATTAACCTCTGCCATGGCAGGGTTCTCAGGATCATAAGCTTCTTCAGAAGCTGCCTCTCTAGTACTGTTGGATGCATGTTGCAATCCATTCAGATTTTGAGAGATCATGTTGACCTGTTGAGTCAACACTTTGTTCTGAGCCAATATGGCATTCAGAGCATCAATTTCAAGAACTCATTTCTTCTGAGGTACCCCATTGTTCACGGAATTCCTCTCAGAGGTGTACATAAACTGGTTGTTTGCAACCATGTCAATGAGTTCCTGAGCCTCTCCAGGCGTTTTCTTCAGGTGAATAGATCCACCTGCAGAATGGTCCAATGACATTTTCGAAAATTCAGAGAGACCATAATAGAATATATCTAATATGGTCCATTCTGAAAACATGTCAGATGGACATCTTTTGGTCAGCTGCTTGTATCTTTCCCAAGCTTCATAGAGGGATTCACCATTTTTTTGTTTGAAGGTTTGAACATCCACTCTCAGCTTGCTCAGCTTTTGAGGAGGAAAGAATTTATCCAGGAAGGCAGTAACCAGCTTATCCCATGAGTCCAGGCTGTCCTTGGGTTGTGAATCCAACCATACTCTAGCTCTGTCTCTTACAGCAAAAGGGAAAAGCATGAGTCTGTAGACTTCAGGATCAACTCCATTCGTCTTTACAGTCTCACAGATCTGCAAGAACTCAGTTAAAAACTGATAAGGATCTTCAGATGGAAGTCCATAAAACTTGCAGTTTTGTTGCATTAAAGCAACTAGTTGAGGCTTAAGCTCAAAGTTATTGGCTCCAATGGCAGGAATGGAGATGCTTCTTCCATCAAACTTGGACGTTGGCTTTGTGAAGTCACCAAGCATTCTCCTTGCATTATTATTATTATTTTCCTCTGCCATCTCTTTCTCTTGTTCGAAAATTTCAAGAAGGGCTCTTCTGGATTGTTGTAATTTAGCTTCTTTTAATTTTCTCTTCAGAGTCCTTTCAGGTTCTGGATCAATTTCAACAAGAGTGCCTTTATCCCTGTTCCTACTCATATGAAAGAGAAGAAAACAAGAAAAGAAAAAGGAATCCTCTATGTCACAGTATAGAGATTCCTTTATGTTAGTAGAAAAAGAAGGGAGTAGAAGAATGAAGAATGGATTCGGTTTTTTAGATGAAGAGAGGTGAAGAGAAGTGTTAGTAATTAAATATAAGAAGAAAAGAGGAGGGAGAATTCGAAAATAATTTTGAAAAAGAGTTAGTGATTTTCGAAAATTAGAAATAAATTAAAATTTAAACATGAAACAATTAATTAATTAAAAGGAATTTTGAAAAAGAGAGAGATATTTTCGAAAATAGAGAGAGAAAAGTAGTTAGGTGGTTTTGAAAAAGATAAGAAACAAACAAGAAGTTAGTTAGTTGATTGAAAAAGATTTGAAATCAAATTTGGAAAAGATATGAAGATAGTAAGTTAGATAAGATATTTTTGAAATCAAATTTTGAAAAAGATAAAATTTTTGAAAAAGATAAGATAAAAGATAAAAAGATTTTAATTTTAAAATTTTGAAAATTTGTTTACTTCACTAACAAGAAACCACAAGATAAGATTCTAGAACTTAAAGATTGAACCTTTCTTAACAAGAAAGTAACAAACTTCAAATTTTTGAACCAATCACATTAATTATTAGTGAATTTTCGAAAATTACATATAAAGATAAGAAAAAGATTTTGAAAAAGATTTGAAAAAGATTTTTGAAATTTTCGAAAAATAGAAAAAATTGAAAAAGATATGATTTTTGAAAAAGATTTTGAAAAGATAAGATTTTTAAAATTGAAATTTTGACTTGACTTGTAAGAAACAACTAATTTTGAAAATTTTTGACCAAGTCAACCCAAAATTTCGAAAATTTGGAGGAAAATAAGGAAAAGATATATTTTTTTGATTTTTGAATTTTTAAAGAAAAACACAAAAATGACCCAAAACATGAAAATTTTGGATCAAGACACAAGATGCATGCAAGAATGCTATGAATGTCAAGATGAACACCAAGAACACTTTGAAGATCATGATGAACATCAAGAACATAATTTTGAAAAATTTTTGATGCAAAGAAAACATGCAAGACACCAAACTTAGAAATCTTTAATGCATGGAAAATATGAATGCAAAGATGCACATGAAAAACAACAAACAACACAAAACAAGAAATCATCAAGATCAAACAAGAAGACTTGTCAAGAACAACTTGAAGATCATGAAGAACACTATGAATGCATGAGATTTTCGAAAAAAAATGCAAGAAAAAAATTTTTTAAAGCATGCAATTGACACCAAACTTAAAATTTGACTCAATACTCAAACAAGAACACAAAATATTTTTGATTTTTTTATGATTTTCTAATTTTTTTGGATTTTTATTAATTTTTTTTTCGAAAATATTTTTGAAAAAAACGAAAAAGAAAAGAAAAATTTTGAAAAAGTTTTTGAAAAGAAAATTACCTAATCTGAGCAACAAGATGAACCGTCAGTTGTCCATACTCGAACAATCCCCGGCAACGGCGCCAAAAACTTGGTGGACGAAATTGTGATCACTATGTTCTTTGATTTGATTCATTGTAATTGGATTTTAGAAATTGGCACTGAGTGAAAGCACAACTCCGTTCAACTAACCAGCAAGTGTACTGGGTCGTCCAAGTAATAACCTTACGTGAGTAAGGGTCGAATCCACAGAGATTGTTGGTATGAAGCAAGCTATGGTCACCTTGCAATTCTCAGTTAGGCAGATTAAAAAGGTAATTGTGATTATTGGATTGTAAATAAAAAGGAATAATAAAAGGGATAGAAATACTTATGCAGATTCATTGGTAGGAATTTCAGATAAGCGGAATGGAGATGCTGTAGAGCTCTCGGACGCCTGCTCTCCCACTGCTTCTACTCAATCCTTCTTACTCCTTTCCATGGCAAGCTTTGTATAGGGGTTCACCATCAACTGTGGCTACTTTCATCCTCACGGGGAAATATCCTATGCGGCTGTCACTCGCACAGCTAACCAGTCTGGAGGCATCACCCATGGTTGATAGCTACATCCCATCCTCGCAGTGAAAGCTAATGCTCACGCACTCTGTCACAGTACGGCCAATCACCGGTTGGTTCCCTCCCCTACTGGAATAGAATCCCTCTTTTGCGTCTGTCACTAATGCCCAGCAGGTTACAGGTTTGAAGCACGTCACAGTCATTCATTACCGGAATCCTACTCGGAATACCACAGACAAGGTGAGACTTTCCGGATTCCCAGGATCCTACTCGGAACACCACAGACAAGGTTGGACTTTCCGGATCCTCATAAATGCCGCCATCTATCTAGCTTATACCACGAAGATTCTGTTGGGGAATCTAAGAGATACACATTCAAGCCTTGTTGCATGTAGAATGAAAGTGGTTGTCAATCACGCGCATTCATAAGTAAGAATGATGATGAGAGTTATTAGCTCATCACATTCATCATGTTCTTGGGTGCGAATGAATATCTTGGAATAAGAATAAGAGAGATTTGAATAAAAGAAAATAGGACTTCATTAATCTTTGAGGTACAGCAGAGCTCCACACCCTTAATCTATGGTGTGCAGAAACTCCACCGTTGAAAATACATAAGTGAAAGGTCCAGGCATGGCCGAATGGCCAGCCCCCTAAAATGTGATCACAGGATTCAAAATACAATCCAGGATGTCTAATACAATAGATAGATGTCCTATATATACTAGACTAGCTACTAGGGTTTACATGAGTAAGTAATTGATGCATAAATTCACTTCCGGGGCCCACTTGGTGTGTGCTTGGGCTGAGCTTGATCAATACACGAGCAGAGGCTTCTCTTGGAGTTGAACTCTGAGTTATGACGTGTTTTGGGCGTTCAACTCCGGATAATGACGTTTTTCTGGCGTTTAACTTCAGAAAGGAGTGTGTACTTGGCGTTCAACGCCAAGTTGCGTCGTCATTCTTCGAATAAAGTATGGACTATTATATATTGCTGGAAAGCCCTGGATGTCTACTTTCCAACGCCGTTGAGAGCGCGCCATTTGGAGTTCTGTAGCTCCAGAAAATCCATTTCGAGTGCAGGGAGGTCAGAATCCAACAGCATCAACAGTCCTTTTGTCAGCCTTCTTCAGAGTTTTGCTCAAATCCCTCAATTTCAGTCAGAATTTACCTGAAATCACAGAAAAACACACAAACTCATAGTAAAGTCCAGAAATGTGAATTTAACATAAAAACTAATGAAAACATCCCTAAAAGTAGCTTAATCATCCTAAAAACTATATAAAAACAATGCCAAAAAGCGTACAAATTATCCGCTCATCACAAGGCTCAGGTGAAGATTATTGCTCCTGATTTCGACACGTCGGCAATTGGCATTTTCAAGACTATCAAGGACGGCAAGGTTGTCGATATGCCGAGGAAGTGATTTCCTGTACCTTGTGTTTTTGTGGGTTTGCTGTAGAACTTTTTGAAACTTTGAAACTTTTTGTCGCACTTTTGACTTTGTTAGCCGTTTGGTCGGTTTGTGGATACATTTTTCTGCTTATTATGTTGCTTTCGTTTGTCCATTTGCTCGTTTACTCGTTTTACCGTTATGTTGGTATTTCGTCAAAGCCGAGTTCTTTGTTATGGCCGTTTGTTATGGCCTTCGCTTAAGGGGCTCCTGGGGTGATTAGTCCCGGGGCCGCGTACTGTTAATTTGACGCGCCTTACGAGGAATTCGTTCGCACGAGGAGTGGGTTAAGAAAGGTAACTAAAAACAAAATAAGATTTTGACAAGTACTATTCAACCGGTAATTAAACAAGTCTATATCCATAGCAAAGGTACTATTATAAAATAAACCACTTAGCTTGTTTAGTCGTCATGTATGGGCTAGGAGTAGAATCTTCTCAAGTTACCCACATTCCACGTTCTCGGAATCTCCTTGCCATTGAGTTTTTCTAACTTATAGGCACCCTTGCCAATCACCTCTTTAACTCTGTAGGGACCTTCCCAGTTTGCCGCCAGTTTTCCTTCTCCTGGGGTCGGTAAACCGATGTCGTTGCGTCTTAGGACGAGGTCGTTTTGTTCAAATTCTCTTTTAAGCACTTTGGCGTTATAGCGCAGGGCCATTCTTTGCTTGAGTGCCGTTTCTGACAAGTGGGCCATCTCCCTTGCCTTATCCATGAGGTCTTTTTCTATAGCTTCCTCTACCCCCTTCAGGAGTAGTCGTGGGCTCGGTTCGCCTATTTCCACGGGTATTACGGCATCTAGCCCGTATGTTAGTCGGAAGGGGGTTTCTCCCGTGGATGACTGCTCAGTTGTTCGGTAGGACCAGAGGACCGAGGCGAGTTCGTCGGCCCAAGCACCTTTGTTATTATCCAGCCGCTTCTTGAGTCCTAGCAGGATGACCTTGTTTGCAGACTCGACCTGGCCATTTGTCTGAGGATGTTCTACTGAGGAGACTTTTTGTTTTATCCCCAGGCCAGCGAGGAACTCTATAAACTTTTTATCCGTAAACTGTGTCCTGTTGTCTGAGATGAAAGCTTCCGGGATGCCAAACCGGGTTATCACTTGTCTCCACATGAACTTTCTGCAATTGGACGAGGATATGCTGGCCAGTGGTTCGGCCTCTATCCATTTAGTGTAGTAGTCGATGGCGGCTATGAGGTATTTGACTTGCCCTGGACCAACCGGGAAGGGTCCCAAGAGATTGACTCCCCATTGTGAGAATGGTCGGGAGGACGTTAGCAGACTTAGTTCGGAGGCTAGTGCTTTGTAGAAGTTGGCGTTCTCTTGATATTTGACGCATTTTCTCACGAATTCTTTGGAGTCTGCTGATGAGCGGATAATTTATACGCTTTTTGGCATTGTTTTTAGGTAGTTTTTAGTAAGTTTAAGCTACTTTTAGGGATGTTTTCATTAGTTTTTATGTTAAATTCACATTTCTGGAATTTACTATGAGTTTGTGTGTTTTTCTGTGATTTCAGGTAATTTCTGCCTGAAATTGAGGGACTTGAGCAAAACTCTGAAAAAGGCTGACAAAAAGGACTGCTGATGCTGTTGGATTCTGACCTCCCTGCACTCAAAATGGATTTTCTTGAGCTACAGAACTTCAAATGGCGCGCTCTCAACGGCGTTGGAAAGTAGACATCCAGGGCTTTCCAGCAATATATAATAGTCCATACTTCATTCAGAAATTGACGACGTAACTTGGCGTTAAACGCCAAGTACATGCTGCTGTCTGGAGTTAAACGCCAGAAAAACGTCATGATCCGGAGTTGAACGCCCAAAATACGTCATAACTCGGAGTTCAACTCCAAGAGAAGCCTCAGCTCGTGGATTGATCAAGCTCAGCCCAAGCATACACCAAGTGGGCCCCGGAAGTAGATTTATGCATCAATTACTTACTCATGTAAACCCTAGGAGCTAGTTTTATTATAAATAGAACATTTAACTATTGTATTAGACATCTTTGGTCTCAGTTTTGTTTTATTCTTCATCCTAAGAGGCTATTGATCACGTTTTAGGGGGCTGGCCATTCGGCCATGCCTGAACTTTTTACTTATGTATTTTCAACGGTGGAGTTTCTGCACACCATAGATTAAGGGTGTGGAGCTCTACTGTACCTCAAGTATTAATGCAATTCTATTTTCTTTTATTCAATTCTCTCTTATTCTTATTCCAAGATATTCATTCGCACCCAAGAACATGATGAATGTGATGATTATGTGACGCTCATCATCATTCTCACCTATGAACGCGCGTGATTGACAACCACCTCCGTTCTACATGCAACCGAGCTTGAATGTGTATCTCTTAGATTCCCCAACAGAATCATCGTGGTATAAGCTAGATAGATGGCGGCATTTATGAGGATCCGGAAAGTCTCACCTTGTCTGTGGTATTCCGAGTAGGATCCTGGGAATCCGGAAAGTCTAACCTTGTCTGTGGTATTCCGAGTAGGATTCCGGTAATGAATGACTGTGACGTGCTTCAGACTCGCAAGTGCTGGGCGTTAGTGACAGACGCAAAAGAATCAAGGGATTCTATTCCAGTAGGAGCGGGAACCAACCAGTGATTAGCCGTGCTGTGACAGAGCGCGTGAGCGTAGTTTTCACTGCGAGGATGGGATGTAGCCTTCGGCCAGTGTGATGCCTCCAGATGATTAGCTATGCGAGTGACAGCGCAGAGGACCATTTTCCAGAGAGGATAGAAAGTAGCCATCGTCGAACGGTGAACCCCTATATACAGCTTGCCATGGAAAGGAGTAAGAAGGATTGAGTTGAAGCAGTAGGAAAGTAGGCGTTCTTGAGCCATACAGTATCTCCATTCGCTTATCTGAAATTCCTACCAATGAATCTGCATAAGTATCCCTTTTATTATTTCTATTTTCTTATTTCTATTTTCGAAACCATAAACCAATTTAATCTGCCTAACTGAGATTTACAAGATGACCATAGCTTGCTTCATACCAACAATCTCTGTGGGATCGACCCTTACTCACGTAAGGTTTATTACTTGGACGACCCAGTACACTTGCTGGTTAGTTGAACGAGATTGTGGAAAGAAAGTGCTGAGTTAGTTTTTTTTAGGCACATGCCAAAGAGCCATTATTGTTGATCACAATTTCATCCACCAAGTTTTTGGCGCCGTTACCGGGGATTGTTCGAGTATGGACAACTGACGGTTCATCTTGTTGCTCAGATTAGGTAATTTTCTCTTCAAAAATCTTTTTCAAAATTTTTCTTTTCTTTTTCGTTTTTCCTAACATTATTTTCGAAAAAATTAATAAAAATACAAAAAAAAATTTAGAAAATCATAAAAATCAAAAATATTTTATGTTTGAGTCTTGAATCAACTTTTAAGTTTGGTGTCAATTGCATGCTTTAAAAAATTTTTCTTGCATTTTTCGAAAATTCCATGCATTTATAGTGTTCTTCATGATCTTCAAGTTGTTCTTGACAAGTCTTCTTGTTTGATCTTGATGATTTCTTGTTTTGTGTTGTTTGTTGTTTTTCATATGCATTTTTTGTTTGTTAGAGTCCATGCATTAAAGATTTCTAAGTTTGGTGTCTTGCATGTTTTCTTTGCATCAAAAATTTTTCAAAATTATGTTCTTGATGTTCATCATGATCTTCAAAGTGTTCTTGGTGTTCATCTTGACATTCATAGCATTCTTGCATGCATTCATTGTTTTGATCTAAAAATTTCATGCATTGAGTATTTTTGTTGTTTTTCTCTCTCATAATTAAAAATTCAAAAGTAAAAAAAAATATCTTTTCCTTATTTCCCTCCAAATTTTCGAAATTTTGGGTTGACTTGGTCAAAAATTTTTTTTTTTTAAAAAAATTAGTGTTTCTTACAAGTCAAGTCAAAATTTCAATTTTAAAAATCTTATCTTTTCAAAATCTTTTTCTTATCTTTTCATCTAATTTTCGAAAATTAGCCAACAATTAATATGATTGATTCAAAAATTTGAAGTTTGTTACTTTCTTGTTAAGAAAGGTTCAATCTTTAAATTCTAGAATCTTATCTTGTAGTTTCTTGTTAGTTAAGTCATTTTAAAAATTAAATCTTTTTCAAAATATCTTTTTATTAAAATTTTTATCTTATCTTTTCATCTTATCCTTCTCAAAAATTTTATCTTTTTCAAAATTTGATTTCAAAATATCTTATCTAACTTCTTATTTTCTTATCTTTTTAAAATTTTGATTTCAAATCTTTTTCAATCAACTAACTAACTTTTTGTTTGTTTCTTATCTTTTTCAAAACCACCTAACTACTTCTCCCTCTTCTATTTTCGAAAAATATCTCTCTCTTTTCAAAAATTCTTTTTAATTAATTAATTGTTTCAAATTTTAATTTCAATTACATTTATCTCTAATTTTCGAAAATCACTAACCCCTTTTTAAAATTATTTTCGAAATTCTCTTTCTCTTTTCTTCTTCTATTTAATTATTTGTTTACTAACACTTCTCTTCACCTCTCTTCATCTAAAAATCCGAATCTCCTTCTTCATTCTTCTACCTCTTTCTTCTTCTACTAACATAAAGGAATCTCTATACTGTGACATAGAGGATTCCTCTTTCTTTTCTTGTTTTCTTCTCTTTCATATGAGCAGGAACAAGGATAAAGGCACTCTTGTTGAAATTGATCCAGAACCTGAAAGGACTCTGAAGAGAAAATTAAGAGAAGCTAAATTACAACAATCCAGAAACAACCTTTCAGAAATTTTCGAACAAGAGAAGGAGATGGCAGCCGAAAATAATAATAATGCAAGGAGAATGCTTGGTGACTTCACAAAGCCAACGTCCAAGTTTGATGGAAGAAGCATCTCCATTCCTGCCATTGGAGCCAATAACTTTGAGCTGAAACCTCAGCTAGTTGCCTTGATGCAACAAAACTGCAAGTTTTATGGACTTCCATCTGAAGATCCTTATCAGTTTTTAACTGAGTTCTTGCAGATCTGTGAGACTGTAAAGATGAATGGAGTTGATCCTGAAGTCTACAGACTCATGCTTTTCCCTTTTGCTGTAAGAGACAGAGCTAGAATATGGTTGGATTCACAACCTAAGGATATCCTGGACTCCTGGGATAAGCTGGTCACTGCCTTCTTGGATAAATTCTTTCCTCCTCAAAAGCTGAGCAAGATGAGAGTGGATGTTCAAACCTTCAAACAAAAAGATGGTGAATCCCTCTATGAAGCTTGGGAAAGATACAAGCAGCTGACCAAAAGATGTCCATCTGACATGTTTTCAGAATGGACCATATTAGATATATTCTATTATGGTTTCTCTGAATTTTCGAAAATGTCATTGGACCATTCTGCAGGTGGATCTATTCACCTGAAGAAAATGCCTGAAGAGACTCAAGAACTCATTGACATGGTTGCAAATAACCAGTTCATGTACACTTCTTAGAGGAATTCCGTGAACAATGGGATACCTCAGAAGAAAGGAGTTCTTGAAATTGATACTCTGAATGCCATATTGGCTCAGAACAAAGTGTTGACTCAACAGGTCAACATGATCTCTCAGAATCTGAATGGATGGCAACATGCATCCAACAGTACTAGAGAAGCAGCTTCTGAAGAAGCTTATGATCCTGAGAACCCTGCTATGGCAGAGGTTAATTACATGGGTGAACCTTATGGAAACACCTATAACTCATCATGGAGAAATCATCCAAATTTCTCATGGAAGGATCAACAAAAGCCTCAACAAGGCTTTAACAATGGTGGACGCAACAGGCTGGGCAATAGCAAGCCATATCCATCATCTTTTCAGCAACAGACAGAGAATTCTGAACAAAACACTTCTAATTTAGCCAATGTAGTCTCTGATCTGTCAAAAGCCACTTTCAGTTTCATGAGTGAAACAAGATCCTCCATCAGAAATCTGGAGGCACAAGTGGGCCAGCTGAGTAAGAAAGTCATTGAAACTCCTCCCAGTACTCTCTCAAGCAATACAGAAGAGAATCCAAAAGGAGAGTGCAAAGCCATTGACATAGTCAATATGGCCGAATGCACAAGGGAGGAGGAGGACAAAAATCCTAGTGAGGAAGACCTCCTGGGACGTTCCTTAAGCAAGAAGGAGTTTCCTATTAAGGATCCAAAGGAATCTGAGGCTCATACAGAGACCATAGAGATACCATTGAATCTCCTTCTGCCATTCATGAGCTCTGAAGACTATTCATCCTCTGAAGAGGATGAAGATGTAACTGGAGAGCAAGTTGCTCAATATTTAGGAGCTATCATGAAGCTGAATGCCAAGTTGTTTGGTAATGAGACTTGGGAAAGTGAACCTCCCTTGCTCATTAATGAACTGGATACTTGGATTCAGAAAATTCTACCTCAAAAGAAATAAGATCCTGGCAAGTTCTTAATACCTTGTACCATAAGCACCATGATCTTTGAAAAAGCTCTGTGTGATCTGGGGTCAGGGATAAATCTTATGCCACTCTCTGTAATGGAGAAGCTGGGGATCATTGAGGTACAACCTGCCTTGTTCTCATTACAACTGGCAGACAAGTCATTGAGACAGGCTTATGGAATAGTAGAGGACGTGTTAGTAAAGGTTGAAGGCCTTTACATCCCTGCTGATTTCATAATCTTAGACACTAGGAAGGAAGAGGATGATTGCATCATCCTTGGAAGACCTTTCCTAGCCACAACAGGAGCTGTGATAGATGTCAACAGAGGTGAATTAGTCCTTCAATTGAATGGGGACTACCTTGTGTTTAAGGCACATGGCCATCCCTCTGTGACAGAAGAGAGCAAGCATGAAGAGCTTCTCTCAGTTCAGAGTCAAGAAGAGCCCACACAGTCAAACTCTAAGTTTGGTGTTGTGAGGCCACAACCAAACTCTAAGTTTGGTATTAAGATCCCATATCCAAACTCTAAGTTTAGTGTGGGCAACTATACAACATTGACCTGATCACCTTATGGCTCCATGAGAGCCACTGTCAAGCTATTGACATTAAAGAAGCGCTTGTTGGGAGGCAACCCAATTTTATTTATCTAATTTTATTTTATTCTATTTTATTGTTATTTTGTGTTTTATTAAGTACATGATCATGAGGAGTCACGAAAAAATCATAAAAATTAAAAACAGAATCAAAAACAGCAGAAGAAAAAATTCACACCCTGGAGGACGCACAGGCTGGCGTTCAACGCCAGTAAGATGCATCTGGCTGGCGTTCAATGCCAGAACAGAGCATCATTCTGGCGCTGAACGCCAGAAACAAGCAACATTCTGGCGCTGAACGCCAGGAATGTGCCCAGAGAGGAAAAACTGGCGCTGAACGCCAGTAACAAGCATGAAACTGGCATTCAACGCCAGAAACATGCTTTACATGGGCGTTGAACGCCCAGAATGTGCACCAATGGGCGTTTAAATGCCAGAATGATGCACGAAGGCATTTTACATGCCTATTTGGTGCAGGGATGGAATTCCTTGACACCTCAGGATCTGTGGACCCCACAGGATCACCTCAGGATCTGTGGACCCCACAGGATCCCCACCTAACATATTCCCACCTTACCTTTTAATCCTAATCACACTCTCCTATTCCCCATGCCACACTTTCCAACACTCTTCACCAATCACCTCAATTCCTCTTCCTAATTACCCCATTCACCACTCTTCCCCCTAAACCCCACCTACCTTCAAAAATTCAAAACCAATTTCCCACCCATTCCCACCCTAAATGGCCGAATACACACTACCCCCTCTCCCTATAAATACCCTTCCATTCTCCTTCATTTTCACACAACACAAACCCCTCTTCTCTCACTTAGCCGAACCCACCTCTCTACCTCTCTACCATATTTTCTTCTTCTTCTTCTTCTCTTCTTTCTTCTCTTGCTCGAGGGCGAGCAATATTTTAAGTTTGGTGTGGTAAAAGCATAAGCTTTTTGTTTTTCCATTACCATCAATGGCACCTAAGGCCGGAGTATCCTCTAGAAAAGGAAAAGGGAAGACAAAAGCTTCCACCTTCGAGTCATGGGAGATGGAAAAATTCATCTCCAAGAGCCATCAAGACCACTTCTATGATGTTGTGGCAAAGAAGAAGGTGATCCCTGAGGTCCCTTTTAAGCTCAAGAAAAATGAGTATCCGGAGATCCGACATGAAGTCCGAAGAAGAGGTTGGGAAGTCCTAACCAACCCCATGCAACAAGTCGGAATCTTAATGGTTCAAGAGTTCTATGCCAACACATGGATCACTAGGAACCATGATCAAGGTATGAACCCGAGTCCAAAGAATTATCTCACAATGGTTCGGGGGAAATACTTGGATTTTAGTCCGGAAAATGTGAGGTTGGCGTTTCACTTGCCCATGATGCAAGGAGATGAACGCCCCTACACTAGAAGGGTCAACTTTGATCAAAGGTTGGACCAAGTCCTTATGGACATTTGTGTGGAAGGAGCTCAATGGAAGAGAGACTCCAAAGGCAAGCCAGTCCAACTAAGAAGACTGGACCTCAAGCCTGTGGCTAGAGGATGGTTGGAGTTCATTCAACGCTCCATCATTCCTACTAGCAACCGATCTGAAGTTACTGTGGATCGGGCCATCATGATTCATGGCATCATGATTAGAGAGGAAGTAGAAGTTCATGAGGCCATCTCCAATGAAATCTACAAAATAGCCGACAAGCCTTCACCCATGGCACGGCTAGCTTTTCCTCACCTTATTTGCCATCTATGTTACTCACCTGGAGTCATCATAGAAGGAGACATCCTCATTGAAGAGGATAAGTGATGAGCGGATAATTTGTACGCTTTTTGGCAGTATTTTTAGTATGTTTTTAGTATCTTTTAGTTAGTTTTTGTTATATTTTTATTAGTTTTTAGTTAAAATTCACTTTTCTGGACTTTACTATGAGTTTGTGTGTTTTTCTGTGATTTCAGGTATTTTCTGACTGAAATTGAAGGTTCTGAGCAAAAATCTGATCCAGAGACTGAAAAGGACTGCAGATGCTGTTGGATTCTGACCTCCCTGCACTCGAAGTGGATTTTCTGGAGCTACAGAAGCCCAATTGGCGCGCTCTCAACGGCATTGGAAAGTAGACATCCTGGGCTTTCCAGCAATATATGATAGTCCATACTTTGCCCAAGATTTGATGGCCCAAACCGGCGTAGCAAATCAGCATCAGAAATTCCAGCGTTAAACGCCGGAACTGGAATAAAATTTGGAGTTAAACGCCCAAACTGGCATGAAAGCTGGCGTTTAACTCCAGAAAAGGTCTCTACACATAAAAACTTCATTGCTCAGCCCAAGCACACACCAAGTGGGCCCGGAAGTGGATTTTTCTGTCATTTACTCATTTCTGTAAACCTTAGGATACTAGTTTACTATTTATAGGATCTTTTGACATTGTAATCGGAACCTTATGACCTCATGACATTTTTTACACGTTTTCTTGTATACTTCCACAGCATGAGTCTCTAAACCCCATGGTTGGGGGTGAGGAGCTCTGCTGTGTCTTGATGGATTAATGCAATTACTACTGTTTCTTATTCAATCATGCTTGCTTCCATTCTAAGATATCACTTGCTCTTAACCCGGATGAATGTGATGATCTGTGACACTCATCATCATTCTCAACTATGAACATGTGCCTGACAACCACCTCTGTTCTACCTTAGATTGAGTAGATGTCTCTTGGATTCCTTAACAAGAATCTTCGTGGTATAAGCTAGAACTGATGGCGGCATTCAAGAGAGTCCGGAAGGTCTAAACCTTGTCTGTGGTATTCTGAGTAGGACTCAATGATTGAATGACTGTGACGTGCTTCAAACTCCTGAGGGCGGGGCGTTAGTGACAGACGCCAAAAGAATCATTGGATTCTATTCCGGTCTGATTGAGAACCGACAGATGATTAGCCTATGCTGTGACAGAGCATCAGGGACGTATTTTCACTGAGAGGATGGGAGGTAGCCACTGACAACGGTGAAACCCTACATACAGCTTGCCATGGAAGGAGCCTTGCATGTTTGATGAAGATGACAGTAGGAAAGCAGAGATTCGGAAGATGGAGCATCTCCAAAGCCTCAGCCTATTCTCCATTACTGCAAAACAAGTACCTTTTTCATGATCTTTTGCTCTTCACAATCAATCCTGATAATTTCTGATATCCTGACTAAGATTTACAAGATAACCATAGCTTGCTTCAAGCCGACAATCTCCGTGGGATCGACCCTTGCTCACGCAAGGTATTACTTGGACGACCCAGTGCACTTGCTGGTTAGTTGTGCGGGATTGCAAAAGTGTTATTGCAATTTCGTGCACCAAGTTTTTGGCGCCGTTGCCGGGGATTGTTCGAGTTTGGACAACTGACGGCTTATCTTGTTGCTTAGATTAGGACTGTTTGTTTTTGTTGGTTTAGAGTCTTTTATTTGAGTCTAGTTTCATATTCTAAGTTTGGTGTCCATTACATGCTTTTATTTTTTTTTCTTTTTAAAATTCTCGTTTTTGCATGTTCTTAGTCCCTTTTTGATTCATAAAAATTCTAAGTTTGGTGTCCTATTTGTGTTTTTCTCTTTAAAATTTTCAAAAAAATTAGTGTTTGATTTTCTAAAATTTTAAGTTTGGTGTCATTTTGTGTTTTTCTCTTTCCTCTTTTTAAAAAATCAAATCTTTTTCATAAAAACTTTTCAATCATATCTTTTTAATTGCTGTTTTCAAAATCTTTTTAATTAACTAATTGATTCAGTTCTCAATTTGCTTTGATCTTCTTTTCTTTTTGATTTTCGAAATTTTATTCTTTTTTTTTATTTCTTTCTGTTTTTATTTTTATTTTTCGTTTAATTCAAAAAAAAAAAACAAAATTTATCTCTTTGCAATCATTATCATTTCCCTTTTGTCCATTATGGACTCAAGTGGAATTAATCAGTCCAAGAGGACTCTGGGGTCATATGCCAACCCCATTACAGCTGCATATGGGAGTAGCATCTGTATACCTCCCATCAAAGCAAGCAGCTTTGAGCTAAACCCTCAACTCATTATCATAGTGCAGCAAAATTGCCAGTATTCCGGTCTTCCACAGGAAGAACCTACTGAGTTTCTGGCACAGTTCTTACAAATTGCTGACACAGTACATGATAAAGAGGTAGATCAGGATGTCTACAGACTATTACTGTTTCCATTTGCTGTAAAAGATCAAGCTAAAAGGTGGTTGAATAACCAACCTACAGCAAGCATAAAGACATGGAAACAGTTATCAGACAAATTCCTGAATCATTTCTACCCTCCAAAGAGGATGACACAGCTAAGGCTGGACATCTAAGGCTTTAAACAAGAGGATAATGAATCCCCTTATAATGCCTGGGAGAGGTATAGAGGTATGCTTAGAAAATGCCCCTCTGAAATGTTTTCAGAGTGGGTACAGTTAGACATCTTCTACTATGGGCTCACAGAAAAAGCTCAGATGTCTTTAGACCACTCAGCTGGTGGATCTATACACATGAGGAAGACAATCGAAGAAGCTCAAGAGCTTATAGACACGGTTGCTAGAAACCAATACTTATATTCTAGCAATGAGTTCGTACCAAAAGAGGAGGTTATGGCATTAGTCACTGATCCTAATCCTCAAGAACAGATGAATGAGCTTAATCAACAATTGCTCCTGATGACAGAACAGTTAGCAGAATTTAAAGAAATGCTCCATGATACTAAGGTTGCTAACAAGAACATAGAACTGCAGTTGAATCAAGCAAAACAGCAAATATCTAAACAGATAACAGAAGGATGTCAAGCAGTTCAACTGAGGAGTGGGAAGACACTAAATAACACTGCTCAAAAGAGCAAAAAGCCAAACAAGGAACAATTGACAGAGGATAACCAAACCACTGTTAAAAATCCCTCTGAGGACAGTAAGAGCCCAGAGAGGAATGTTATTGGCGTTCAAACGCCAGAAAGGGAAGGAAAGCTGGCGTTAAACGCCCATTCCTTGCCCAATTCTGGCGTTCAAACGCCAGAAAAGGGGGAAAAGTTGGCGTTAAACGCCCATTTTCCTCCCAATCCTGGCGTTCAAACGCCCAAGGAGGATCAGACACCTGAAAGTGCTGATAATTATCCTTCTAACAAGGCTTCTTCAACCACTTCTGTAAGGAATAAACCTGCAGCATCTAAGGTTGAGGAATATCAAGCCAAGATGCCTTATCCTCAGAAACTCCGCAAAGCGGAACAGGATAAGCAATTTGCCCGCTTTGCAGACTATCTAAGGACTCTTGAAATAAAGATTCCGTTTGCAGAGGCACTTGAGCAAATACCTTCTTATGCTAAGTTCATGAAAGAGATCTTAAGTCATAAGAAGGATTGGAGAGAAACTGAAAAAGTGTTTCTCACTGAAGAATGCAGTGCAGTCATACTTAAAAGCTTACCAGAAAAGCTTCAAGATCCTGGAAGCTTTATAATACCATGCACATTAGAAGGCGCTTGCACCAAGACAGCCCTATGTGATCTTGGAGCAAGCATCAATCTAATACCTGCATCTACTATCAGAAAGCTTAGGTTGGCTGGAGAAGTCAAACTAACCAGGATATGCCTCCAACTTGCTGATGGCTCCATTAAACACCCATCAGGCATAATAGAGGATATGATTGTCAAGGTTGGGCCATTTGCCTTTCCCACTGACTTTGTGGTGCTGGAAATGGAGGAGCACAAAAGTGCAACTCTCATTCTAGGGAGACCATTCCTAGCAACTGGACGAACTCTCATTGATGTACAAAAAGGGGAAGTAACCCTGAGAGTCAATGAGGATGAGTTCAAGTTGAATGCTGTGAAAGCAATGCAGCATCCAGACACACCAGATGACTGCATGGGCGCTGACATTATTGACTCTCTGGTAGAAGAGATCAATATGACTGAAAGCCTAGAATCAGAGCTTGAGGACATCTTCAAGGATGCTCAACCTGATCAAGAAGAACTAGAGGAAGTAAAGGAATTTTCGAAAATTCCTCAGGAGGAGGATAAACCTCCCAAACCTGAACTCAAACCTCTACCACCATCTCTGAAATATGCATTTCTAGGAGAGGGTGACACTTTTCCAGTGATTATAAGTTCTGCTTTGGATTCACAGGAAGAGGAAGCACTGATTCAAGTGCTAAGGACACACAAGACAGCTCTTGGGTGGTCCATAACTGATCTTAAGGGCATTAGCCCAGCTAGATGCATGCACAAGATCCTATTGGAGGATAATGCCAAACCAGTGGTCCAACCACAGAGGCGGCTAAATCCAGCCATGAAGGAGGTGGTGCAGAAAGAGGTCACTAAATTACTAGAGGCTGGGATTATTTATCCTATTTCTGATAGCCCCTGGGTGAGCCCTGTCCAAGTTGTTCCCAAAAAGGGAGGCATGACAGTGGTTCATAATGAAAAAAATGAACTGGTTCCTACAAGGACAGTCACAGGGTGGCGTATGTGTATTGACTACAAAAGGCTCAATACAGCCACCAGAAAGGATCATTTTCCTTTACCATTCATAGACCAAATGCTAGAAAGACTAGCTGGTCATGACTATTACTGCTTTTTGGACGGCTATTCAGGCTACAACCAAATTGCAGTAGATCCCCAGGACCAAGAGAAAACAGCATTTACTTGCCCTTCTGGCGTGTTTGCCTATAGGAGAATGCCTTTTGGTCTGTGCAATGCACCTGCAAACTTTCAGAGGTGCATGCTCTCTATCTTCTCAGACATGGTAGAGAAATTCCTGGAAGTCTTCATGGATGACTTTTCAGTATATGGAGACTCATTCAGCTCCTGTCTTAACCACCTATCACTTGTCCTGAAAAGATGCAAAGAGACTAACCTGGTTTTAAACTGGGAGAAATGTCACTTTATGGTGACTGAAGGAATTGTTCTTGGGCACAAAATTTCAAGCAGGGGAATAGAGGTGGATAAGGCAAAGGTAGAGGTAATTGAAAAAGTACCACCACCTGCCAATGTTAAGGCAATCAGAAGCTTTCTTGGGCATGCAGGATTCTACAGAAGGTTTATAAAGGATTTTTCAAAAATTGCCAAACCTCTAAGTAATCTGCTAGCTGCTGACACTCCATTTATCTTTGATAATGAGTGCCTGCAGGCATTTGAGACCCTGAAAGCTAAGTTGGTCACAGCACCAGTTATCTCTGCACCAGATTGGACATTGCCATTTGAATTAATGTGTGATGCCAGTGATCATGCCATTGGTGCAGTGTTGGGGCAGAGGCATAACAAACTTCTGCATGTCATTTACTATGCTAGCCGTGTTTTAAATGATGCACAGAAGAATTACACAACCACAGAAAAAGAATTACTTGCAGTGGTTTATGCCATTGACAAGTTTAGATCCTACCTAATGGGATCAAAGGTGATTGTGTACACTGACCATGCTGCTCTTAAATACCTACTCACAAAGCAGGATTCAAAACCCAGGCTTATCAGATGGGTGTTGCTTCTGCAAGAGTTTGATATAGAAATAAGAGACAGAAAAGGGACAGAGAACCAAGTGGCTGATCATCTGTCCCGAATAGAACCAGTAGCTGGGGCGTCCCTCCCTTCTACTGAGATCTCTGAGACTTTCCCAGATGAGCAACTCTTTGCCATTCAGGAAGCTCCATGGTTTGCAGATATGGCAAACTATAAAGCTGTGAGGTTCATACCCAAGGAGTACAGCTATATGCAAAGAAAGAAATTAATTTCAGATGCCAAGTACTACCTCTGGGATGAACCATATCTCTTTAAGAGATGTGCTGACGGAGTGATCCGCAGATGTGTACCCAGAGGAGAAGCACAAAGGATCCTATGGCACTGCCATGGATCACAGTATGGAGGACATTTTGGAAGTGAGCGAACAGCCACTAAAGTCCTCCAGTGCGGCTTCTACTGGCCTACTCTCTATAAAGATTCCCGAGAGTTTGTGCGTAACTGTGACAGTTGCCAAAGAGCTGGCAACCTGCCTCACGGATATGCCATGCCTCAACAAGGGATATTAGAGATAGAATTTTTTGATGTATGGGGGATTGACTTCATGGGGCCATTCCCACCATCATACTCAAACACTTACATTCTGGTGGCAGTGGACTATGTATCTAAGTGGGTAAAAGCAATTGCTACACCCACTAATGATACCAAGACCGTGCTAAAGTTCCTCCAGAAAAACATCTTCAGCAGATTTGGTGTTCCCAGAATACTAATCAGTGATGGGGGCTCTCGTTTCTGCAACAAACAGCTATACTCTGCTATGGTTAGATATGGAATCAGCCATAAAGTGGCAACTCCGTATCATCCACAGACAAATGGGCAAGCTGAAGTCTCTAACAGAGAACTAAAAAGAATCCTAGAACGGACTGTGATGGCCCGAAGAAAGGATTGGGCAAAGAGCTTAGATGATGCTCTGTGGGCATACAGAACAGCATTCAAGACTCCTATAGGAACCTCTCCATACCAACTGGTGTATGGGAAGGCCTGTCATTTGCCTGTGGAACTGGAACATAAAGCCTATTGGGCAACCAGATTCCTAAACATGGATGCTCAGTTAGCTGGTGAGAAAAGACTGCTCCAGCTAAATGAGCTAGAGGAGTTCAGACTCAATGCCTTTGAAAATGCAAAAATTTATAAGGAAAAGGCAAAGAAGTGGCATGACAAGAGATTGTCAACCAGAGTCTTTGAGCCAGGACAAAAAGTTTTGCTCTTCAACTCCAGGCTCAAATTGTTTCCAGGAAAACTCAAATCCCGGTGGAGGGGTCCATATGTGATTACAGGAGTGTCACCATATGGATATGTTGAGCTTCAAGATATTGATTCTGACAAGAAGTTCATTGTTAATGGACAGAGAATCAAGCACTATCTTGAAGGAAATTTTGAGCAGGATTGCTCAAAACTGAGACTTGAGTGATTCTTAGCAGAAGTCCAGCTAAAGACAGTAAAGAAGCGCTTGCTGGGAGGCAACCCAGTCATTAGGAAGGTATATGATTAGTTCTTACAGAGGCAAGTATCAAAAATGAAGGAATTCACAGAGTTACAGAAGGATTCAGCTCAAAAAACAGAGAAAATGAGCTTACTGGCGAAAAAATGCCAGTAAGGGGCATTTTGGGCGTTAAACGCCAGAATGGGCACCATTCTGGGCGTTTAACGCCAGTAATGGTACCATTTTGGGCGTTAAACGCCAGAATGGGCACCATTCTGGGCGTTTAACGCCAGGTGTGCAGCATCCTGGGCGTTTTGGAAAAACGCCCAGTGACAAAGGAATTCTGGCGTTTAACGCCAGCCAGGGCACCTGGCTGGGCGTTAAACGCCCAAAAAGGGCTACAAATGGGCGTTAAACGCCAGAATGGGTGCCATTCTGGGCGTTTAACGCCAGCTTGGTGGGGGGACCACAATTCTGTTTTCAATTCAATTTTTTTCAAACTTTCCTTTTCTCACCCATACTTTTCTACAAAATCACACTTCAATCATTCATCATTCACTTTCAAATCTTCAAAAATCAAAACCACTCTTCAAATTTATTTCAAATCAATTACAAACAATGTTCAAAAATTTCACCCTTTTCTCAATTTCTTTCCATATCTTCTCAAATCTCCTTTCAAATTTCTCTCTTCTTTTTCGAAAACTCCCCTCCCCACCTTATAAATGCACGTTTGGCACCCTCATTCCATCACACCATTCGAATTTCCTCTTCCTCCCCCTCTCTTCTCTCTTTTCTTTTGCTTGCGGACAAGCAAACCTCTAAGTTTGGTGTGCTTTTCCGTGATCACTAAGCCAAGATTCATCAAGATCATGGCTCCTAAGGGAAAACAAACCAATTTAAGAGGAAAGAAAGAGGCTAATCCAAAGAATCTTTGGAATCAAGAGAAGTTCTTAACTAAAGAACATGAAGACCATTATCACAAAATAATGGGTCTGAGGTCAGTGATCCCGGAAGTTAAATTTGATCTGAAAGAAGATGAATATCCGGGGATCCAAGAGCAAATTCGAAACAGAGGATGGGAAGTTCTAACCAATCCTGAGACAAAGGTTGGAAGGAACATGGTTCAGGAATTCTACTCAAATCTGTGGCTGACAGATAAGCAGAGAATGACTGGAACCGCTTACCATACCTACAGAACCATGGTCAGAGGGAAAGTTATGTACTTTCATCTGGACAAAATAAGAGAAATCTTCAAGTTGCCTCAACTGCAAGATGATCCTGACTCCTTCAATAGGAGGATGGTGAGAGTAGATAAAGGGTTGGATCAAGTTCTAGAGGACATATGCCTCCCTGGAACTAAGTGGATAACCAATTCAAAGGGTGTCCCAAACCAACTCAAGAGGGGAGACCTCAAACCAATTGCAAGAGGTTGGCTAGACTTTATTGGGTGTTCCATATTGCCCACTAGCAACCGTTCTGAGGTTACCATCAAGAGAGCAGTGATGATTCATTGCATTATGCTTGGAAAAGAAGTGGAGGTTCATCATGTGATTGCTTGTGAGATCTACACAATTGCAAATAAGAATTCCACTGAAGCCAAATTGGCCTACCCAAGCTTGATCTCCTTGCTCTGTAAAGAGGCTGGGGTAAAGATGGGAGTAGATGAGTTCATACCCATTGAACATCCAATCACCAAGAAGTCAATGGAAGGACAAGTGCAAGACAACTCTATCAAGAGGAGGGCGCATGAGTTCCTCCCTGAATTCCCTGAAATTGGCTACTGGGCCAGCCTAGAAGCATCCATTAACAAGTTGCAAGAGACTATGGAGCAACTGAAGGAAGAATAGCAGAATCAGAACTGCATGATCTGCAAATTGCTGAAGGAACAAAAGAAGCAGGGGCGTGAAATCCAAGAATTGAAACGCCAAAAGCTCTCCTCTCAAGCTGAGGGAGCATCCACTTCTCAAAATCAAGGTTGTTGAGTCCTAACTCTGTGAAAACCTCTATCATTAGTAGCCTATGTTTTTGCGTTTTTTTATCTTATTTTGTTCTCTATTTTTATTTTCTAGTTTAATCTTATATTTAGTTTTGAGTCTTGTTCTTAGTTCATAATTAATAAAATTTAAGTATTCTGCCTTAAAGTTATGAATGTCCTATGAATCCATCACCTCTCTTAAATGAAAAATGCTTTAATCACAAAAGAACAAGAAGTACAGGATTTCAAAATTTATCTCTGAAACTAGTTGAATTAGTTTGATGTGGTGACAATACTTTTTGTTTTCTGAATGAATGCTTGAACAGTGCATATGTCTTTTGAATTTGTTATTCATGAATGTTAAAATTGTTGGCTCTTGAAAGAATGATGAAAAAAAGAGACATGTTATTGAGGATCTGAAAAATCATAAAAATGATTCTTGAAGCAAGAAAAAGCAGTGAATACAAAAAAAAAATTTCGAAAAAAAAAAGAAAAAGAAAAAAGAAAAGAAAAAGAAAGAAATAAAGTTGTGATCCAAGGCAATAAGAGTGTGCTTAAGAACCCTGGACACCTCTAATTGGGGACTTTAGCAAAGCTGAGTCACAATCTAAAAAGGTTCACCCAATTATGTGTCTGTGGCATGTATGTATCCGGTGGTAATACTGGAAGACAGAGTGCTTTGGGCCACAGCCAAGACTCATAAAGTAGCTGTGTTCAAGAATCATCATACTTAACTAGGAGAATCAATAACACTATCTGGATTCTGAGTTCCTAAAGAAGCCAATCATTCTGAATTTCAGAGGATAGAGTGAGATGCCAAAACTGTTCGGAGGCAAAAAGCTACTAGTCCCGCTCATCTAATTGGAACTATGTTTCTTTGATATTTTGGAGTCTATAGTATATTCTCTTCTTTTTATCCTATTTGATTTTCAGTTGCTTGGGGACAAGCAACAATTTAAGTTTGGTGTTGTGATGAGCGGATAATTTGTACGCTTTTTGGCAGTGTTTTTAGTATGTTTTTAGTATCTTTTAGTTAGTTTTTATTATATTTTTATTAGTTTTTAGTTAAAATTCACTTTTCTGGACTTTACTATGAGTTTGTGTGTTTTTCTGTAATTTCAGGTATTTTCTGACTGAAATTGAAGGTTCTGAGCAAAAATCTGATCCAGAGATTGAAAAGGACTGCAGATGCTGTTGGATTCTGACCTCCCTGCACTCGAAGTGGATTTTCTGGAGCTACAGAAGCCCAATTGGCGCGCTCTCAACGGCATTGGAAAGTAGACATCCTGGGCTTTCCAGCAATATATGATAGTCCATACTTTGCCCAAGATTTGATGGCCCAAACCGGCGTAGCAAATCAGCATCAGAAATTCCAGCGTTAAACGCCGGAACTGGAATAAAATTTGGAGTTAAACGCCCAAACTGGCATGAAAGCTGGCGTTTAACTCCAGAAAAGGTCTCTACACATAAAAACTTCATTGCTCAGCCCAAGCACACACCAAGTGGGCCCGGAAGTGGATTTTTCTGTCATTTACTCATTTCTGTAAACCTTAGGATACTAGTTTACTATTTATAGGATCTTTTGACATTGTAATCGGAACCTTATGACCTCATGACATTTTTTACACGTTTTCTTGTATACTTCCACAGCATGAGTCTCTAAACCCCATGGTTGGGGGTGAGGAGCTCTGCTGTGTCTTGATGGATTAATGCAATTACTACTGTTTCTTATTCAATCATGCTTGCTTCCATTCTAAGATATCACTTGCTCTTAACCCGGATGAATGTGATGATCTGTGACACTCATCATCATTCTCAACTATGAACATGTGCCTGACAACCACCTCTGTTCTACCTTAGATTGAGTAGATGTCTCTTGGATTCCTTAACAAGAATCTTCGTGGTATAAGCTAGAACTGATGGCGGCATTCAAGAGAGTCCGGAAGGTCTAAACCTTGTCTGTGGTATTCTGAGTAGGACTCAATGATTGAATGACTGTGACGTGCTTCAAACTCCTGAGGGCGGGGCGTTAGTGACAGACGCCAAAAGAATCATTGGATTCTATTCCGGTCTGATTGAGAACCGACAGATGATTAGCCTATGCTGTGACAGAGCATCAGGGACGTATTTTCACTGAGAGGATGGGAGGTAGCCACTGACAACGGTGAAACCCTACATACAGCTTGCCATGGAAGGAGCCTTGCGTGTTTGATGAAGATGACAGTAGGAAAGCAGAGATTCGGAAGATGGAGCATCTCCAAAGCCTCAGCCTATTCTCCATTACTGCAAAACAAGTACCTTTTTCATGATTTTTTGCTCTTCACAATCAATCCTGATAATTTCTGATATCCTGACTAAGATTTACAAGATAACCATAGCTTGCTTCAAGCCGACAATCTCCGTGGGATCGACCCTTGCTCACGCAAGGTATTACTTGGACGACCCAGTGCACTTGCTGGTTAGTTGTGCGGGATTGCAAAAGTGTTATTGCAATTTCGTGCACCAATAAGCCCATCACCAAGACGAGGATGGAGCAAGCAAGAGAGACCCCTCACGGTTCTCAAGAGATGCATGAGGAAGCTCATCATCAAGAAATCCCTGAGATGCCTCAAGGGATGCACTTTCCTCCAAACAAATATTGGGAGCAACTCAACACTTCCTTAGAAGGTTTGAGCCACAATGTGGAACAATTAAGGGTGGAACATCATGAGCACTCCATCATTCTCCAAGAAATAAGAGAAGATCAAAGAGCAATGAGGGAGGAGCAACAAAGGCAAGGAAGGGACATAGAAGAGCTTAAGGACATTGTTGGACCTTCAAGAAGAAGACGCCACTAGAGGTGGATTCATTCCTTGTTCTTTATTTCTTTCTGTTTTTCGGTTTTTAATGTTGTGTTTATCTAAGTTTTGTGTCTTTATTTCATGATCATTAGTATGTAACCATGCCTTAAAAGCTATGAATAAAATCCATTAATCCTTCACCTCTCTTAAATGAAAAATGTTTTAATTCAAAAGAACAAGAAGTACATGAATTTCGAATTTATCCTTGAATTTAATTTAATTATATTGATGTGGTGACAATACTTTTTGTTTTCTGAATGGATGCTTGAACAGTGCATATGTCTTTTAATCTTATTGTTTATGAATGTTAAAACTGTTGGCTCTTGAAAGAATGATGAACAAAGAGAAATGTTATTGATGATCTGAAAAATCATGAAATTGATTCTTGAAGCAAGAAAAAGCAGTGAAAAAGAAGAAAGCTTGCGAAAAAAAAAAGAAGGAGCAGTAGAAAAAGCCAATAGCCCTTAAAACCAAAAGGCAAGGGTAAAAAGGATCCAAGGCTTTGAGCATCAATGGATAGGAGGACCCAAGGAAATTAAATCCAGGCCTAAGCAGCTAAATCAAGCTGTCCCTAACCATATGCTTGTGTCATGAAGGTCCAAGTGAAAAGCTTGAGACTGAGTGGTTAAAGTCGTGATCCAAAGCAAAAGAGTGTGCTTAAGAGCTCTGGACACCTCTAACTGGGGACTCTAGCAAAGCTGAGTCACAATCTGAAAAGGTTCACCCAGTTATATGTCTGTGGCATTTATGTATCCGGTGGTAATACTGGAAAACAAAATGCTTAGGGCCACAGCCAAGACTCATAAGTAGCTATGTTCAAGAATCAAAATGCTTAATTAGGAAGTCAATAACACTATCCGAAATTCTAAGTTCCTAGAGAAGACAATCATTCTAAACTTCAAAGGAAAAAGTGAGATGCCAAAACTGTTCAGAAGTAAAAAGCTACAAGTCCCGCTCATCTAATTATAATTAATATTCATTGATATTTTGGAATTTATAGTATATTCTCTTCTTTTTATCCTATTTGATTTTCAGTTGCTTGGGGACAAGCAACAATTTAAGTTTGGTGTTGTGATGAGCGGATAATTTATACGCTTTTTGGCATTGTTTTTAGGTAGTTTTTAGTAAGTTTAAGCTACTTTTAGGGATGTTTTCATTAGTTTTTATGTTAAATTCACATTTCTGGACTTTACTATGAGTTTGTGTGTTTTTCTGTGATTTCAGGTAATTTCTGGCTGAAATTGAGGGACTTGAGCAAAACTCTGAAAAAGGCTGACAAAAAGGACTGCTGATGCTGTTGGATTCTGACCTCCCTCCAAATGGCGCGCTCTTAACGGCGTTGGAAAGTAGACATCCAGGGCTTTCCAACAATATATAATAGTCCATACTTCATTCGGAAATTGACGACGTCACTTGGCGTTGAACGCCAAGTACATGCTGCTGTCTGGAGTTAAACGCCAGAAAAACGTCATGATCCGAAGTTGAACGCCCAAAACACGTCATAACTCGGAGTTCAACTCCAAGAGAAGCCTCAGCTCGTGGATTGATCAAGCTCAGCCCAAGCATACACTAAGTGGGCCCCGGAAGTGGATTTATGCATCAATTACTTACTCATGTAAACCCTAGGAGCTAGTTTTATTATAAATAGAACATTTAACTATTGTATTAGACATCTTTGGTCTCAGTTTTGTTTTATTCTTCATCCTAAGAGGTTATTGATCACGTTTTAGGGGGCTGGCCATTCGGCCATGCCTGAACCTTTTACTTATGTATTTTCAACGGTGGAGTTTCTGCACACCATAGATTAAGGGTGTGGAGCTCTACTGTACCTCAAGTATTAATGCAATTCTATTTTCTTTTATTCAATTCTCTCTTATTCTTATTCCAATATATTCATTCGCACCCAAGAACATGATGAATGTGATGATTATGTGACGCTCATCATCATTCTCACCTATGAACGCGCGTGATTGACAACCACCTCCGTTCTACATGCAACCGAGCTTGAATGTGTATCTCTTAGATTCCCCAATAGAATCTTCATGGTATAAGCTAGATAGATGGCGGCATTTATGAGGATCCGGAAAGTCTCACCTTGTCTGTGGTATTCCGAGTAGGATCCTGGGAATCCGAAAAGTCTAACCTTGTCTGTGGTATTCCGAGTAGGATTCCGGTAATGAATGACTGTGACGTGCTTCAGACTCGCAAGTGCTGGGCGTTAGTGACAGACGCAAAAGAATCAAGGGATTCTATTCCAGTAGGAGCGGGAACCAACCAGTGATTAGCCATGCTGTGACAGAGCGCGTGAGCGTAATTTTCACTGTGAGGATGGGATGTAGCCTTCGGCCAGTGTGATGCCTCCAGACGATTAGCCATGCGAGTGACAGCGCAGAGGACCATTTTCCAGAGAGGATAGAAAGTAGCCATCGTCGAACGGTGAACCCCTATACACAGCTTGCCATGGAAAGGAGTAAGAAGGATTGAGTTGAAGCAGTAGGAAAGTAGGCGTTCTTGAGCCATACAGTATCTCCATTCGCTTATCTGAAATTCCTACCAATGAATCTGCATAAGTATCCCTTTTATTATTTCTATTTTCTTATTTCTATTTTCGAAACCATAAACCAATTTAATCTGCCTAACTGAGATTTACAAGATGACCATAGCTTGCTTCATACCAACAATCTCTGTGGAATCGACCCTTACTCACGTAAGGTTTATTACTTGGACGACCCAGTACACTTGCTGGTTAGTTGAACGAGATTGTGGAAAGAAAGTGCTGAGTTAGTTTTTTTTAGGCACATGCCAAAGAGCCATTATTGTTGATCACAATTTCGTCCACCATCTGCCATCATCGATGGCCAGTAATATCTTGCTCGGATTAGTTTCCTTGCTAGGGCTTTGGCCCCGTATATGATGGCCGCAACACCCTTCGTGGACTTCCCTGAGCACGCAGTCCGTCTGGTCGGGATGTAGGCACTTCAGTAAGGGCTGGCTGAGCCCCTTTTTAAAAAACTGTCCTTGAATGATCGCGTACTTGGCTGCCTCCCTTCTCAGCACCTTAGTGTCTTTTTCGTCGTCGGGGAGTTTGCCGCTTTCCAGGAAGCTAGTGATGGGATCCATGCAAGAGGGGCTCAGTCTCGACAGGTGTAGGGTAACTGCTGGCTCCTTCATCATACCCTGAATGAGAGATCGGTTACCTTCTCCTGGTTTCGTGCTGGCCAACTTGGATAGGAGGTCTGCCCGTGTGTTCCTTTCCCTCGGAACGTGTTGGATCGTGACCTCCTCGAATGGCTTGCTCAATTCCTTGACCTTCTCCAGGTACTTTTGTAATAGCGAGTCTCTGGCTTGGTAGCTTCCGTTTACTTGCGAGGTAACGACCTGTGAATCGCTGCACACTTCTAGCCTTGTCGCTCTGACTTCCTTTGCCAGGGCTAAGCCTCCTAGGAGGGCTTCGTACTCCGCTTGGTTGTTCGAAATGGGAAACTCGAATTTGATTGACTGCTCATACACGACCCCAGTTGGGCTCTCTAGGATGATCCCGGCACCCCCGGACGTTTGGTTGGAGGCCCCGTCAACATGGAGCCTCCACCGTGTATCCGTCTCTTCGGTTGGGTCCCTCGTTACTTCTACCAGGAAATCTGCCATTGCTTGCGCCTTGATCGCATGCCGGGGTTCGTATCGTATATCGTACTGGGAGAGTTCAATGGACCAAGTCATCATTCTTCCCGCTAAATCAGGTTTTCGGAGCACTTGTCGGATTCCTTGGTCCGTTCTCACGACAATCTGGTGGCCTTGGAAGTACTGCATTAATCTTCGAGAAGAGGTCAGGAGCGCCAGAGCTAACTTCTCCAGTTTGCTGTACCTCAGTTCTGCCCCTTGTAGTGCTCTGCTCACAAAGTAGTCTGGTTGTTGAGCCTTCCCCTTTTCTCGTACCAGGACCGCTACAAGGGCTTCCCCCATTATGGCTAGGTATAGGTATAGCGGCTCTCCGGTCTTGGGCTTTCCGAGCACAGGGGGTGTTGCTAGGATTTCCTTGAAGTGGTTAAACGCTTCCTCACATGCGGGAGTCCATTCAAATACTATTCCTTTCCTCATTAAATTAAAGAAGGGCAAGGCCTTTGCTGCCGATGCTCCGAGGAAGCGGGACAACGAGGTGAGTCGACCTGCCAGTCTCTGGACGTCTTTGACGCAGCTGGGGCTCTTCATTTGGAGTATTGCTTGGCATTTCTCGGGGTTGGCTTCCACTCTCATTTGGGTTATCATGAATCCTAAGAACTTCCCGGCCTCCATGGCAAAGGCGCACTTGAGAGGGTTGAGCCTCATGCCGTGTTGTCGGAGGAATGTGAACACGCTTTCTAGGTCACCTAGGAGGTCGTCAGGCTGTGTAGTCTTTGCGAGGATGTCGTCGACGTAGACTTCTACTGTCTTGCCTATGAGGTTGCCAAATATTTTGTTCATCAGCCTCTGATATGTTGCGCCCGCGTTTTTTAGGCCTAATGGCATTACTTTGTAGCAATAGGTTCTTCCTGGTGTTATGAAAGCTGTCTTTTCCTCGTCGGGTCGGTGCATCGGTATCTGATTGTAGCTGGAATAGGCATCCATGAAACTCAGATATCGATACCCCGCCGCCGCATCAACGGGTGCATCTATGTTGGGAAGGGGGAAACAGTCCTTGGGACACGCCTTGTTGAGGTCGGAATAGTCCACGCACATTCTCCATTTACCACTGTGCTTTTTTACCAGAACTACGTTTGACAGCCAGGTCGAGTAGTCTAGTTCCCGTATGAAACTTACTTCTAGGAGGCTGGCCGTCTGCCTGGCCACCTTCTCTGCTCTTTCTTGCGACATCTTCCTTCTTCTTTGGGCCACTGGACGGGTGTCCGGCTTGACAGCGAAGTGATGCGACATGACTTGGGGGTCTATGCCTGGCATGTCGGCCGGTGTCCAGGCAAATAGATCTCCATTAGCTCTGATCATTTCTACTAGAGGCTCATTCAATTCATGTGGGAGGTTTCTATTAACGAACATGAATTTTTCCTCTGTGTCGCCTACCCTGAACTTTTCCAGGTCCCCTTCTGGTTCTGGTCTCGGCTTGTCGTCAACTCTGGCATCTAGGTCGGCAAGGAACACTCCAGAGGCTTCCTTAGATTTCTTTCTCAGGGAGAGACTGGCGTTATCGCAAGCGACTGCCGTTTCTAAATCTCCTCTTATGGATCCTACGGATCCGTCATCAGCAACAAACTTCATTACCAGCAACCTCGTGTTGATTACCGCCTCGACGTCGTTAATCGTTTTCCTCCCCAGGATGATGTTGTAGGCAGTGGAGTCCCGTAGAACCACAAACTCGGCCATTATTGACCTTCGCCCTTGGCCCTGCCCCAGGGAGACCGGTAGAGATATTACCCCGTCTGGCTTGATGAAGTGGTCGCCTAGTCCTATGACATAGTGCTGGTGAGTCGTTAGGTCGGCGTCCCGTAATCCCAGTGCATCAAACACGTTGCGGAACATAATGTTCGAGTTTGCCTCAATATCCACAAGGATTCATTTGACGAGGCTGGTTCCCACCCTGGCCGTGATGACCATGGGTGGGCACTCAGGGACCTCGTTGAACCATTGATCTTCCGGGCCGAAAGAGATGACTAGCGGCCTCTTAGAATTTTGCGCCGACGAAGAGGAGACTGCCAGGACTTTGGCGTCTTTCCTGTGCGCTGATCTCGACTCTGGCGTTGTATTTTTGGCGGTCACCACGTTTATTATGGTAAGGCCGCGGTCACTGTTCTCTGGCTCTTGTCGTCGTTTCGCCGATCGGGTCTTGCCATCTTCATCGTGGTCGTGATGTCGTCTCCTCGGTTCCCTGATAAGGTGGGAGAATTCGGTCAGTTTACCGTCCCTGATCGCTTGTTCTAGCACATCTTTCAGGTCGAAGCAGTCCTGTGTTTGGTGCCCATAGCCTTTATGGTAATCACAGTAGAGGCTCTTGTTCCCCTTGTACGGTCTTTCAGAGGTCGGGGCTTCGTCAATATTCCCTTTTCGGCAATTTGTTGGTAAACTTCCATGATGGGGAGGGTGAGTGGGGTGTAGTTGGTGAATTTTCTAACCCGGGGAAACGATCTGGGTGCCTTGCTCGGGCCCCCGTCTCTGGCTTGCTCCTTCTGCCTTTCTCCGTTACCGTGTTGCCTGGGTTGATTGTAGGAGGGCTGCCGTTTGTTGGCAGCCACAACTTGGCTAACTTCTTCATCATTTATGTACTCCTTGGCTACGGTTTGGATCTCATGTATCGTCCAGACCGGCTTTGTGGTGAGGTGTTTTCGGAAGTCCTCATTGAGGAGGCCGTTCGTCAGACAAAGGCTGGCCACCAAATCGGTTAATCCCTCGATTTCCAAGCATTTGTCGTTGAACCGGTCTAGATACTTCCTGGTCGTCTCTCCGGTGTGTTGAGTCACGCTGAGGAGATTGATTGGGTGTTTTGCCTTCGCAATTCTAGTAGTGAATTGTGCTAGGAAGGCGCGGCTGATGTCGGAGAAGCCGGTCACCAAGCCCTGCGGGAGGTTATTAAACCACTGTATCGCACAGGTCCTGCCAGGGTGACCGGGAAGCCGCGGCACCTTACCTCGTCTCCTACTCCCTCCAGATTCATTCTGGCCTCAAAGGCCATGAGGTGTTCCAGTGGGTCCTGGGTTCCATCGTACCTCATGTCTGTTGGTTTGTCGAAGTGTTTCGGCAACCGGACTTCGAGGATTGATCGATGGAACGGGGTGGCGCCCATTATCACGGGCCGCCGTGTCCTCTCGGACCTCCCTTCTGCGCCTTCACGATCTCGCCCCGCGGTGCGCGTTTCCTTACCTCGGGCGTAGATAACTGTGTCATTTCGTCTTCTCGGGATATGCGTGTCTTCTCGACTACTTTCCGCTTCCGTTTGGGAGGCGGAGGTGTGACGGGAATGACTTCGGTGGGAGGCTCTCTCTCGGCTTTCGGGAGACGGGGAGTAGGTGGGGTCGGTATTTGGTTGGTGGTGATCCTGATTCGCTAGTTGTCGCTCCAGGTTCTGCACCCTATGGCGCAGTTCCTGCATTATCCTAGCGTTGTCGCTACCAGTTCCTCCGAAGGGGCGCCTCTCTTGAGCTCTCGAACGTAGCTCGGTTCGTCGTGGAGGGGACCTTAATCATTCGCGGGGGGAGGCAACGGAGGTCGCCCCCTCGGGGGCTGCTGCGCGGCCGTGATCCCCTGGACCTGGCACGATATCCATTCACGAGAACATCCCCACAGACGGCGCCAATGTTCGGTAGGTCGGGTACCGAACGGTTCGGGGTGATCCTCGTGTGGATAGCTGGGGCGTGATATGGAATGGGTCGTGTGGGCGAGACGGGGAGCTGACGTTCTGAGCTCTCGACGAAGGGGGGTGCCACCTGCAATGACACTTCGACGCTCAAGTCAGTCGAATGTGCAGGCGAAAAGGGGGTAAGGTAGTGTGTGATGTACCTTGGGGGAAGGACAGGTCCTTCCCCATTTATACCGTGTCAGAGGTGGGCCCTGCAAGGACAGGCCCACCTTCCTCGAAGCTTCCTCACAGTTGTAGTGGAGAGCTGTCAAGGACGTGTGTCCGGATCGCGTAGTGAGTTGTACATGCCCGACCGTTCGGGTCGGGTCATCAGTGGGTCGGGTTGACCCACAAGTGGCTTGGGCCAGGCCGTAACAGTTCTAATTAAAATGTTTCTCTTACATCCTACTGGGCAACCATATAAATTTTATCAGCATGAATTACACAAAACACCTATTTTGTTATTTTTCTTTTATTTTCAAGTTAGGTCTTCCCCAAAACTAAGATTTGTGATTTTGGTTCTTATAAGGAGCTTTAGTTCAAGTTTTGGGAGCCCTAAGCTTTGGGTTTCATACAGCAAAAATTGAGAAAACATTCTTTTTCATTTGTTGCTGTTCGCTAGAAAACTCTAAATTCGAGTTTGAGAAAATTGTTTTTTTTTCGATGATTATGGTGTGGATTAAGCTTAGTAGTGAGTTAATACGGTGAAGTTTATTTTTCATTATGGTATGTGTTGGTTCTTAGATAAATAATATATAATATATTGAAGTCTAAGTTGATTCTGTTGTTGAAGTTGAGAAGGAAAGAAAAGTGAAAAGTAAAAAAGAAAAGAAATGAATAAAATTCTATAGAAAATGCAGAATTTTGCCCAATTTTGGACAGCCAAAACTTGGAGTTCAAAATTCCAATAGAGGCGAGGTTTATTTTGTTGAGGAGTTCATTACATCTAGTATTATGTCTTTGAAGAACAGAGACTAAATAAATTTTGTAAAAAAGGTATGATTATTAGAAGTTGATTGGTTGAACATTGAAATTACAGGGCTGAAAGTAGAAAGTAGATCTCCATGTACACAGAACGTGACCAGTATGCAGAAATCGGAGTTCTATAAACCTATGAATAGTGAAGTGGCGATGAACAAGTAAGTAACAATGTGAAGGTTTTAGAATGACCTAGAGAATGGGGATTAAATCTATAGCTTCTTTTTTTAATTTTTTTCCTTCTTTTGAATTTGAATAAGACTTTAGTTGCTGAAGTGTTTGTCAATTTAAAATCTAGGAGACAATTTTATTGTCTCTTCATGATGCATTCAGGAATAGAGCAAATGTCACTTTTGAATAGTTGTGACTTCTGAGATATATATAATACAGGAGATAAAATTATTTTGTCTCATAACAAAGTGAAACAGAAGAAGGGTAGAAAAAAGAAAATCACACAGCCATGTATCCTGGTTCAGCCACCACGTGCAATGTGACCTACATTCACTCTCTCCCAAAACAATAAAAGAATTTTAACTATCTTTCACAAGATTACAAACACCAATTTTACTAATTTCTCACTTAATGTCTTTTTCATTGAAAAGAAACAAAGAAAAAATGAACTATAAAGTATAGAAAATTCAATGTAAAATTCTAAAGGAGAAGAAAGGGATAGCTTGTAAGTTATGAAAACCAAAATAGTATGCTCACTCCTAGAATCAATCTCTGACCGTTTACCCCTTTAATTGAGGAGTAAATCTTCCAAAGGTTGAACCTTTGGGTTGAACAGTTGACTTTCTTCTTTCCCAAATATCATAGAAGCAGTAGCAGCAACGTAGATGACAGCATTGGTGATTAAAGCAAACGTGCAAACAAACCTTGCTGCTTCTCTTTTATCCTTTTTCAATCTTCTTCAAGGATTTCTGCCATATATTAAAACTTTGGCTCCAGGTTTGATTCTTGACCTTTGATTTGTAGCAGAGTTTCATAGCCTCTACTTTCTTCAATTTTTCAGTTCGGTGCTTGAAAGAGAATAGCATTTTTAACACATTATCAATAAAGCACCAAGATGAAAAAGATTTTCTGATTTACCTCTTGATTTGATCTTAGATTTATGTACCCTAGATTTTGACTTGCTTAAATTTGGTAATCCACTTTTTCTTCTTTGATTTGAACCCTAATCAGACTTCCTCTTTCTTGCTTCCATTTTGGAGTGTTTCACGTAGATGAAAGAAAGGAGAGGAGAGAAATTGGGTTCGATCACAAGCTTGGTTCAGATGAAAATGTATTGCTTCTTTCCTTCTTGGATAGTAATATGCAACAATTCTTAGGCCATTAGTTGGTGAATGAGTGCTTATGGGCCTGAACTATTTTAGAGCTTTGTTATGTTGTTATTGGGTCTTATATGATTCCAATAATCTTTTGCATAATAAACAAATTAATCACACACAAAATTAGACTTTTAACCCAATAATAATGTTTATTCGTCATCAGTTAATTTATTATTTTTTTTAAACTCAACACCATGTATGTGAGGGGATATGCACGACTGATAAACCCCATTTGTAGGGTTTATCTTATGCTTCATTTAAGGGATTTTATGACTTTTTACCCACATTTATTCAATGAAATACCATGGTTTTGTAACTTCTCCCTTAATTGTGCTCAAGAGTGAAAACATGCTTTTTAGGTCTTAAAATAAAGAACTTTAATTCACCTTGATTCCATTAGATGCCTTGATATGTTTGTTAAGTGATTTAAGGTTTAGGAGGCAAAGATTGGATCAAGGGAATGAAGAAAGAAAGCATGAAAAGTTGGAGAACTCATGAAGAAATGAAAGAACCGAAAAGCTGTCAAGCCAACCTCTTCGCACTTAATTGATCATAACTTGAGCTACAGAGGTCCAATTGATGCGGTTCTAGTTGGGTTGGAAAGCTAACATCCGGGGCTTCGAAACGATATAAGATTTGCCATAGTTCCATCGCGCATAGGGGCGCGCACGTGCACGATACACGGACACGCCGATGGTGGCACATGACCCACTTAATGCAACATGTGGCCAGCGATTTTAGAAGTCTTGTGGGTCCAATCCAGCTCATTTCTGATGCTATTTAAGCCAAGGATTGAAGGGGGAATGGAGGGACTTTTCATATTTTATAAGTTAGTTACCATTAGTTTAGTTTAGCTTAGTTTTAGTAGTTAGAGTTAGTTTCTAGAGAGAGAAGCTCTCACTTCTCTCTAGGATTAGGATTAGGATTAGGTTTAGTTCTTAGATCTAGGTTAATCTTTGCTTTCTTCTACTTCTATCTTTCAATTCTTTGTTGTTACATTCATCTTCCTCTATTCTTTTGTTGTAATTTCCTTTATGTTGTTCTTATACTTTGTTGTAGATCTACTTTTGTTCCTCCTATTCTCTTTCAATTCAATTAGAGGTAATTCATAATAATTGTGTTCATTTGATTTGTTGTTGTGTAATTCCTTGCAATTGAGTAGTGTAGATTTACTTTTCTTGCAATTTTACTATGCTTTCCTTTTATGCCTTCCAAGTGTTTGATGAAATGCTTGGTTGGATTTTAGAGTAGAATTCTATACTCTTGGCTTGGAAAGGTAACTTAGGACCTCTTGAGTTACTAATGTCCAAGTAATTGATGATTGGGAGCCATTGACTCTAGTTCTCACTAATTGGATTAGTGGAGAGTTAGGACTTATGGACTAGGATTGATATAGCTCATTTAACTTTCCTTTACTACTAGTTAGAGGATGATTTAATGAGATTAATCCTTGCCAATTCTCATATTGTGGTTAGTGATTAGGATAGAGATCCTTGACCACCAACCCTTGCCAAGACCTTTTTAGGCCTTAGTTTACTTCCTTGCCATTTATCTTTCATGCTTCATATTAAAACCCCAAAATAACTCACAACCAATAACAAGACACTTTATTGTAATTCCTAGGGAGAACGACCCGAGGTTTCAATACTTCGGTTTATAAATTTAGGGGTTTGTACTTGTGACAAACAACTTTTTGTATGAAAAGATTATTGTTTGGTTTAGGAACTATACTTGCAACGAGAATTCACTTGTGAAATTCTAAACCATCAAAAATCCAATCATCAAAAATGGCGCCGTTGCCGGGGAATTGCAATGGTGTTATGTTATTGGTTATTGTATATATGTGAATATTGTGAATATATTGCCTTTTGCTTTATTTGCTAGTTGTAGAATTTTGTTTCTCTTAATTTCTATTAGCTTTTGAATTTTACTTTCTCTTTTCATCATGAATTCTCATTTTGGATATGAGTATGATTACAACTATGTTGTAGGAGATGTGAATTTCAATGACAACATGCATCAAGGATGGGACAACCAAAGGTGGGAGGAACCATATGCATATGATCAATCTTCATGGCAACAACCTCCACCAATGCACTATGAAGAAGAGTCATTCTATGATGCATACCAATCCAATGGCTATGGTGAATCTCCTTGTGACTTTCAAGAACCACCACCATATGCCTATGAATCATATCATCAACATGATCATCAACTATACTCACAAGCCTCTTTTCACCAAATACCTCCATATGACTCTAATCCTTATCCACCACACCAACCACCTTTTGAACCATATGAACCATATATGGAACCACAATTCCAAGATTGCTACTCCCAAGAATCAACTCAATACACACCACCACCTTACCAAGAAGAACCACCTTCCTACAATGAACCCTTTCTCCAAGACAATGAACCTTCTTATCCACTCCAATCTTCAATGGATGAAATCCTTAGCCTTATACTTCAAGGGCAAGGAGAAATGCAAAGGGAGACACTAGAATTCATGGCTACCTTGGCCAAGGTAGTAAGCATTTTAGCCTCCCAATGCTTGAGCACTCAAAGCACTCCCATGGTCACATGTGGAAAATCAATTAAAGAGCATAGCATGAAGGAGAGATTGGAAACTCCGGTGGAAAAGGAGGAATGCTACTTTGTGTTAGAACAATTGGAGAAACCTATGACCATTGAAGAAAAGGAAGAAGTGGTTGAAGACTTAGGAGATGCGGAACCTCCATGGGAACCTAGAGTTGAACAAAACCCCTCCAAGAAGATTGAAGTTGATGTTGAGGAGGAATGTGCACAACCTCCAAGGCATATTCCATATGAAGACTTAGAAGGAATGGAGCAAGAGTTGAGTTCCCGTGGTGATAAAGATCATGCATCCAATCTTCTTGGTGAAGAATCCTTTGAATTTGAAGAACCTTCTCCTAATGAATTTGAAAGTGATGTGGAGGTAGATTTCTCTCAACCTCCCATTTATGACTTGAGTGATGGAAAAGAGTTAGATGAAGTTGATGAACAAATGATTGAGAATGAAGAAGTTTATGAAGAGGTGGAGATTGACAAGGAAGCAAACAAGGGAGTAGAGCTTGCAAGCACATTGGAGACACCTCTCCCCAAGCCACCACCATCCATTCTCTCATTCAAGTGGGTAAATTCCTTATACTTAAGCTTTGTTATTCCCCTTGAATATGGTTTGCTTGAGACGGATGGTCAACTTAGATATATTTGTGGCTTTAAGAGTAAAAAGGAGATGGTTAGTGGTTGGAAGCATCATTCTAGGTTCATTATGGTCACATGTCCAAAGCTTGATAGCAAAGATTGGTGTATAACAAGAGTACATGGGTCTAGAAGGATGTTTGGTCACTTTGTTGAGAATTCACCTTGCTCACCACCCACATGGATTAATGATAATCAACTTGGAGATGGGTGTGAAGACAAAATATGGGATCCGGGAACACATGAGGATCAACATTAGGAGCCCATAGTTTGTGAAGAACTCCATCAAAGCTTGGAGATATTGATCTTAAATGATGGAGCTTATTGGAAGTCCAAGCATTGGTGGAAGTTCCAAGATGAGTACAAGCACAAGCCACCTTGAGAAGAGCTCCCTATAAGTCCAACTTAAGGACAATAAACAAAAGTGCTAGGTGGGAGACACCCAACCATGGTAAATTCTTTTCATTTTTTTCTCTTTTGTACATACTAATAGAATTAGTTTACTTTCATGTTGTGTTGAGTTTTGAGTTTAATTGGTAGTTTAGAATGTTAAATAAGGTTTTAGGGTGTTTTGGTAGCTGTTTGGAGGTTTGGAATACTTGGATTGGTGCAAAAACATAGCAAAACTTTTTGAAAAACAGAGCACCATCCGCGCGCACGCGTACATGGCGCGTACGCGCACTTCAAGCATTTTCGACCACTTACGCGCACGCATTTATGGCGCGCGCGCGTAGATGCAGAAGTTCCACTCCCAGCCAACAAACCCGAGAGTTAGGCCTTCACTGTGCGAACGTTGAGCCCCAGGCCCAACACCATCCGCGCGTACGCGCACCTGGCGCGTACGCGCCCATCATGCTGAATTCGCAATGCACGCGCAAGCACACATGCCGCGCGGGTGTGGATTAGGCCACCTGCGCCCCTGGTAATTTTACCAAAGAGTTGTGCCAACTCTGGGCCAACATTGAGCCGCCGGCCTGACTAGCCACCCACGCAGACGCGTACTGTACGCGTCCGCGCCCCTCTCTCTGTTCCACCACCCGCGCGCGCGCACCATGCGTGCGTGCGCGTGGATGCCCTTTCTTCCATTCACTACATTTCTTTTCTCCCCCTCTTTCCATTTCTTTCCTTCTCCTTCCTTCTTCCCTTCTCCTACCCCTCATCCAACACTTCCAAACACCATGGATAACCATTTATTTTAGTTAGTTAATTAGTTAGTTGGTTAGTTGATTAGTTAGTTTTAGTTTAGTTTTTATTTTATTTTCTCTCTTTTCATTATGAGTGTTGGATTATTGACTTTGTTTACTATACATTACTGCCTTTATTGCCTAAATGCTATTTTAGCATGAATGTTTTTAGATAATCTTTGTTGGATTCTATGATTGAGGTTATATTTTGCTACTTGGTTTTGAGTTCTTCATGCTTACCTTTTAAGAATACCAAGTGATGAGAATTGCCTTCGAGCTTGTAACTCTTCTTGAATTACATGATTTGGCTACCATGTGATTTGAGCCTTATTTTGTGCTTAAGCAACCTCTTGATGGATGATGTTGAGCATTTACCTTAGTGCATTGTATTTCATGATCATATGCATCCATATATGTTTGGCTTGAATGCTTTCATGCTTCTTTAATGCTTGTTTTACCTTACAAGTTCACTTAAAGCATCTCAAGCATACTAGAATGAGTAAAGTGCATGCTTCTTTTGTGACATAGCTTTTATGCTAATGTGTGTTCTAAACCGCACAATTTAGAATTCACACACCTAATATTTCTTAATATCACACTAATTCACTCACTCAATTCTAGTGATTTACCTCACTCCAACAATGTATGCTTCCTTGCTTTTGTATTGTCTCATCTTATGGTGTTATATTTTTGTCTTTCATGATGAATGCACCACAAGCAATAACGGAAGCAAGACTAAGAACACGTAGCAATCCGGAGAGTCGCCGTACCCCCTTGCTCATCTTTGAGTGCACCGAGGACGGTGCAAACTTTTGAGTGTGGGGAGGTTGTCCGACCGGTCGGTGATTTTGGGTGACAAATTTCTAATCCCAACACTTTTGTATTTCATTTTAGGTTTTTAGGATTTTTGTTGCATTTTTTTGCATATATATACACAATAAGCTTAGTCAAATAATGAAAATTTTCAAGATTTCTATCTATAGGGCACCAATTGATTTGAGTGAAAACTTTTCATAGAACTTGCTTGAATCACATATATATATATATATATATATATATATATATATATATATATATTGTGGAACATGGTTTTTGAGCTAAGAATACAAGCTTGCGAGATTCGAGCCTAATGGTGTGGTTACATCTTATAACCACTTATTTTCCTTCTTGTGTGCATTATTCTCTTTCTATGATTGTAATGAATTGTTTGATTCTTTGTGTCCATTATTTTGTGTATTCATGTATTTATATGATTGAGGCCATCATTTCATTAGCTCACTTACCCAAATAGGCTTACCTTTTATCTTCCATTGTTAGCCAATTTGAGCCTACGCTTAACCCACTTGTTCTTATTTTAGCACATTACAAGCCTTAAAACGAAAAACAATAATTGTCCTTATTTGGATCTTTGATTAGCTTAGGCTAGTGTGTGTGAGTATCATTCAAGTGTGGGAACCTTGGGATATTGGGTGAATAAAAGGGTAGTTTTGTATTATTAGTGTAAATATTGGGCATTGGGTACATACTCATGTATTGATCAAATGTAAAACCTTATGCATTGATGCTCTTGTATATAAAAAAATGAGAAAAAGAAAAGAAAAAGAAAAAAAAATAATATGGAAAAGAAAAAAAATATAGAAAAAAAAGAAATAAAAAGAAGAAAAAGAAAGAAATAAAAAAAAGGGGACAAAATGCCCCAAAGCAAAGTGTAGCTTAATAAAATCAATGCATATGTGTTTTGAAACGAAAAGGGATACATGAGCATGCGAAAAAGTGAGAAATGGGTAGTTAGGTTAGAACTTAATTGTATAGGATGTAATAGGTTAGGTGGGAAGTCTAAGCTTATCAAAGATTCAAACTTCAAACTCACTTGACCAAATATCCATCCTACCTTGACCCTAACCCCATTACAACCTAAAGAAAAGACCTCATGATAGATGTATGCATGCATGAAATATATGTTGATTGTTAGAAGAAGAACAAATCTTAGAAAGCATGATTAGGGGAGAATTGAGTGAATCAACCCTAAACATTTGAGCGAATAGAGTGCAAACACTACCGGTGAGGGTTCGATTGCTCAATTACATGTTTCCACCCATAAGTGTCAATTTTCATGCAAGTTTGTAAAAATATTTAATAGCTCAATTCAATTGTGGTTTGCCATGGTTGTTAATACCTTTAGACCTTGTGCATATATGCTTCTTGGGAATTGATTTATTTTGACCAAGCAATTGCATTCATTTAGATAGTTGCATATAGGTAGATTGCATTTAGTTAGTTTCCATTGAATAAATGCCATACCCTTACTTCATTCTTGGTTTAAGCATGAGGACATGCTTGGTTTAAGTGTGGCGAGGTTGATAAACCCCATTTGTAGGGTTTATCTTATGCTTCATTTAAGGGATTTTATGACCTTTTACCCACATTTATTTAATGAAATAGCATGGTTTTGTAACTTCTCCCTTAATTGTGCTCAAGAGTGAAAACATGCTTTTTAGTTCTTAAAATAAATAACTTTAATTCACCTTGACTCCATTAGATGTCTTGATATGTTTGTTAAATGATTTAAGGTTTAGGAGGCAAAGATTGGATCAAGGGAATGAAGAAAGAAAGCATGAAAAGTTGGAGAACTCATGAAGAAATGAAAGAACCGGAAAGCTGTCAAGCCGACCTCTTCGCACTTAATTGACCATAACTTGAGCTACAGAGGTCCAATTGATGCGGTTCTAGTTGGGTTGGAAAGCTAACATCCGGGGCTTCAAAACGATATAAGATTTGCCATAGTTGCATCGCGCATAGGGGCGCGCACGCGCACGGTACGCGGACGCGCCGATGGTGGCACATGACCCACTTAATGCAACACGTGGCCAGCAATTTTAGAAGCCTTGTAGGCCCAATCCAACTCATTTCTGATGCTATTTAAGCCAAGGATTGAAGGGGGAATGGGGGAACTTTTCATATTTTATAAGTTAGTTACCATTAGTTTAGTTTAGCTTAGTTTTAGTAGTTAGAGTTAGTTTCTAGAGAGAGAAGCTCTCACTTCTCTCTAGGATTAGGATTAGGATTAGGTTTAGTTCTTAGATCTAGGTTTTTATCTTTGCTTTCTTCTAATTCTATCTTTCAATTCTTTGTTGTTACATTCATCTTCCTCTATCCTTTTGTTGTAATTTCCTTTATGTTATTCTTATACTTTGTTGTAGATCTACTTTTGTTCCTCCTATTCTCTTTCAATTCAATTAGAGATAATTCATAATAATTGTGTTCATTTGATTTGTTGTTGTTTAATTCCTTGCTATTGAGTAGTGTAGATTTACTTTTCTTGCAATTTTACTATGCTTTCCTTTTATGCCTTCTAAGTGTTTGATGAAATGCTTGGTTGGATTTTAGAGTAGAATTCTATACTCTTGGCTTGGAAAGGTAACTTAGGACCTCTTGAGTTACTAATGTCCAAGTAATTGATGATTGGGAGCCATTGACTCTAGTTCTCACTAATTGGATTAGTGGAGAGTTAGGACTTATGGACTAGGATTGATATAGCTCATTTGACTTTCCTTTACTACTAGTTAGAGGATGATTTAATGAGATTAATCCTTGCCAATTCTCATATTATGGTTAGTGATTAGGATAGAGATCCTTGACCACCAACCCTTGCCAAGACCTTTTTAGGCCTTAGTTTACTTCCTTGCCATTTATCTTTCTTGCTTCATATCAAAACCCCAAAATAACTCACAACCAATAACAAGACATTTATTGTAATTCCTAGGGAGAACAACCCGAGGTTTCAATACTTCGGTTTATAAATTTAGGGGTTTGTACTTGTGACAAACAACTTTTTGTATGAAAAGATTATTGTTTGGTTTAGGAACTATACTTGCAACGAGAATTCATTTGTGAAATTCTAAACCATCAAAAATCCAATCATCAACGGCACCGAAAGGCCACACACAAGAGAGGCAGGATTATGTAAATTTTGGCAGTGGAGTTTAGGTTGCATACATAAGACTATCTTAGTTGTTCAGAAGTCATGTACGTTGGGTTAGGCCTCCTTGGTGAGCTGATTAGTGCTAATAACTGACTTAAAAATTTAAAATTGAAAAAGCTCAAAATTCATTGTAAATAATTCTAAACCAGGATTCAACACTATAAAAGTTTAGTTCAAAATGTCGAAATTCAAAACAATAACTGAGAGTTAAATTCCAAGACATCCTCCCCTAGAATCACAATAGAGTACACAATCATTGGTTATGAGAAATTGAAATTTTGTTACAATTACAAAAATTTAAATTGATTAGAAATTAAAAAGATAATCAGTAACTAAATTGTAAGAAAGTATAATAAATGGGCAAAGTAAAGAACTAACTAAGAAAGTATGAGATAAAAAGACAATAATTAAAATGATAACTATACTAAGAAGCAACTAAATTAAACTAGAAATGATTAAGACAATTAACTAATAAAAGAGAGAGAATTCAAAAATTAAAAGTGTTAGTTAAAGTTGAGGATTAAAAAGTACTATTTTTGTTACTAAGCACAAATATAGTAATTGTTAAGAATTAATCTTAATTCGTCAACTTCTAAAAAAAGAAAAAAATTATAAAATATAAAATATAAAATTTATGTATTTTTATCCAAAAAATTTTGTGCTTTCACGAAATTTTTGTTAGAAGAAATTTTTCCCTTAAAACTAAAAATAAAAAATGAAAAACATGGAAACTTCAATAACAATAACACGCAAAAGTTTGTGAGAACTAAGCCTAGAAATTAGTGAAGTTACATATAGAATAGTTACATAGACAAAACAAAACACACACACACGCGCACACACACACACACATATATATATATATGACTAAAAAAAATAAGAGTTCACCAAGTAGAAGAAGTATATATATATAGACTAAAAAAAATAAGAGTTCACCAAGTAAAAGAGGCTTCTTCTTCTATACTTATCCGACCTCTATGAGATTAGCCGCGACGAAGGAAGTTCAATTCTATATATTCGAATAAGTAGCTAAGTCCCAAAAAATATCTCCTATTTATCTAAAAGGGGATCTTAACCTTCCTAAAAAAGGGAATACGATTATCCACCACTAAAGGTGGAACTACTCTAAAGGTGGTTTATCTTTTCTATTATAAATATACTGACAAGTCTCAAGTATATTCATGACCTAATCTACTAAAATCCTGTTTAAACCCTTGCTGACTTAGGTATCGGAGTCTTTTGCAGGTACCACCCTCACCTCGTCACAAGGAACACAGATGGCCAGGACGGATCCAAAAATGTTATCATGGGGGCCAATAATATATATAATATAAAAATATATATGCAAATAAATTATAGTGTAAGATGCATTACAAAAATATATTGATAGAGAATATATATTTAAAGTACAAAAAAATGTGCACCTTTTACTAACGAAATGGTACACGTCAATTCTTCATATCATATAATTCATCGATAATATAATCTGTGTCAAATCTTTTAGCAATCTTCTTCTCAATATAAATCAAAAGATAATTAGCAAGCAATTCATCTTCCAGAGTTAAAGCATTCAATATGTTGATTTTCTCGTTGCAAAGCTTGACAAAGATCATGACTAACTTCCAAAATATTTCTCATCAAATGCAAAACAAAGACAAATTCAAAGGATGTGATAGCATCATAAGCAACACTAGCATCACCACGAGTGGAGAAATTACCTTCTTCGGTGCTTTTTTCAAGAACTTCACAAGTAGTATCAAACATGCATAGCAAGCTACCTACAGAATTCAAATGAGACCCCCATCTAGTATCTCCACCTCTTTGCAAAGTACCAATTTGATTAAGTCCACTACCTGTCACAATTTGATTATTGACAATTAAGTTAGCAACATTATTTGCTTGAGCAACCCTTAACTAATCATGACGTTTAGGAGAAACAGTCACAACATTTACAATTAGTGTAAGTTTTGAAAAGAATTGATGAACATAACAAACTTCTTTGGCTGCAGAAACAAGTGCTAGTTGTAATCGATGAGCAAGACAATGAATGTAATAAGCAAAAAGGTAATCTTTCAAAAATAGAGTTTGCAATTCATTCCATTCACCACGCATATTACTAGCTCCATCGTACCCTTGTCCCCTAAGATTTTGGACATCAAGATTATGACGAGAAAAAACTGATGAAATTTCTATTTTTAATGTCAAAGAACATGTATCAGAAACATGTATAAGATCAAAAAATCTTTCTTGAACACAGCCGTGCTTGTCTACAAATCTCAAAATCACAGACATTTGTTCTCACTTTGACTCATCTCTTGCTTCATCAATAATTATACAAAATTTAGAATCACTAGTTTCTTCTCAAATTGTTGCACGCACTTTTCTAGCAAAGATATGCAATATATCTTTTTGAATACCGGGAGATATATATTGAGTATTTTCAGGAGTATTTTCAAGGACAACATTATTAACATTCTGATTACAGGAAGCTAAAAGCTTAATTAACTCAATAAAATTTCTCCTATTCAAAAATCCAGGACTTTCATCATCGCCTCTAAATACACATGCTTGAAATGCAAGTCATCGAATAGCATTAATAGATGTCTTCAACCTTAAACGGTCATTTGCAATAGTTTCATCACTATGCCTATCAAGAACTTTGCTTATATGCTTAGATTGAGCCAATAAATCATCACAAGATTTCACACATAAATTATGGGGAGAATCAGGAATAGATGTAAAACCCGGTTAATTAACGGCTAATTAATCCATAAATGAGAATTTATTCTAGAAAGCCTAAAATGTGATTTTTATGGCTAAACGTGATAGAGGAGACTGAGACGAGAATTTTGGTACCAATTTTATAGAATTCGGACCAAGATTGGACCGAACGGGCCAAACCAGGCCAACCGGACCCAAAGTGAGCCCTTGGCCCAACATAACTTAACCAAAACCCTAGTTTTCAGCACTCTCTCTCCTCATTACACACACAAACACGCTGAATTAGAGGGAAGGGGGGAGAAGAACACTCTCTCAAGTTCTTTCTCTCACTTGATCTTCAAACCTCCATAACTTTTGATCTAGAGCTCCGATTGCCGCTCCGTTTGCGGCCACGCGTTCACTGCAGAGAGCTCTACAAAACCCATACAACTAATCTTGAGGTAAGCCACGTGTTTCTGTTCGAAATTCCAGCCCTTATTTTCGAGTTTCATGGGTAAAATGTTGAGATTTTGGGTTCTTTGATGTTATAGGACCCAACTCTCTTGAAGGAGAAGGTTAATCTTGTCTCCTTGGACCTTGGGTGTGGTAAGATTCTCAACCCTAGTGTAATTTTGTTGTTCTATGATGTTTGGGTTTTGAGATGTTGTGTATGGGTATGATGGTTGTGGCTTAGGTTGTGTATGTGTGGATATTGGAGCTTGATTGGTGACTTTGAAAAGCTTGGAAAGGGTTTGGTGGTGAAAAATCTGTTCTTGGAGGTGTTGAGGCCTTGAGAGCTTGTGGATAAGTGGTTTGGAAGTGCTCCGGTGGAGCTTGGGAAAGTCGGCTAAGGTATGGTTTCGGTTTCCCGTATCTAATATGTAATGTGGTAGGAAATACTTAGGCTAGAGGCCCTAAGATAGGCATTGAATTATTGATGTTGTTGAATGATTGAGATATATGATGTGGTCATATATGTGATGATGATTATTGATGCCTTGGTGGTATGATGTATGAGAAATATGCATGTTGTGATATATGCTTGATGATTGGTTATGGTTGAATTGTGGGTTGAACCATGTTGATGGTGAGTATGATGTTGATTGTGTACAATAATGATTTATTGGAATTGGTGTTGTTGAGAATTGGCATGAGGAATAGTATATGATATGTCAATGTGTTTGAGTTTGAGCCACTTGGGTGAAGTGGGGTAAAATGATGAGATAGTGATTTTGGTAATTTGTGGTAATGTGTCAATGTGTGAGTTGAGGAGGCTTGATGTTGAATTTGATATATTTGATTGATTTCAAAGAAAAGGGATGAACTTGGCATGTTTTGATTGGTTTTGAAAAGAGTTGGAAATGGCTTGTTTTGAAATTGGCACCTTGTGGTTTTGTATGAAAATATGGTTTTTGGGCACACTTTGGCGGGACATAACTTGGACTACGGATCTCCGTTTTGTACCAAATCTGTTTAGAAATGAAATTGGATCCGGGATGTCCATGCCGTTCAAAGAACGGGTGAAAAACGATTTAAAATGAGGAAGTTATGTCCGTTGGAAGATTGGGGTTTAAACCTGTGAATTCTGCAGCTTTTAACTTAGAAAATTTTTAGCAGAATGACCCCTTGCGCGTGGGCGCACTTGGCGCGTACGCGCCGTTCTTCCGAAAAGTGCCATCCACGCGTGCGCGTGATGTGCGCGGGCACGCCGATTGTGCTGCACCAAATGCCCAGCCATTTTACAGAGAGTTATGCCAGAACTGTGCCGGTGTTGTGCCTGGGGCACGAGAACACCCGCGCGTACGCGTGGTTGACGCGTTCGCGTCGATTGGCAAGTTTGTAATCCACGCGTTAGCGTGCATGACGCTTACGCGTCGATGAGTTTTTGGAGGCCATCCACGCGTGCGCGTGGAGTGCGCGTACGCGTGGCCCTGTTTTCATCCCAAAGTTAATTTTGAGTTTTAAAAGCCAAATCTCATACTTCTAAGCCTCCGATCTCACCATTTATGTCTTAAATCATTATGACATGTCTAGCTATTAAAAAGGGGCTAGTGAATGAGGTAACTTGCGAGTGAAGCAAGGGAAAAATGAATGATCAATGAGGATCAAGATGATTATGTGAGATGCGGAGGATGGTGGTGGAAGTGATTGTTATGCCATGGGCCGAAAGGCTATAATTGTTAATGAAACGGCTGGTTATAGATTTAACCGTGAGCCGGATGGCTGGTTATGGATTTAACCGTGAGCCAGAAAGGCTGTGTATGATATGAATATTGGCTGGTTCTGGACTGAACCATGAGCCGGATGGCTGATATGGATGTTGATCCATGGATGAGAATTCATGCATGTTTATGCTGAATTATTGATAATTGAGATTTGCACTTCCACTATCAGAGGCACGAGATCCCTAGGAGAAAGCAGTGGCTAGCCACCACGTGCTCCAGGTAGAGGCTCGAGACTCTGTTGACCCTATGTCGTAAGTGTGGCCGGGCACTGTGAAAGACCCGGATGAGCTCGCCCCCGAAATATTCACCAGTGAGGGTGATGGATATGGATCATGTTTATGATCAAGTTTATAACGAGTATAACTCGAGTTGGGGATGCGCGACAGAGGGACAGTCTAATGGTTAGCGACCAGGACTTGTCGGGTTGGCTCTATAACCGACAAGATGATATCATCGGCCACTAGGGACAGACATTCATCATATGCATACTATGTGAATTGTTTGAGATTGCCTATTTGACTGCATATTACTTGCTAATTGTCTAAATGTCTTAATTGCTCCTATTTGTATATTCTTTGTCTGATATAACTGTGTTTGCTATAATATACTCCTGCTGGTGGTTGGGAGGTTTGAAGGAATTGGAAAGGGAAGTATTAGTTAGACTGAAGAATTTTTAGTCAGATGCCCTTATATGGTTTAGCTTGTTTATAAGCTTTGATATTATCTGGAGGAAGTTCTAGGATTGCCTTTGGCTTTCCTCTATTATTATGTATTATATATGTGGAAGCTGTTACCATGCTGGGGACCTCTGGTTCTCACCCATGCGGATTTTGTGGTTTTCAAATGCAGGACGTGAGGTTTCCCGCTGAGGCATGCTGGAGACTTCTAGATTTGCGAAGATTCTTTGTTCTCGGGACTATGTTTTGGTTTATATGTTTCGCTTAGATACTTTTATCTCCATTAAATAATACAAACTGTGATGACTCCTCTTATGGGAGATTTTGGAGAATAGGTTTTATGTATTTGTGTCCCTTTGGGTTTCCTTTGGGGTTTTCCTTATTTTATCATATGTATATATTGCTATGCTCGGACCGGTTATCTTCGCAGCCGGATTTTGAGTCTTGATATTCCTGTTTTTGACACTCCTTTGTATATATATAATCTCGCATTGGTTACCCTTGTTCGTTACGTTATCGATCGGAGTGTTGCGCTTTTGAGTTGCGATTTTTGTTTACCCCTTTTTCTACAAAGGCTCCTAGTTATAATCAATCATTCATACTACTATACGTACTAAATTTTTATTTTAGAGGTCGTAATACCTTGCCATCTCTGACTTATGACTTAAGCATAAGTCTCTGTATGGTAGGGTGTTACATTATGATATCAGAGCAGTTCGTTCCTATAGAGCCTGAGGGATGGACTGACTATGTTTCTGTGCATTCTCTGTGTGTGTGTTATGTGCTATTAGTATATCTGCTTGATATAATTGGCATAAACGTTCATGAGCATGCATTTGGGACTTTGAAGCACTAGACTTCCGATATTGAGACTGATCAACTTAATATCGATTGTTGGGTGTGTATAGGAACCAGATGGTGCCTCGTGGACGCGGTAGAGGTAGTGTGAGAGGTCGTACGAATGCTCGTGCACCGGAGAATAACCCTAATGACCCGGTGAACTTTATGACTGCGTTGGAGAATATGGCTGCTGCTATGCAAGCCACTACTGAGGCTCTTGGTCAACAGATGAACAACCATGGTAATGATGGAGGTGGAGTTCAGGGCCCGATGACCTTGGCAAACCTTTTGAAGGTTAATCCGCCTAGGTTCAAGGGAACTACTAGCCCGACTGAGGCTGATACATGGTTTCAGGCTATAGAGCGAGTATTACAAGCACAAGTGGTACCTGAAGGACAGCGTGTCGAGTTTGCCACCTATATGCTCACCGGTGAAGCGTCGCATTGGTGGCAAGGCATCCGACGTCTTCTGCAGCAGGGTGATGACTATATCACCTGGAATGTCTTTCAAGAAGAGTTCTATAAGAAGTACTTTCCGACTTCTGCTAGGACGGCTAAGGAACTTGAATTGTTATAGCTGAAGCAGGGTACTATGTCCATATCAGAGTATACTGACAAGTTTGAGGAGCTGTTCAGGTTCTCTCGTATGTGCCAAGGAACTCCGGTGGAATATGAGGAATGGAAGTGTGTTAAGTATGAAGGAGGACTCCGGAGTGATATCTTCAGTTCAGTAGGGCCAATGGAGATTAGGACTTTCTCCGAATTGGTGAACAAGTGTAGGGTTGCTGAAGAGTGTGTGAAAAGGGCAACCGCTGAGAAAGGGAGTCACAAAGGATCATTCCCACAGAACTGAGGGAAGAGCTTTGCACCTAGAGGTCCGTCTTTCAAGAGGGGAAGCTCTTTCAAGAGGCCCAACAACAACAATTTCCAAGGGAAGAAGTTTGGGAAGCAACCTCAGAATGATCAAGCTTGTACTAGGTGTGGAAATCACCATCCAGAAGTACCATGCAAGGCCGGATGGGGTTTGTGCTACAATTGTGGAAAGGCGGGGCATAAAGCCGCAAGTTGTCCGGAAAGGCAGAAACAAGGTGCTGGAAAGGCACAACAGACTGGTCGAGTGTTCACCACTTCAGCTATAGGTGCCGAGGGATCCGAGACACTTATTAGAGGTAACTGTGAAATGGCTGGTCAAACTTTAAATGCTTTATTTGATTCGGGAGCATCACATTCATTCATTGCATTTTAGAAAGCCCATGAGTTAGGCTTGAAGATTGTAACCTTAGGTTATGATCTAAGAGTGTACAATGCTACCCATGAAGCCACGGTAACTAGGCTAGGATGCCCGGAAGTTTCCTTTAGGTTCAAACAGCGTGATTTTGTTCATAATTTAGTCTGCTTGCCGATGATCGGTCTTGATCTTATCTTGGGATTGGACTGGTTATCTAAGAACCATGTTCTGCTAGACTATTCTACAAAGTCGGTGTACTTTATGCCGGAAGATACAAAAGGGCCGGTCGTGGTGAATAATTATTACTTGAATTCAATGATGGTGAACTGTTCTGGAATCGAATGTCAGGGTATCCTGTTGTTAACTGCGGGCGTTTCGGGAGATGATCAAAGGTTGGAACAGATTCCGGTTGTGTGTGAGTTTCTGGAAGTGTTTCCCGATGATATTGATGAGTTTCCACCTAACCGAGAGGTTGAGTTTGCTATTGAATTGGTGCCCGGGGCGGGACCAATCTCAAGTGCTCCTTATAGGATGTCACCGTTAGAGATGAACAAGCTAAAGTCTCAGTTAGAGGATTTGTTGGGAAAGAATTTTATACGGCCAAGTGTCTCTCCGTGGGGTGCTCCAGTGCTACTAGTAAAGAAGAAAGATGGGAGTATGCGGCTCTGTGTGGATTACAGGCAGTTGAACAAGGTTACAATAAAGAATAAGTACCCATTGCCGAGAATCGATGATCTCATGGATCAGTTACAAGGAGCTGGAGTTTTCTCCAAGATTGATTTACGATCCGGTTATCACCAGATAAGGGTGAGGGGCGAGGATATCCCTAAGACCGCTTTCAGGACTCGTTATGGTCATTACGAGTACACTGTGATGTCCTTTGGGTTGACGAACGCTCCTGCGATATTCATGGATTACATGAATAGAGTTTTCCGTCCGTTTCTGGATAAATTCGTTGTTGTCTTCATCGATGACATACTAATTTATTCCAAGACTGAAGAAGAACATGCGGAACACTTGAGGACCGTGTTGCAGATTCTAAAGGAGAAGAAACTCTATGCAAAACTGTCTAAGTGTGAGTTTTGGAAGAGTGAGGTGAAGATTTTGGGCCATGTGGTGAGTAAGAAGGGAATAGCCGTAGATCCAACTAAGGTGGAGGCGGTGATGGATTGGAAACAACCAACCACCGTAACAGAGATAAGAAGTTTTCTGGGTTTAGCTGGCTATTACCGAAGGTTTATCAAGGGCTTTTCACAGATAGCCTTGCCAATGACAAAGTTAACCCGCAAAGACACTCCGTTTGTTTGGACTCCTGAGTGCGAGGAGAGCTTTCAGACATTGAAGGAAAAGTTGACCACTGCACCTGTGTTAGTGCTACCCGAGCCGAATGAGCCATTTGAGGTGTATTGTGATGCCTCATTGAAGGGTCTAGGGTGCGTGCTGATGCAGCATCGTAATGTGGTGGCGTATGCCTCACGACAGTTGAGACCTCATGAAGTTAGTTACCCTACGCACGATTTGGAACTCGTTGCGGTTGTGTTTGCCTTGAAGGTGTGGAGGCATTATCTCTATGGGGTTAAGTTCCAAGTTTTCTCTGATCATAAGAGCTTGAAGTATCTCTTTGATCAGAAAGAGCTTAATATGAGGCAGAGGAGGTGGATGGAGTTGTTGAAGGACTACGACTTTGAGTTACATTACCATCTGGGAAAGGCAAACGTAGTGGCAGATGCGTTAAGTCGGAAGTCATTATATGTGGCTTGGATGATGCTTCAAGAGGAGAAGTTACTCAAGGGATTCGAGAGTCTAAAAATTGGTGCTCGAGAAGTATCCAGAACTTTATGTTTGAGCCGATTAGAAATCTCAAGTGACTTTAAGTCCGAACTCCTAAAGGCTCATTGATGAGCGGATAATTTATACGCTTTTTGGCATTGTTTTTACATAGTTTTTAGTAAGTTTAAGCTACTTTTAGGGATGTTTTCATTAGTTTTTATGTTAAATTCACATTTCTGGACTTTACTATGAGTTTGTGTGTTTTTCTGTGATTTCAGGTAAATTCTAACTGAAATTGAGGGATTTGAGCAAAACTCTGAAAAAGGCTGACAAAAGGACTGCTGATGCTGTTGGATTCTGACCTCCCTGCACTCGAAATGGATTTTCTGGAGCTACAGAACTCTAAATGGCGCGCTCTCAACGGCGTTGGAAAGTAGACATCCAGGGCTTTCCAGCAATATATAATAGTCCATACTTTATTCGAAGAATGACGACGCAACTTGGCGTTGAACGCCAAGTACACGCTCCTTTCTGGAGTTAAACGCCAGAAAAACGTCATGATCCGGAGTTGAACGCCCAAAACGCATCATAACTCGAAATTCAACTCCAAGAGAAGCCTCAGCTCGTGGAATGATCAAGCTCAGCCCAAGCACACACCAAGTGGGCCCCGGAAGTGGATTTATGCATCAATTACTTACTCATGTAAACCCTAGTAGCTAGTCTAGTATATATAGGACATTTATCTATTGTATTAGACATCTTTGGTCTCAGTTTTGTTTTATTCTTCATCTTAGGAGATCATTGATCACGTTTAGGGGGGCTGGCCATTCGGCCATGCCTGAACCTCTTTCACTTATGTATTTTCAACGGTGGAGTTTCTGCACACCATAGATTAAAGGTGTGGAGCTCTGCTGTACCTCAAGGATTAATGAAGTTCTATTTTCTTTTATTCAATTCTCTCTTATTCTTATTCCAAGATATTCATTCGTACCCAAGAACATGATGAATCTAATGAGTCAGATAACCCTCATTATCATTCTCACTCATGAACGCGCGTGATTGACAACCACTTCCGTTCTACATGCAACAGAGCTTGAATGTGTATCTCTTAGATTCCCCAAAAGAATCTTCGTGGTATAAGCTAGATAGATGGCGGCATTTATGAGGATCCGGAAAGTCCAACCTTGTCTGTGGTGTTCCGAGTAGGATCCTGGGAATCCGGAAAGTCCAACCTTGTCTGTGGTGTTCCGAGTAGGATTCCGGTAATGAATGACTGTGACGTGCTTCAAACCTGTAACCTGCTGGGCGTTAGTGACAGACGCAAAAGAGGGATTCTATTCCAGTAGGGGAGGGAACCAACCGGTGATTGGCCGTACTGTGACAGAGTGCGTGAGCATTAGCTTTCACTGCGAGGATGGGATGTAGCTATCAACCATGGGTTATGCCTCCAGACTGGTTAGCTATGCGAGTGACAGCCGCATAGGATATTTCCCCGTGAGGATGAAAGTAGCCACAGTTGATGGTGAACCCCTATACAAAACTTGCCATGGAAAGGAGTAAGAAGGATTGAGTAGAAGCAGTGGGAGAGCAGGCGTCCGAGAGCTCTACAGCATCTCCATTCCGCTTATCTGAAATTCCTACCAATGAATCTGCATAAGTATTCTATCCCTTTTATTATGTATTTTCTTTTTATTTTATATTTTCAAACCCATAAACCTTTAATCCTCCTGACTGAGATTTACAAGATGACCATAGCTTGCTTCATACCAACAATCTCTGTGGATTCGACCCTTACTCACGTAAGGTTATTACTTGGACGACCCAGTACACTTGCTGGTTAGTTGAACGGAGTTGTGAAGAAAATAAACAGTGCCCTAAGAGTAAACATCCTTTATAAACAAATAACATGTGATCACAATTTCGTCCACCAAGTTTTTGGCGCCGTTGCCGGGGATTGTTCGAGTATGGACAACTGACGGTTCATCTTGTTGCTCAGATTAGGTAAATTTTCTTTTCAAAAATCTTTTTCAAAATTTTTCTTTTATTTTTCGTTTTTCTTCAAAAATATTTTTGAAAAATATTAATAAAAATCCAAAAAAATTAGAAAATCATAAAAATCAAAAATATTTTGTGTTTCTTGTTTGAGTCTTGAGTCAATTTTTAAGTTTGGTGTCAATTGCATGCTTTAAAAATTTTTTTTTGCATTTTTCGAAAATCCCATGCATTCATAGTGTTCTTCATGATCTTCAAGTTGTTCTTGATAAGTCCTCTTGTTTGATCTTGATGATTTCTTGTTTTGTGTTGTTTGTTGTTTTTCATGTGCATTTTTGCATTCATATTTTCCATGCATTAAAGATTTCTAAGTTTGGTGTCTTACATGTTTTCTTTGCATCAAAAATTTTTCAAAATTATGTTCTTGATGTTCATCATGATCTTCAAAGTGTTCTTGGTGTTCATCTTGACATTCATAGCATTCTTGCATGCATTTATTGTTTTGATCTAAAAATTTCATGCATTGAGTATTTTTGTTGTTTTTCTCTTTCATAATTAAAAATTCAAAAATCAAAAAAATATCTTTTCCTTATTTCCCTCCAAATTTTCGAAATTTTGGGGTTGACTTAGTCAAAAATTTTCAAAATTAGTTGTTTCTTACAAGTCAAGTCAAAATTTAAATTTTAAAAATCTTATCTTTTCAAAATCTTTTTCTTATCTTTATATGTAATTTTCGAAAATTAGCTAACAATTAATGTGATTGGTTCAAAAATTTGAAGTTTGTTACTTTCTTGTTAAGAAAGGTTCAATCTTTAAGTTCTAGAATCTTATCTTATAGTTTCTTGTTAGCTAAGTAATTTTAAAAAAAAAATTTTTAATCTTTTTCAAAATATCTTTTTCTTAAAAATCTTTTTATCTCTTAAATTTTATCTTTTTCAAAATTTGATTTCAAAAATATCTCATCTAACTTACTATCTTTTTATCTTTTTCAAATTTTGATTTCAAATCTTTTTCAATCAACTAACTAACTTCTTGTTTGTTTCTTATCTTTTTCAAAACCACCTAACTACTTTTCCCTCTCTTTTTTTTCGAAAATGTCTCTCCCTTTTTCAAAAAAATTCCTTTTAATTAATTAATTGTTTCATGTTTTAATTTTAATTACATTTTATCTCTAATTTTCGAAAATCACTAACCCTTTTTCAAAAATTATTTTCGAAAACTCTCTTCTCTTTTCTTCTTCTATTTAATTAATTAATTACTAACACTTCTCTTCACCTCTCTTCATCCAAAAACCGAACCCCCTTCTTCTTTCTTATACCCCTTCTTTTTCTACTAACATAAAGGAATCTCTATACTGTGACATAGAGGATTCCTCTTTCTTTTCTTGTTTTCTTCTCTTTCATATGAGCAGGAACAGGGATAAAGGAACTCTTGTTGAAATTGATCCAGAACCTGAAAGGACTCTGAAGAGAAAATTAAAAGAAGCTAAAATTACAACAATCCAGAAGAACCCTTCTTGAAAATTTCGAACAAGAGAAAGAGATGGCAGACGGAAATAATAATAATAATGCAAGGAGAATGCTTGGTGACTTCACAAAGCCAACATCTAAGTTTGATGGAAGAAGCATCTCCATTCCTGCCATTGGAGCCAATAACTTTGAGCTTAAGCCTCAACTAGTTGCTTTAATGCAACAAAACTGCAAGTTTTATGGACTTCCATCTGAAGATCCTCATCAATTTTTAACTGAATTCTTGCAGATCTGTGAGACTGTAAAGACGAATGGAGTTGATCCTGAAGTCTACAGACTCATGCTTTTCCCTTTTGCTGTAAGAGACAGAGCTAGAGTGTGGTTGGATTCTCAACCCAAGGATAGCCTGGACTCATGGGATAAGCTTGTCACTGCATTCTTAGATAAGTTCTTTCCTCCTCAAAAGTTGAGCAAGCTGAGAGTGGATGTTCAAACCTTCAAACAAAAAGATGGTGAATCCCTCTATGAAGCTTGGGAAAGATATAAGCAGCTGACCAAGAGATGTCCATCTGACATGTTTTCAGAGTGGACCATATTAGATATATTCTATTATGGTCTCTCTGAATTTTCAAAAATGTCATTGGACCATTCTGCAGGTGGATCTATTCACCTGAAGAAAACGCCTGGAGAGGCTCAAGAACTCATTGACATGGTTGCAAACAACCAGTTCATGTATACTTCTGAGAGGAATTCCGTGAACAATGGGGTACCTCAGAAGAAAGGAGTTCTTAAAATTGATGCTCTGAATGCCATATTGGCTCAGAACAAAGTGTTGACTCAACAGGTCAACATGATCTCTCAAAATCTGAATGGATTGCAATATGCATCCAACAGTAATAGAGAGGCAGCTTCTGAAGAAGCTTATGATCCTGAGAACCCTGCCATGGCAGAGGTTAATTACTTAGGTGAACCTTATGGAAACACCTATAACTCATCATGGAGAAATCATCCAAATTTCTCCTGGAAGGATCAACAAAAACCTCAACAAGGTTTTAATAATGGTGGACGCAACAGGCTGAATAATAGTAAGCCATATCCATCATCTTCTCAGCAACAGACAGAGAATTCTGAACAAAACAATTCTAATTTAGCCAATATAGTCTCTGATCTGTCAAAGGCCACTTTTAGTTTCATGAATGAAACAAGATCCTCCATTAGAAATTTGGAGGCACAAGTGGGCCAGCTGAGTAAGAAAGTTATTGAAACTCCTCCCAGTACTCTCCCAAGTAATACAGAAGAAAATCCAAAAGGAGAGTGCAAGGCCATTGATTTAATCAAAATGGCCGAATGCACTAGGGAGGAGGAGGACGAAAATCCTAGTGAGGAAGACCTCCTGGGACGTCCCTCAAGCATGAAGGAGTTTCCTATTAAGGATCCAAAGGAATCTGAGGCTCATACAGAGATCATAGAGATTCCATTGAACCTCCTTCTGCCATTCATGAGCTCTGAAGAATATTCATCCTCTGAAGAGGATGAAGATGTGACTGGAGAGCAAGCTGCTCTATATTTAGGAGCTATCATGAAGCTGAATGCCAAGCTGTTTGGTAATGAGACTTGGGAAAGTGAACCTCCCTTGCTCATTAGTGAACTAGATACTTGGATTCAGAGAACTCTACCTCAAAAGAAACAAGATCCTGGCAAGTTTCTAATACCTTGCACCATAGGCACCATGAGCTTTGAAAAAGCTCTATGTGATCTGGGGTCAGGGATAAACCTTATGCCACTCTCTGTAATGGAGAAGCTGGGGATCATTGAGGTACAACCTGCCTTGTTCTCATTACAATTGGCAGATAAGTCAGTGAGGCAAGCATATGGAATAGTAGAGGACGTGCTAGTAAAGGTTGAAGGCCTTTACATCCCTACTGACTTCATAATCCTAGACACTAGGAAGGAAGATGATGAGTGCATCATCCTAGGAAGACCTTTCCTAGCCACAGCAGGAGCTGTGATAGATGTCAACAGAGGTGAGTTAGTCCTTCAATTGAATGGGGACTACCTTGTGTTTCAGGCACATGGCCATCCCTCTGTGACAAAAGAGAGTAAGCATGAAGAGCTTCTCTCAGTTCAGAGTCAAGAAGAGCCTTCACAGTCAAACTCTAAGTTTGGTGTTGTGAGGCCACAACCAAACTCTAAGTTTGGTGTTCAAACCCCATATCCAAACTCTAAGTTTGGTGTTGGGAATACCACACTTAAATTGACCTGATCACCTTGTGGCTCCATGAGAGCCACTGTCAAGCTATTGACATTAAAGAAGCGCTTGTTGGGAGGCAACCCAATTTTATTTATCTAATTTTATTTTATTTTGTTTCTTTGTTATATTTGTGTTTTATTAGGTACATGATCATGAGGAGTCACGAAAAAAATCAAAAAAAATTAAAAACAGAGTCAAAAACAGAAGAAAAAATTTTTCACCCTGGAGGACGCACGGGCTGGCGTTCAACGCCCAGAAGAAGCATCTTTCTGGCGTTCAACGCCAGAACAGAGCATCTTTCTGGCGTTGAATGCCCAAAACAAGCAACAACCTGGCGTTAAATGCCAGGATGCGCACACAGAGGACAATCTGGCGCTGAACGCCAGAACCAAGCATGAAACTGGCGTTCAACGCCAGAAACATGCATTACATGGGCGTTTAACGCCCAGAACATGCACCAATGGGCGTTTGAACGCCAGAATGATGCATGAAGGCATGTTACATGCCAATATGGTGAAGGAATGGTATTTGTTTTCACCTCAGGATCTGTGGATCCCACAGGATCCCCACCTCAGGATCTGTGGACCCCACAGGATCCCCACCTACCTTTTCTTTTAATCCTAATCACACTCTTCTAATCCAAATCTCATTCTCAATGTCACACTTCCCAAAAACCTTCACCTATCACCTCAATTCCTCTTCCCAATTACCCCATTCACCATTCACATCAACCCCTCTTCCCCATAAACCCCACCTACCTCCATTACATTCAAATTCAATTTCCCACCCTTTCCCACCCAAAATGGCCGAAACCCAACCACCCCTCTCCCTATAAATACCTTTCCTTTCTTCTTCATTTTCACACAACACAAACCCCTTCTTCTCTCCTATAGCCGAACCCACTCTTCTTCCTCTCTTTCCATATTCTCTTCTTCTTCTTCTACTCTTCTTTTCTTTTTTTTTGCTCGAGGACGAGCAAATTTTAAGTTTGGTGTGGTAAAAAGCCTAAGCTTTTTATTTTTCATTCACCATCAATGGCACCCAAGACCGGAGCCTCCTCAAGAAAAGGAAAAGGGAAAGCAAAAGCTTCCACTTCCGAGTCATGGGAGAAGGAGAGATTCATCTCCAAGAGCCATCAAGACCACTTCTATGATGTTGTGGCAAAGAAGAAGGTGATCCCTGAGGTCCCTTTCAAACTCAAGAAAAATGAGTATCCGGAAATCCGACTTGAGATTCAAAGAAGAGGTTGGGAAGTCCTAGCCAACCCCATGCAACAAGTTGGGATCTTAATGGTTCAAGAGTTCTATGCCAATGCATGGATCACTAGGAACCATGACCAAAGTATGAACCCAAGCCCAAAGAATTATCTAACAATGGTTAGGGGGAAATACTTGGATTTCAGTCCGGAAAATGTGAGGTTGGCGTTTCACTTACCCATGATGCAAGGTGATGAACGCCCCTACACAAGAAGGGTCAACTTTAACCAAAGGTTAGACCAAGTCCTTAGGGACATTTGTGTGGAAGACGCCCAATGGAGAATAGACTCCAAAGGCAAGCCAGTCCAACTAAGAAGACTGGACCTCAAGCCTGTAGCTAGAGGATGGTTGGAATTCATTCAAAGATCCATCATCCCTACAAGCAACCGATCTGAAGTTACTGTGGATCGGGCCATCATGATTCATAGCATCATGATTGGAGAGGAAGTGGAAGTTCATGAAGTCATCTCCAATGAACTTTACAAAATAGCTGACAAGCCTTCATACATGGCACGGCTAGCCTTCCCCCACCTTATATGTCATCTATGTTACTCAGCTGGAGTTATCATAGAAGGAGATGTCTCAATTGAAGAAGACAAGCCCATCACCAAGAAAAGGATGGAGCAAGCAAGGGAAGCACCCCACGGTCCTCAAGAAGTGCATGAGGAAGCTCATCATCAACAAATTCCTGAGATGCCTCAAGAAATGCACTTTCCTCCCAACAACTATTGGGAGCAACTTAATACCTCCTTGGAAGATTTGAGCCATAATGTGGAACAACTAAGGGTGGAACATCATGAACACTCCATCATTCTCCAAGAAATAAGAGAAGATCAAAGAGCAATGAGGGAGGAGCAACAAAGGCAAGGAAGGGACATAGAAGAGTTGAAGAACACCATTGGTCCTTCAAGAAGAAGACGCCACTAGAGGTGGATTCATTCCTTGTTCTTTATTTCTTTCTGTTTTCGGTTTTTAATTATTGTGTTTATCTATGTTTTTGTGTCTCTACTTCATGATCATTAGTATGTAACCATGCCTTAAAGCTATAAATAAAATCCATTAGTCCTTCACCTCTCTTAAAAGAAAACTGTTTTAATTCAAAAGAACAAGAAGTACATAATTTTCGAAATTATTATTGAATTTAGTTTAATTATATTGATGTGGTGACAATGCTTTTGTTTTCTGAATGAATGAATGAACAGTGCATATGTCTTTTGATCTTGTTGTTTATGAGTGTTTAAAATTGTTGGTTCTTGAAAGAATGATGAACAAAGAGAAATGTTATTGATGATCTGAAAAACATCATGAAATTGATTCTTGAAGCAAGAAAAAGCAGCAAAAAAAAAAAGTGGCGAAAATTCTAAAGCAAGGATCCAAGGCTTTGAGCATCACTGGATAGGAGGGCCCAAGGAAAATAAATCCAGGCCTAAGCGGCTAAATCAAGCTGTCCCTAACCATGTGCTTGTGTCATGAAGGTCCAAGTGAAAAGCTTGAGACTGAATGGTTAAAGTCGTGATCTAAAGCTAAAGAGTGTGCTTAAGAGCTCTGGACACCACTAACTGGGGACTTTAGCAAAGCTAAGTCACAATCTGAAAAGGTTCACCCAGTTATGTGTCTGTGGCATTTGTGTATTCGGTGGTAATACTGGAAGACAAAATGCTTAGGGCCACAGCCAAGACTCATAAGTAGCTGTGTTCAAGAATCAACATGCTTAACTAAGAAAGTCAATAACACTATCCCAAATTCTAAGTTCCCCCAGAGGCGCCAATACCTCTAAACTACAAAGGAAAAAGTGAGATGCCAAAACTGTTCAGAAGCAAAAAGCTACAAGTCCCGCTCATGTAATTAAATTAATATTCATTGATATTTTGGAATTTATAGTATATTCTCTTCTTTTTATCCTATTTGATTTTCAGTTGCTTGGGGACAAGCAACAATTTAAGTTTGGTGTTGTGATGAGCGGATAATTTATACGCTTTTTGGCATTGTTTTTACATAGTTTTTAGTAAGTTTAAGCTACTTTTAGGGATGTTTTCATTAGTTTTTATATTAAATTCACATTTCTGGACTTTACTATGAGTTTGTGTGTTTTTCTGTGATTTCAGGTAAATTCTGACTGAAATTGAGGGATTTGAGCAAAACTCTGAAAAAGGCTGACAAAAGGACTGCTGATGCTGTTGGATTCTGACCTCCCTGCACTCGAAATGGATTTTCTGGAGCTACAGAACTCTAAATGGCGCGCTCTCAACGGCGTTGGAAAGTAGACATCCAGGGCTTTCCAGCAATATATAATAGTCCATACTTTATTCGAAGAATGACGACGCAACTTGGCGTTGAACGCCAAGTACACGCTCCTTTCTGGAGTTAAACGCCAGAAAAACGTCATGATCCGGAGTTGAATGCCCAAAACGCATCATAACTCGAAATTCAACTCTAAGAGAAGCCTCAGCTCGTGGAATGATCAAGCTCAGCCCAAGCACACACCAAGTGGGCCCCGGAAGTGGATTTATGCATCAATTACTTACTCATGTAAACCCTAGTAGCTAGTCTAGTATATATAGGACATTTATCTATTGTATTAGACATCTTTGGTCTCAGTTTTGTTTTATTCTTCATCTTAGGAGATCATTGATCACGTTTAGGGGGGCTGGCCATTCGGCCATGCCTGAACCTCTTTCACTTATGTATTTTCAACGGTGGAGTTTCTGCACACCATAGATTGAGGGTGTGGAGCTCTGCTGTACCTCAAGGATTAATGAAGTTCTATTTTCTTTTATTCAATTCTCTCTTATTCTTATTCCAAGATATTCATTCGTACCCAAGAACATGATGAATCTAATGAGTCAGATAACCCTCATTATCATTCTCACTCATGAACGCGCGTGATTGACAACCACTTCCGTTCTACATGCAACAGAGCTTGAATGTGTATCTCTTAGATTCCCCAACAGAATCTTCGTGGTATAAGCTAGATAGATGGCGGCATTTATGAGGATCCGGAAAGTCCAACCTTGTCTGTGGTGTTCCGAGTAGGATCCTGGGAATCCGGAAAGTCCAACCTTGTCTGTGGTGTTCCGAGTAGGATTCCGGTAATGAATGACTGTGACGTGCTTCAAACCTGTAACCTGCTGGGCGTTAGTGACAGACGCAAAAGAGGGATTCTATTCCAGTAGGGGAGGGAACCAACCGGTGATTGGCCGTACTGTGACAGAGTGCGTGAGCATTAGCTTTCACTGCGAGGATGGGATGTAGCTATCAACCATGGGTGATGCCTCCAGACTGGTTAGCTATGCGAGTGACAGCCGCATAGGATATTTCCCCGTGAGGATGAAAGTAGCCACAGTTGATGGTGAACCCCTATACAAAACTTGCCATGGAAAGGAGTAAGAAGGATTGAGTAGAAGCAGTGGGAGAGCAGGCGTCCGAGAGCTCTACAGCATCTCCATTCCGCTTATCTGAAATTCCTACCAATGAATCTGCATAAGTATTCTATCCCTTTTATTATGTATTTTCTTTTTATTTTATATTTTCAAACCCATAAACCTTTAATCCTCCTGACTGAGATTTACAAGGTGACCATAGCTTGCTTCATACCAACAATCTCTGTGGATTCGACCCTTACTCACGTAAGGTTATTACTTGGACGACCCAGTACACTTGCTGGTTAGTTGAACGGAATTGTGAAGAAAATAAACAGTGCCCTAAGAGTAAACATCCTTTATAAACAAATAACATGTGATCACAATTTCGTCCACCACTCATCAAGATGATGAAGCGTTATGGAAAGTGTTACCGGCCATTGAGCAAGGAAAACAGTGGAGAGTGTCGGAAGAAAAAGATGGGTTATGGAGATTCAAGGGTAGGATCATTGTGCTGGATGTTGGCACTTTGAGGCAAGATATCTTAAAGGAGGCACACAAAAGCGGATTCTCCATTCACCCGGGAAGTACTAAGATGTACCATGATTTGAAGGCGATGTTTTGGTGGCCGGGTATGAAGAATGATGTGGCGGAATATGTTTCAAAGTGCTTAACTTGTCAAAAGGTAAAGATTGAACATCAAAAGCCTGCCGGTATGTTGCAACCTTTAGAGATTCCACAATGGAAGTGGGAAAGTATTGCAATGGACTTTGTGTCAGGATTGCCAAGGACTAGGGCTGGTTTTGATGCTATTTGGGTGATTGTGGACCGACTGACGAAGTCAGCTCACTTTTTGCCCATTCGTATGACTTACACCCTTGAGGAGCTAGCACGGTTATACATAAAGGAGATTGTGAGACTTCATGGTGTACCTGCTACTATAATCTCTGATAGAGATCCTCGTTTCACTTCAAGGTTTTGGGGTGCATTTCAGAAGGCTTTTGGAACCCGATTAAGCTTGAGCACGGCTTACCATCCTCAAACATATGGTCAATCTGAGAGGACGATCCAAACACTAGAGGATATGTTGAGAGCTTGTGTTTTGGACCAACCGGCGAGTTGGGATCGGTATATGCCATTAGTGGAGTTTGCATACAATAATAGTTATCATGCAAGCATCGGAATGGCTCCGTATGAGGCCTTGTATGGGAGGAAATGTCAATCTCCGCTATGTTGGTATGAAGCTGGAGAGAAAAGCTTGTTGGGGTCGGAAATGATAGCTGAGACCACCGAACAAGTCAAGAAAATCCGAGATAGGATGCTCACGGCGTAGAGTCGTCAAAAGAGTTACGCCGATCAAAGGCGAAAGCCCTTAGAATTTGAGGAAGGAGACCATGTCTTCCTTAAGGTTACTCCGACTACAGGAGTAGGTAGGGCGATTAAGACAAAGAAGTTGAATCCTCGATACATTGGTCCATTTCAGATCCTAGAGAGGATTGGACCGGTGGCGTATCGAATGGCTCTACCACCTTATCTTTCGAACCTGCATGACGTGTTTCACGTGTCGCAGCTTCGGAAGTACACTCCTGATGCTAGCCATGTGTTGGAACCTGAATCGGTTCAGTTAAGGGAAGATTTGACGCTTCCAGTGGCTCCGGTCAGAATTGACGATACTAGTATTAAACGGTTGCATGGAAAAGATGTTTCCTTAGTCAAAGTGGCATGGAGTCGAGGCGGTGTTGAGGAACACACTTGGTAACTTGAGTCGGAGATGCGAACGGATTATCCGCATTTATTCTCAGGTAATTGCAATTGAATTTTGTGGGCAAAATTCCCAATTAGGTGGGTAGAATGTAAAACCCGGTTAATTAACGGCTAATTAACCCATAAATGAGAATTTATTCTAGAAAGCCTAAAATGTGATTTTTATGGCTAAACGTGATAGAGGAGACTGAGACGAGAATTTCGGTACCAATTTTATAGAATTCGGACCAAGATTGGACCGAACGGGCCAAACCGGGCCAACCGGACCCAAAGTGGGCCCTTGGCCCAACATAACTTAACAAAAACCCTAGTTTTCAGCACTCTCTCTCGTCATTACACACACAAACACGCTGAATTAGAGGGAAGGGGGGAGAAGAACACTCTCTCAAGTTCTTTCTCTCACTTGATCTTCAAACCACCATAACTTTTGATCTAGAGCTTCGATTGCCGCTCCGTTTGCGGCCACGCGTTCACCGCGGAGAGCTCTACAAAACCCATACAACTAATCTTGAGGTAAGCCACGTGTTTCTGTTCGAAATTCCAGCCCTTATTTTCGAGTTTCATGGGTAAAATGTTGAGATTTTGGGTTCTTTGATGTTATAGGACCCAACTCTCTTGAAGGAGAAGGTTAATCTTGTCTCCTTGGACCTTGGGTGTGGTAAGATTCTCAACCCTAGTGTAATTTTGTTGTTCTATGATGTTTGGGTTTTGAGATGTTGTGTATGGGTATGATGGTTGTGGCTTAGGTTGTGTATGTGTGGATATTGGAGCTTGATTGGTGACTTTGAAAAGCTTGGAAAGGGTTTGGTGGTGAAAAATCTGTTCTTGGAGGTGTTGAGGCCTTGAGAGCTTGTGGATAAGTGGTTTGGAAGTGCTCCGGTGGAGCTTGGGAAAGTCGGCTAAGGTATGGTTTCGGTTTCCCGTATCTAATATGTAATGTGGTAGGAAATACTTAGGCTAGAGGCCCTAAGATAGGCATTGAATTATTGATGTTGTTGAATGATTGAGATATATGATGTGGTCATATATGTGATGATGATTATTGATGCCTTGGTGGTATGATGTATGAGAAATATGCATGTTGTGATATATGCTTGATGATTGGTTATGGTTGAATTGTGGGTTGAACCATGTTGATGGTGAGTATGATGTTGATTGTGTACAATAATGATTTATTGGAATTGGTGTTGTTGAGAATTGGCATGAGGAATAGTATATGATATGTCAATGTGTTTGAGTTTGAGCCACTTGGGTGAAGTGGGGTAAAATGATGAGATAGTGATTTTGGTAATTTGTGGTAATGTGTCAATGTGTGAGTTGAGGAGGCTTGATGTTGAATTTGATATATTTTGATTGATTTCAAAGAAAAGGGATGAACTTGGCATGTTTTGATTGGTTTTGAAAAGAGTTGGAAATGGCTTGTTTTGAAATTGGCACCTTGTGGTTTTGTATGAAAATATGGTTTTTGGGCACACTTTGGCGGGACATAACTTGGACTACGGATCTCCGTTTTGTACCAAATCTGTTTAGAAATGAAATTGGATCCGGGATGTCCATGCCGTTCAAAGAACGGGTGAAAAACGATTTAAAATGAGGAAGTTATGTCCGTTGGAAGATTGGGGTTTAAACCTGTGAATTCTGCAGCTTTTAACTTAGAAAATTTTTAGCAGAATGACCCCTTGCGCGTGGGCGCACCTGGCGCGTACGCGCCGTTCTTCCGAAAAGTGCCATCCACGCGTGCGCGTGATGTGCGCGGGCACGCCGATTGTGCTGCACCCAATGCCCAGCCATTTTACAGAGAGTTATGCCAGAACTGTGCCGGTGTTGTGCCTGGGGCACGAGAACACCCGCGCGTATGCGTGGTTGACGCGTTCGCGTCGATTGGCAAGTTTGTAATCCACGCGTTAGCGTGCATGACGCTTACGCGTCGATGAGTTTTTGGAGGCCATCCACGCGTGCGCGTGGAATGCGCGTACGCGTGGCCCTGTTTTCATCCCAAAGTTGATTTTTGAGTTTTAAAAGCCAAATCTCATACTTCTAAGCCTCCGATCTCACCATTTATGTCTTAAATCATTATGACATGTCTAGCTATTAAAAAGGGGCTAGTGAATGAGGTAACTTGCGAGTGAAGCAAGGGAAAAATGAATGATCAATGAGGATCAAGATGATTATGTGAGATGCGAAGGATGGTGGTGGAAGTGATTGTTATGCCATGGGCCGAAAGGCTATAATTGTTAATGAAACGACTGGTTATGGATTTAACCGTGAGCCGGATGGCTGTTTATGGATTTAACCGTGAGCCGGAAAGGCTGTGTATGATATGAATATTGGCTGGTTCTGGACTGAACCATGAGCCGGATGGCTGATATGGATGTTGATCCATGGATGAGAATTCATGCCTGTTTATGCTGAATTATTGATAATTGAGATTTGCACTTCCACTATCAGAGGCACGAGATCCCTGGGAGAAAGCAGTGGCTAGCCACCACGTGCTCCAGGTGGAGGCTCGAGACTCTGTTGACCCTATGTCGTAAGTGTGGCCGGGCACTGTGAAAGACCCGGATGAGCTCGCCCCCGAAATATTCACCAGTGAGGGTGATGGATATGGATCATGTTTATGATCAAGTTTATAACGAGTATAACTCGAGTTGGGGATGCGCGACAGAGGGACAGTCCAATGGTTAGCGACCAGGACTTGTCGGGTTGGCTCTATAACCGACAAGATGATATCATCGGCCACTAGGGACAGGCATTCATCATATGCATACTATGTGAATTGTTTGAGATTGCCTATTTGACTGCATATTACTTGCTAATTGTCTAAATATCTTAACTGCTCCTATTTGTATATTCTTTGTCTGATATAACTGTGTTTGCTATAATATACTCCTGCTGGTGGTTGGGAGGTTTGAAGGAATTGGAAAGGGAAGTATTAGTTAGACTGAAGAATTTTTAGTCAGATGCCCTTATATGGTTTAGCTTGTTTATAAGCTTTGATATTATCTGGAGGAAGTTCTAGGATTGCCTTTGGCTTTCCTCTATTATTATGTATTATATATGTGGAAGCTGTTACCATGCTGGGGACCTCTGGTTCTCACCCATGCGGATTTTGTGGTTTTCAGATGCAGGACGTGAGGTTTCCCGCTGAGGCATGCTGGAGACTTCTAGATTTGCGAAGATTCTTTGTTCTCGGGACTATGTTTTGGTTTATATGTTTCGCTTAGATACTTTTATCTCCATTAAATAATACAAACTGTGATGACTCCTCTTATGGGAGATTTTGAAGAATAGGTTTTATGTATTTGTGTCCCTTTGGGTTTCCTTTGGGGTTTTCCTTATTTTATCATATGTATATATTGCTATGCTCGGACCGGTTATCTTCGCAGCCGGATTTTGAGTCTTGATATTCCTGTTTTTGACACTCCTTTGTATATATATAATCTCGCGTTGGTTACCCTTGTTCGTTACGTTATCGATCGGAGTGTTGCGCTTTTGAGTTGCGATTTTTGTTTACCCCTTTTTCTACAAAGGCTCCTAGTTATAATCAATCATTCATACTACTATACGTACTAAATTTTTATTTTAGAGGTCGTAATACCTTGCCATCTCTGACTTATGACTTAAGCATAAGTCTATGTATGGTAGGGTGTTACAATAGAACCCTCGTGATATACAAATGCACAATTTACCCCATTGTTTACTTTCTTCCAATTACTAAATCCTAACTCTGAAAATTCATTTTTTTCCATCATTGCGAGCACCATAATATTTTCCAGACAAGTAGCAAGGCAAACAATAAGCAGCATCTTTTTCTGGTGAATATTCTAACCAACTTGAAAATTTCTTAAACCAAGAAGATTGAAAATATCGGCGGTGATTGTTATTACCAGAAGCTAAATAGCTAATATTGTTGGTTGGTATGGCCCAGCTATTATGTATGCTCTACGAATCTTATCACGTTCATTGACATTATACTGCCAAATTGGACGTCGCTTTCCTGGATCCCTTTCTAGTAAAGAGATATCAACATCTCTTTCTAATTTTGATACTTTGGTTTCATGTTGATGTGTATTTTGAGTAAGATTAGAGAGCTCACTTACTTGACCTTCTTGTGAAATAAGATTAGAGGGTTGACTTGTTTGAACTCCAACATTATTAGTAACTTTTTTCTTAAAAATTGCATCAATTTTACTTTGCTTTTTCATCGTAAAATGTTCTAGTTTCTTTTTACCTGAAAAAAAAGAACTCAAATAATTATATACTTACATGAATAAACAAAGTCTAAGTATATTTTATTAATTAAACATTAATAATAATAAATTTTTCATTAAATCACTATCAATTTTATTAAAAAATAAAATAAAAAATAAGAGAGAATAAATCTTAAAATTAGGTCAACAATTTGTTTATATAAATATAAAAAAATAAAATTATATTATTTCATAATAAAAAAATGTACTTTGTTAACTAATAATTTTATGTAATTATATAAAAGAAGTGAAAAATAAAATAAATACCTTGCAGCCTGGCTTTAATTGATATGAATATGAATATGAATATGAATATGATTGAGAACTTCACTAGAGACTGGGCAATGGCAGTGACATGACCCACTGAAGATGCCGTGTGACTCGTGAGGAAACAAGAGGATTAGGAAAGAATAGAAAACGTGAAAAAAAAGAATTAGTTTTAGGGATTTAAAAAATTTTAAAAACTATTATGTTTTATTTGGGTTGGGTTGGGCTTCTGACTACTACTTTTTTTTTAAAAAAAAAAAAAGCTGGGGCCAGGCCTCCACTTGCCCTCCCATGTATCCGTCCCTGCGGATGACGGCACCTCAGTGCTAAAGGAAATCGGACACTGCTATATAGAGAACTTAGACCTTACATCTTGGCCCAAAAAGTAACTCAATTTCAAGTAACTTTCGAAATATATATTGTTAAAACTAAACATAAAATTATATTTTAGTAAAATACAAAAACACGTACAAAACTTATGTGATTTCTTCAAATATTCCTATGTGGTTCTTTTCTAAATTTCTATCTTTTCGTTAAAAAGATTTGCGTTTATAGTTGATAAGTCGTGCTTGTAAAAAATATTCCTCTAATTATCCCCAAAGAGAGAGAAAAAAAAAATCAAAACATATATAACATACAAATATTTGTGATTTACTTAAAAGAATTATGTGTTTGTTTTTAAATTTTTACGTAAAAATTAAATTTTGTCACTCAAATTTAAAAAAAATGAAAAGTACAAAAATTTCAGTAAAAAAAAATACAAAAATTTGTAAAGGTGAACAGATAATAGATATGTAGACAAAGTAAAAATACAAAAATTTTTAACCATATAACACAAGAATTTTTACTACACAAATATAGAAATTTAGTAAAATAAAAGAACTCAACCTAATATATGTCATACCTAAACTAAATTTAGAATTATGTTAATAAACATAATAAATCCAGAATTTTTTTATTTTATTTTTATATTTTTTTCAAAATTTATGTATTTATCATAAAAATATTTGTGTTTAACGCCAAAGAAGAGGGAAAAAAAACATAAATGATACATAATTCTTGTATTTTTTTTTGTAAAAAGTTGTGTTTTTTTCAAACTTTGTTATAAAAATTATGTTTAAATTAAAATAAAATAAAAAACACAAAAATTTTAATAACAAAAAATACCCAAATTTGTAAAGTTAAACACAGAAGTTATATAGACAAGATAAAAAGGAGGTCACTCAGATAAAGACGCCTAAAACGTCTTTTTTTTAAAGATATTTTCATGTTGTATTTTAATTGGTTTCTGTATAATTTATTCGGTGTTCCTCATCACATATTATTAAATTTCTCAAAAGATTTTCTTTCCAAAAATAATAAAAAACATTTAATTTAGACCAAAACAAAAAAGGTAATAGATTAACTATTAGATTTTTTTAAAAGATTATTTATATAAAAAAATATATCACATTCATCAAAAAATATATATAACAAGCTCAAGCCTCTTAAAATTTTTATAAATAAAAAAATAATTAATTTATATTCGTACAATATATAAAATAATTACTATATTGTTATTATATTATAGATTAAGATTCACTAATTTAATTTTTTTATTTTTAATATAAGCATTAGAAATAAATAAAATTTTTATAACTAAATGTAGTGTAACAAAATATATATAATATTAATTAGTTCTTAAAAAATTCTAAAAAAAATAGTTTCTTTCATTTTAGTAAAATAACTATTTATTAAAGTAGACAAATTAATTATTTTCTTCTCATATACAATTTTTTTAAGACATAAAAGTAATTAATTAGGACATTGGTTAAGATAATTAAAGTCACTATTTCATTAAATTTTTAATTCAAAGAAAAATCCTAGTTAATTTTGGTATAGAAATTTCGAATTTGAAAACATTGTTAAAAATTATGTTGAATTTTGATTTATTTGATTCTCATTTAAATTAATCACTACATAAGTTAAAGTTTTATTTTGAAGTTATATTCGAGCTTTAATCTGATTTTTAAAGTTTCAATTTACTTAGTTTGATTTTTTAACTTAGGTATCCGTGACTCATATTAGGGTCTTAAGTGTTTAGTTGAAAAAAAATAAAGTAAAAAAATTTCAATTGTCACATCAAATAATCGCTAGAATGTATAATGTAGCAGTCGTTAGTCCATCTCAGTATGTCGTTAACGATTTTGTGAGACAATGACAAAAATAAGATTAGGAATCAATGTGAGTCATAACTATTAAGTTGGGAGACTAAATTGAGTAAATCAAAATTTTTGAAAGTAGATTGAAACATAGTTGTTAGAACCGAACCAGTAATCGAACCGGTCAAGCTACTGGTTCACTGGTTTATTGGTTCAACTGATAAATCATTGGTTGAACTGATAAAACCGGTCTCACATAAATATAAAATATAAAATAGTTAAAAACTTAAAATTAAAATTTGAAATACATATCTTCACTAACATTTTATGAAAAATCAAGTCTCAACTTCTAAAAATAACTAATATAAAAAAATCATAAAATTTTAATACTACAATAGTATCTTATTTTGACACAATAAAAAATAATTAATTCACAAAGCCTATCATCTAACTATAATATCAGAAGATTTTAACACTAACATCAAAACAAATAACCTTAATCACAATACTAGCAATAAAATAGATCAAGTAAATTAATAAATTTTTAGTGAAATTTATATTTATATTAATAATGGTATATAATTAAAATATAATTAATTTTAAAAATAGAAAAAATAAAAATTAAATTAAATTAGATATTTATGTATACTATATAATTAGTATTTGTCAAATATAAAAATTGTGAGTATCGAATTTGATCTAATGAGTTTAGTGCGGATTGGATCGAAATTTCAGCCATATCCCATCTGTAAACACCCCTAGCAATAATAACTAAAAAATTATAATGATTATATTTTTATCTAAGAGGAAGTGAAAAAAAATTATAATAACTAAAAAATTATATATATATATATATATATATATATATATATATATATATTATAATGTAATAATAATAATAATATGATAATTGTTTTATATATCACACAAATATAAACGTTTTTTTTTCTATGATCTTAAGAAAGGTTTTGTAAGTCCCTAACCTTGGTATCGATTTTTGTAGTGTTAGCTCTCATATTATCAATTTCATTCATATATAATTCGGATGATAAATTATTTGGTGACGTGCTTCCTTTTTTACTATGATATACTTGTTTTATTATTATTATTATTATTATTATTATTATTATTATTATTAAAAAATAACCGGCCAAATTATTGCCATAACATAATAGAAGTATGGAAGTTTATCATTCTTTTCTAATGGAGGAAACAAAATTCTTTTCAATAGTTTATTTAACGTTTAGTAGAATAAAAATAAATTTTATTAGAATAAATTTTAGTACGAATTTAATATTTTTATTCATCATAAAATATTTATAGAATTACTCGTAGATAAATTTTGGAAAAAAGAAAAAAATTATGATTTTTAATTTTATTTTTAAATAAAATTTATTTTTAATTTTAAAATAAATTTTAATTTTATTTTTTAATAATATTAATTTTTTATCGTATATAATTATTCAATTATATTTTAGACATATATAAATAAATTACTCTTAATAAGACTTTTTTGTGTTATTCAATTATCTTTTTTTAAAAATAATTAATTATTAAAATAATTAAACTTTTCACAACAAAACTGATAAAAAAAATTATGAACGAAAAAAATTAACCATCCTGATAATTTTTTGTATTTTTATTCATATTTTAATTATAAACATAAATATAATTTAATTATATTATTTATGAAATATGACTATAGATGTAGATAAAATTTAGTTATAGTACTTATATATAGTTTCATTGTATTGTATTGCTTATAAAGTGAGATTATAATTATAACAATAGAATTGTTCTTATATGTTTATATGTGTGACTAATTGGTGGTGTTAAAACATTACTCTTAATTATAAATAAGGTTTATAATTTAAAAAATCAAAGACTCAATTAAAAAGATACGAAAAATATGATGTTAAAATATTCTAACTCTTTAAAATAAAAATATTTGAAATTCAATTAAAAATTATTTAAAATTCAAACTCAACAAAAATTTATATTCAATGTGTTTTGTATTAAATATATTTAATAACCTATTATATCATATTGGTTGAAATTAGTTTTTATATGTTAATTTTTTAATAACACTTTATTAGAAAAAACCAACCTTTCAGAATTTTTTAAAAACTAATTAATATTATATATATTTTATTACATTACATCTTCTTGTTATAAAAAATTTATTTATTTCTAATACTTATATTAAAAATAAAAACAAAATTTAAATTAGTAAATTTTAATCTATAATATAATAATAATATAGTAATTATTTTATATATTATACGAATAAAAATTAATTATTTTTTTTTATAAAAATTTTAAGAGCTTGTTTTATATATATATATATATATATATATATATATATATATATATATTGATGAATGTGATATATATTTTTATGTAAATAATCTTTTAAAAAAATTTAATAGTTAATCAATTACCGTTTTTGTTTTAGTCCAAATTAAATATTTTTTATTGTTTTTGGAAAGAAAATTTTTTGAGAAATTTAATAATATGTGATGAGGAGCACCGAATAAATTATACAGAAACCAATTAAAACACAGCATAAAAATATCTTTAAAAAAAGACGTTTTAGCAGTCTTTATCTGAGTGGCCTCCAAATAAAGAATACACAAATTCTTAACTACAAAGGATATAAATTTTTACTGCATAAACGCATAAATTTCTATGTTATATGCAAAATTTTATGTCTTCATCATGAAAATTTGTGTATTTTTTATTCATTTTTTCTTTTTTTTTTTCTTAAATTTTTTTCAGTTTTATTTCTTTATTTTTCTTCTTTCATTTCCATAAAATTAAAAATGTTAGAAAGGGATAAAAAAACCAGTAAAAAAGGTTTGTGTTTATTCAAATTGTATATAATGATACAATATAAAAAGGTATTTGTAGGTGCTAAGAAATCGAAATAATAAAGACATAATATCCTATAATAAATATTTAGATATGCTAAATAATTCTAATAAATGCTAATTGATTTTGATATATTCTAGCAAAAAAAAAAAGAAAAAAGGAAGAAAAAAATTTAGAAAGTTGCAAAAATGTGTAAGAAAAGAAGGAAAAGAAGAAGAAAACATATGAGGAAAAAAAATGAGATGCACAAAGAAAAAATGAGTGAAAGAAAAAAAAGATGTGCAAGAATAAAATGAAAAAAATAGGAGGATGAGAATATGTAGTATATGTGTGAGGAAAGAGAATATAATTTAGTCCTATAATTTAATTAAACTTGAATACAAAAATTATTTGATTACTTTAATATTTTTAAATATTTTAATATAAAGTAAAATTTAGTAAAATAGTTAACATAATATAATATAATATATACATACTTTAAAAAAATCATTTTTTGATAACTTGGCATGTTCCTAAAGTATTTTTTATCTCTAGTTCTTTAAGATTTTTATGTATTTTTTATAATTTTAAATATTTTATCTTTTCGAAATTTAAAAATTTTAATAATTAAAAAATAATAATAATTTTATATAATTTATTTTAAATATTAAAATTTTAAATTTAATTTTATAAATAAAAAACTAAGTTGAATACTATTAATTTTAAATTAAAAAAGGAATTAAAACTTAATAATATAAAAAAATAATTTAATAACTTAATAACGGAAGTGTTATATAATTAAATTTAAGAAATTTCTATTATGAATAAATTATGGTTTATTTTATTAAATTGAGTTCTTAGAGATTAATTTATTAGGAATGATTAAATGGATTTTTGTAAATACTTTAGACTTAAGTCAATTAATATTTATGTACAATTTTTATTTTAATTAGTTATTTTATATAAATTGAAATTAAAGTTATGATGAAAAAATAAAGAAAGGTTGTATAATTTAATTTAGGTAATTGATATTTCGAGTTTAACCGTATTTTATAAAATGTGATTAGTATGTTTACTTTATAATTTAAATTAGAAATAATTATTTGAACTCAATGATATCTTGATAAATGAAATTTTATGTGTTCTGAAAATAATCTTCACAGTATTATATTTAAATTCTAAACTATTATTTTATCTCAAATATTTTGTAAAATTGTTATATTATTCGTGTATATTTTACCTTAGTCCTAAAAATTTCTAATAAAAACCCTAATATCCCAAATTTTCCAATTTACTATCATAAATCCCTAAACACACGCACACAACACTCAGTAAGTGAGGGAGAAAGGGAAAACAGAGAAGTGAGAAGGGGGAACTCGAGGGAGAAGAGGGGAAGAGAGGAGGGGACGACGGGGCTGGGTCCTTACCGTCGTCGCCGTTGTCGTTGAGGCACCAGAGGAGAGAGAGATTTGCTTTGCAAAGGCGTTGAGGGAGACAGACGCGACGCGAGGAAGAGGAGCTCATCTTCGTTGCCGCCGTCGCTGCCGCTGCCGTTGATGGAAGCCGCCACCATCGTTGGGAGGAACCAAACAGGGAGAGGAGGTCGCCCTTGATGCTACCGCAGAAAGGAAGGAAGCAACACGTGTCATGTAACAACCCAATTTTCAATATGCCTAGGACACACCGAAAACTGAGTGCTACCAATTTGTTATCCTATTTATTATCTATTATTTATTATATGAGCCTGATTCATTGTTAAAAACATAGTTAGTTTGTGAGGTACTTTTTTTGAAAATGTTTGTATTAATAAACAGAATCATTTATAATCAATTCACAAAAAATAACAGATAAAATAGTTATATACAACCACACATAAATACATCACAAGTAGTAGACAACATTCGGTGATTTAGCCTTTATTAGAGTATAGATTGTTAGTTAGAACACCCCTAGATATAGCTAGATAATAACTATATACATATATATACATACAACATCCCAGGCTCTGACCTGTTCAAGAAGTCCCTAAGCTGGCACCTAGGCTAGTGTAGAATCTATACTCACCTAGTCCCTCTAAACTACTAAAGCGAGGGAAAGTACGTTCTAAGTCTTCAAAACTCAAGTCAGGTGGAGCATCATCAAAAGGTAGAACATCATTTGTTACTCCTCTGCACAACGAGACATTGCCATATGACATCTCTCTGGTACCTCATCAAGTAGCCACACAACATGAGTCTTGTACACAGAATTTAGATTAAAGTTCACGTACAAACGGGGTGCATACATTGGCTGGTCTCACAGTATATACATATAAATAGAAAACGAGATTCACCCTAGACTCAGAAGACTACCTAGGGCAGAATCTTTTTTGGAAACGATCGTCAGTGAACTACGGAAGGGTACTCATGCTTCCATCTAAAGGGGGAAGGGAGAGAGAAGGGGTAAGAACTGGGGAGTTCTTAGTAGGGTCGGGGTTATTAGTTAAGTTCATTAATTATATGTTGTTTTGCAAATGAATAGAAAAATACAAAAAGCAGTAAATAGAAGATGAAGATAAATAGAGGAAATAGAGAAAATAGAAAACAGAACACAAACAGAAGAATACAAGAAAATACAACACAAACACAGAGAATAGAATACAAACAAGGAAAGCATACGTTCATACCATAATCATAACAAAAGAAATGCAACCAAGTATGATGCATGTCTAGTCCTAGCGCAGGTAATGAGCTCTTTTGTCAGTTTCTACCCGCTCTCGACGTAAACCGAAGTAGCTAAAACGGGTATGGTTTTTCAGTCAGTATAGGTACAGTTCTCACAAACTGACGTATGCGTCATATCCTTTGTAAGCAGACTCTGCCTTACAGGTGACGGCATTCCAGCTGTGTATGAAATCATATCCTCTGTAAGCAATCCCTGCCTTACAGGTGCGGCATTCTAGCCGTGTATGAATTAATATCCTCTGCAAGTGATCCCAGGTTATCAGTTGCAGGTATAGCTCTCAATAGCTATGTAGTACTGGAAAACGTTCTGTGGTCGAACCACTATCTATCTGATTGCCTTCACGCAGCAGATCATCACATAATCATTCTCATTACCATCATTCATTATCATTCTCATTATTTGTCATCACATTCACATTCTTATGCAATATCTCTTTCTTTCTCTGTTCAATTATACTATACAAACTTTACATCTTTCACTTTTACAATTTCTTGGCTCAAACCATTTCTCATTATCATATTACTCTTTTCTCTTTGTATCTCTTTACTCTGTTCTGGTTACTCTGTTCTCAGTATCTCTTTACTTTTCTCTGATTACTCTTTCTTCTGTCTGATTTCTCTGCTTATCGTATGTATTTAAAGCTTATGTAAATTTCGGTATGAATAGTTATTCTGCCCCAAGTATAGGTTTATTAAGTCTATACTGAAACAGTTTAACTTTTCATATAATACCTAACCCTAGTCGCAACTCAAGGACTAACTATGTTTCCCTAGTTCGTTTACTAATCTCTGTCTATTTTCTGTCATTAAAACTTTATAGACTTTTCTTTAGTTTTCATCTTTTATTTAACTTTTTATCTTTCCTTTATCTTTGCCTCACTAATATGTTTCTACCACTCCCTAAGTATTTTATGAAGGTAATTATGAGATTCTGCGCTTAAAGTTGTCTCTCTAAAGCTTTTACAGAAAATGCCTTTTTCGCATTATTTTATTATTTTTATTAAAATATTATTTTTAATTAAATATTATTATTTAATATTTTATTATTATTTATTATTTTATCATTAATTTTCGAAAATTAATTTACCTTTTATTTTCAACCTTTAAAATTCACTTTTTACCACCCGTAACTTTTAAAATTTCTACTTTAACCACCCTGACTTTCAGAAATTACCAAATAACCCCTTAAACACCAAAAATTTTACTTCCTTTCCCTTTTAAGGATCTAAAGCATGTTCTTCATTGTTCTTCATCACACTCAAAGTGTTCTTCGTGTTCTTCGTAAATTCTTCAGATTCTTTCTCTATTTTTACCCATTTTTTAGTCTTTTCAGCAACCGATTTTTACCATAATTCATAATAAATTAGCATCCAATAAAACCCATATTTTCTACATGATTTTAACACAAATTGAACCCCAATTTAAGGGTTAGGGTTTCGTTTTCCAGCAGCCACAAGAACACAAGTTCATAGCTTGAATTTCATCAAATTTCATCAAAATTTCATCAAATTTTCAACAAGAATCACTCATATAAACAATCAATTTCAAGCTCAGCCAAACCATATCATAATTACACAACTCAAACACAATCAATCAAGATTAAATTCGTCAAACCCTACCTTGATTTGCTGCTCCAAATCCGGTTACTCTTTGGAGTGTTCTTAAAGCACTTTTTCCTCCTAAATCACATCAAGAACAACTTTAAATCCACAAACCCTCAACAGACCAAATCTCTCTCAGCACATTAGGAAGGGATATATCACCTTAGACTTGCTGGAAATTAACGTTTCTTGGCCCTCAAGTCAAGTTAAGCATGATTCTTAAGGAAGAACATCAAGAAAACACATGTTTAAGCATGTTTTCTTGAAAACCGAATTGAAAGGGGAAAGAAATAGTCATCTCACCTTATTTCCAGCCTTGACAAGTTACATTTCTATGTAGAGGAAGAAGAGAGGATCATTTTGGTAAAATCGGAATTTCGATTTGAGTTTTAGTTTAGAAGAAATCAAACTTTGAAGATTAAGTGTTCATGAAAGTTTCTCTCTTTTCTCTCTTGTTATTTTCGGCCAAAGGGAGTAAATGACCAGCCTTGGAGTGTCTTGGGGTGTGTAGGGTGAGTTGTGATTGGTTGGCTTGGAGGTGGATTAAAATAATATTAAAATATCTCAGGTGTATAACTACTAAAACTAGGTGTATCAGAACACTTGTAAAAACATCTCTAAAAATTATTTTCTGAGCTACTAGCATAAATGACACTAGTAACATATTTATTTTGAGAATAAAACATGTATAATGAGGCCTTAGCATTGCTAAAGTCGTCAGAGAGTGCTGGTGCTAAGCAGCACCAGTAAACTGTGAACCCAGTTAAACTGATTTCTTGTTTTTAACTAAAACAGACCAGGTAACCTTATAATATCATTCAAGAAGCTTCTAATACTAATATAATGATAATATTATCCTATTATCTCTCTTCTCTCATGAATTGAGTCTGGTTCGTTAAACTGAGACTATTTACGAAAAATAGAATCAAAACTCCTAACCGATACGGTTCAAAAACTAGGTTCCTCGTATTTGTGTTGTCAAGTTTGCCCCAAAAGAGGTTCTAGCTTAAGGATGACATAATGATAATGAGGATTGAGATGCGTGATGATATAACAGAGGTGTTCCCTTTACTGATCTTTCGGAGGAATCCGTACTTTCAGAAAAGATCTCACGTACTCGAAAATTGGGGTTGTTACATTCTACCCTCCTAAAAGAAAACTTTGCCCTCAAAATTTCAGTTACCTAGGAATAGATGCGGGTAATCAGCTTTTATTTTATCTTCCAATTCCCAAGTGTCATCTTCTTCTTCTCTTTGACTCCAAGCTACATTGACCAAGCGAATAGTCTTACCTCTCAGCTGCTTATCACTTCTTCCTACGATCTGAACTGGTGATGCTTAATATGACAAATCATTTCGTAACTGTACTATTTCTGGTTGTAAAACGTGACTCTCATCGGGAACATATTTCTTAAGTTACGAGACATGAAAAACATCATGAAGGTTTGATAAATAAGGAGGATGTGCTATTTGATAAGCTACTAGACCGACTCTTTTAAGTATTTGGAAAGGTTCTATGTATCGTGGGTTATGCTTTTTAGTCTTAAGGGCTGTACCTATTCCAATAATCGAAGTTACTTTTAAAAAGACATGGTTTCCCTCACTAAAATTTAAGGGTCTACATCTATTATCGGCATAGCTCTTTTGACGGCTTTGTGCTGTCCGGATCATCCGAGGAATCTCCTATGTCTTCTCAGTAGTTTCTTACACTAAGTCTGGACCTAAGACACTAGCTTCTCCATTGTCATTTCAACACAATGGTGTCCGACATCTTCTTCTGTAGAGAGCTTCATATGGTGCCATCCCAATACTTTATTGGTAACTGTTGTTGTAGACGAATTCGACCAACAGCAAATACTTATCCCAGCTGCTTTGGTTGTCTATCATACATGATCGTAACATGTCTTCTAACGTCTAGATTGTCTGCTCTGATTGTCCGTCTATATGAGGATGGTACGTTGTACTCGTGTGCAATTATGTTCCCAACGCTTTCTGAAAAGCTCCCCAGAATCTAGTAGTAAATCTCAAAACTCGATCTGAGACAATTTATGAAGGTATCCCGTGCAGTCATACGATTTCTTGAATATATATTCGTTCCAGCCTTTCTAAAAGTATAGTCAACTAGAATCGGAAAGAAACACGCCGATTTTGTCAACCTGTCCACAATCACCCAAATGGCATCACGTTCTGTTGAGGTTCTTGGCAATCTCGTGATAAAATCCATAGTGATCTGCTACCATTTCCATTGTGGTATTTCTACGGGTTGCAGGATTTCTGACAGCTTCTGATGTTTCACCTTCATCTTCTGGCAGGTTAAACATTTTGAGGCATAACCAACTACCTCTTTCTTTAAGCCCAGCCACCAGAACATTCGTTTCAAATCTTGATACATCTTTGTCACTCTAGGATGCATAGAAAATCTACTTTGGTGAGCTTTAGTAAGAATCTTTTGTCGCAATTCTCCAGAGTTAGGCACACACATTCTGTTCATGTACCTCCACAGGCTACTACGATCCTACCTCACAGCTTTTGGTTCTTCTACTCCCATACGTCTCAGCATCATCATCATTTCTAAGTCTTGAATATCGTCTTTGGTATATCTAGCTCGCTTATTCGAATTTGGTGATGACCCGATCGCAAATCTCTCTTTGAGAACACAGTTGCACCTTTCAACTGATCCATCAAATCATCAATCCCTGGAAGTTGATACTTGTTCTTGATAGTAACTTTATTTAACCGTCGGTAATCCACGCAGAGACTTATTCCACCGTTTTTTACTAATAATATCGGAGCTCCCCATGGTGACACACTGGGATGAATAAACTTCTTTTCAAGTAGCTCATCCAACTACTTCTTCAACTCTGCAAGTTCTAGTGGTGACATCCGATATGGTGCTATAGATATTGGTCCGGTTCCAGGTACTAGATCAATGCTGAACTCTATCTCTCACTGAGGGGAAAGCTCAGGTATGTCATCTGGGAAAATATCAGGAAATTCCTTCACCACTCAGATCTGTTCTAGGCTTAATTCACTATCATTCGAGCTAGCCGCCAACAGAACGTACCCCTTACAATCACTCCCGTTTAAGGTAACTCTTACAGAATTCAGATATAAGGTGTGGGATAAAAATGGTTTAATATGTAGACTGTCAGATGGAATAACAGCAGTTCTTTCAAAGCAATCAAGGAAAACATGATACTTAGATAACCAATCTAATCCTAGAATAGCTTCTAAACCACATAGAGGCAAACAGATTAGATCATGCATAAAAGTCCTATTCCTAATAGCAAGTGGTACTTGCAGGTACACTAAACTGGTCAAAGTATTTTGGGATGCAGGTGAATGAACAATCAAGTGAAAATTCAATTTAAAGAAATATAATCCTAACTTGTGAGCAACAGTTAGAGAAATAAAGAATGTGATGCACCCGAATCATACAGTACAGTTAGAAATTGATTCTTGACATAACACTGACCATGAATGAGGGCGTTTGATTGCACAACATCATCAATAGTGATGGCAAACTCTCGTCCTTATTGCTGGGTTCTGACTGAATTTCGAGTAATCCCTTCGGACAATCCTTGGCAATATGTCCAAGTTTTCCACAAGCATAGCAGTTAGGTGATCCAAACTGGCAAGACCTGTTATCATGCTCTTTTCTGCATTGCTTACATGCAGTGTTTATGTAAGCCTGATGGGCTCGTTTACCATTGCCTTGCCTTACTTTACCTCCATTATTACCCGTACGGTAATCAGTAATGTTACGAACTTGTAAGTTCTTATGCTGTCGTATACCACGTGCTTTAAAATGCACCCTTCTCTCAGCTGCCTGACGATTGCTAAGACGCCTTGGTGGAAATTCTTGGCGACTCACCTTGGCCACAGTCACTTTCTTAATACATTCTTCCACTAACTTTCTCTTGTTAACTAATTCAGCAAAATTACGTATCTCCAGCGGAACTATTGAACTCATCAGATCATCACGAAGGCCTCCTTCAAACTTCAAGCACTTCCATTCTTCAAAGTCAACAGGATTCCCTTGACAAATCTTAGAGAAACGACACAAGTCATCAAAATTATGAGCATACTCAGAAACAGTCATATCCCCTTGCCTCATCTGCATAAGCTCTATCTCTTTAGCATCACACACTGCTCTTGGGAAATATTTCTTGTAGAATTCATCTTTAAAAATATCCCAAGGAATGTCACCTTCATTACGTTGTAGCAGTCGCTGTATCCCCTGCCACCAGTACTCAGCTTCTCCCTCGAGTATATAAGTAGCAAACTCCACGTGTTGTCCTTCTAGAACATGCTGCACTCTCAGTGATCATTCAATACCTCGAAACCAGTTATCAGTGTCAGTCGCGACGAGTGTACCCTTGAACTTAGGCGGGTTAACTTTCAGAAAGGTCGCAAGGGTCATAGGTCTTTCAGGATGCCCTAAGTTATTCTCATCATTCCCATTATCTTCTCTGTATTCATTCTCATTCCCGTTTCTCACACCAAGATGTTCAACAACCCTAGCCGCTACTACCACAGCTTCACGCACTGCTTCAGCCACGTTGTTCATGTTAGCCATAAACGTTTCCTGTTCCCCCTCGTAGTTAACATTAGGAATTCCTTCCCGTACGCCTCGTCTCTATGAACCCATTGTGGTCCTGTTCACCCCAAACAATCATTGTTAAGGTGATCAGTCTTAACACTTCAAGTCAAGTGTGAATATTTCCAAAATGAAGACACAGAAACAATCATGCAACATATATCACTAGGATATCCTATACGCATGAGACACACAACAGAGTATGCAATGAAGCATAGTCAGTCCACTCCCAAGGCTCTATTGGGAACGAACTGCTCTGATACCAAATTGTAATGACCCAATTTTCCGTACACCTAGGACACACCGGAAACAGAGTGCTACCAATTTGTCATCCTATTTATTATCTATTATTTATTATATGAGCCGGATTCATTGTTAAAAATGTAGTTAGTTTGTGAGGTACTTTTTTTTTAAAATGTTTGAATTATTAAACAGAATCATTTATAATTAATTCACAAATAATAACAGATAAAACAGTTATATACAACCACACATAAATACATCACAAGTAGTAGACAACATTCAGTGATTTAGCCTTTATTAGAGTATAGACTGTTAGTTAGAACACCTCTAGATATAACTAGATAATAACTATATACATATATATACATACAACATCTCAGGCCCTGACCTGTTCAAGAAGTCCCTAAGCTAGCACCCAGGCTAGTCTAGACTCTATACTCACCTAGTCCCTCTAAACTACTAAAGTGAGGGAAAGTACGTTCTAAGTCTTCAAAACTTAAGTCAGGTGGAACATCATCAAAAGGTAGAACATCATTTGTTACTCCTCTGCACAATGAGACATTGCCATATGACGTCTCTCTGGTACCTCATCAAGTAGCCACACAACAGGAGTCTCGTACACATGATTTAGGTTAAAGTTCACGTACAAATGGGGTACAGACATTGGCTGGTCTCACAGTATATACATATAAATAGAAAATGAGATTCACCATAGACTCAGAAGACTACCTAGGGCAGAATCTTTTTTGGGAACGATTGTTATCAAACTACGAAAGGGTACTCATGCTTCTATCTGAAGGGGGAAGGGAGAGAGAAGCGGTAAGAACTGGGGAGTTCTTAGTAGGGTCGGGGTTATTAGTTAAGTTCATTAATTATATGTTGTTTTGCAAACGAATAGCAAAAATACAAAAAGCAGTAAATAGAATATGAAGATAAATAGAGGAAATAGAGAAAATAGAAAACTGAACACAAGCAGAAGAATACAAGAAAATACAACACAAACACAGAGAATAGAATACAAACAATGAAAGCATACATTCATACCACAATCATAACAAAGGAAATACACAACCAAGTATGATGCATGTCTAGCCCTAGCGCAGGTAATGAGCTCATTTGTCAGTTTCTACCCGCTCCCGATGTAACCCGAAGCAGCTAAAACGGTATGGTTTTCCAGTCAGCATAGGTACAGTTCTCACAAACTGACGTATGCGTCATATCCTCTATCAGCAGACTCTGCCTTATAGGTGACGGCATTCCAGCCGTGTATGAAATCATATCCTCTGTAAGCAATCCTTCCCTTACAGGTGCGGCATTCTAGCCGTGTATGAATTAATATCTTCTGCAAGTGATCCCAGGTTATCAGTTGCAGGTATAGCTCTCAATAGCTGTGTAGTACTGGAAAATGTTCTGTGGTCGAACCACTATCTATCTGACTGCCTTCACGCAGCAGATCATCACATAATCATTCTCATTACCATCATTCATTATCATTCTCATTATTCGTCATCACATTCACATTCTTATGCAATATCTCTTTCTTTCTCTGTTCAATTATACTATACAAACTTTACATCTTTCACTTTTACAATTTCTTGGCTCAAACCATTTCTCATTATCATATTACTCTTTTCTCTTTGTATCTCTTTACTCTGTTCTGGTTACTCTGTTCTCTGTATCTCTTTACTTTTCTCTGATTACTCTTTCTTCTGTATTCATATCACTCTTTTTCTCTTTATCTCTTTACTTTACTCTGATTTCTCTGCTTATCGTATGTATTTAAAGCTTATGTAAATTTCGGTATGAATAGTTATTCTGCCCCAAGTATAGGTTCATTAAGTCTATACTGAAATAGTTTAATTTTTCATATAATACTTAACCCTAGTCGCAACTCAAGGACTAACTATGTTTCCCTAATTCGTTTACTAATCTCTGTCTATTTTCTGTCATTAAAACTTTATAGAATTTTCTTTAGTTTTCATCTTTTATGTAACTTTTTATCTTTCCTTTATCTTTGCCTCACTAATATGTTTTTACCAACCCCTAAGTATTTTATGAAAGTAATTATGAGATTCTGCGCTTAAAGTTGTCTTTCTAAACCTTTTACAGAAAACTGCCTTTTCCGCATTATTTTATTATTTTTATTAAAATATTATTTTTAATTAAATATTATTATTTAATATTTTATTATTATTTATTATTTTATCATTAATTTTCGAAAATTAACTTACCTTTTACTTTCAACCTTTAAAATTCACTTTTTACCATCCATAACTTTTAATATTTCTACTTTAACCATCCTGACTTTCAGAAATTACCAAATAACCCCTTAAACACCAAAAATTTTACTTCCTTTCCCTTTTAAGGATCTAAAGCATGTTCTTCATTGTTCTTCATCACACTCAAAGTGTTCTTCGTGTTCTTCGTAAATTCTTCATATTCTTTCTCTATTTTTACCTGTTTTTCAGTCTTTTCAGCAACCGATTTTTACCATAATTCATAATAAATTAGCATCCAATAAAACCCATCTTTTCTACATGATTTTAACACAAATTGAACCCCAATTTAAGGGTTAGGGTTTTGTTTTCCAGCAGCCACAAGAACACAATTTCATAGCTTGAATTTCATCAAATTTCATCAAAATTTCACCAAATTTTCAACAAGAATCACTCATATAAACAATCAATTTCAAGCTCAGCCAAACCATATCATAATTACACAAATCAAACACAATCAATCAAGATTAAATTCGTCAAATCCTACCTTGATTTGCCTCTCCAAATCCGGTTACTCTTTGAAGTGTTCTTAAAGCACTTTTTCCTCCTAAATCACATCAAGAACAACTTTAAATCCACAAACCCTCAACTAACCAAATCTCTCTCAACATGTTAGGAAGGGATATCTCACCTTAGACTTGCTGGAAATTAACATTTCTTGGCCCTCAAGTCAAGTTAAGCATGATTCCTAAGGAAAAACATCAAGAAAATACATGTTTAAGCATGTTTCCTTGAAAATCAAATTGAAAGGGGAAAGGAACAGCCATCTCACCTTATTTCTAGCCTTGATAAGTTACATGGTTATGTAGAGGAAGAAGAGAGGATCATTTTGGTGAAATCAGAATTTTGATTTGAGTTTTAGTTCAGAAGAAATCAAGCTTTGAATATTAAGTGTTCATGAAAGTTTCTCTCTTTTTTCTCTTGTTATTTTCGGCCAAAGGGAGTAAATGACCAGCCTTGGAGTGTCTTGGGGGTGTAGGGTGAGTTGTGATTGGTTGGCTTGGAGGTGGATTAAAATAATATTAAAATATCTCAGGTGTATAACTACTAAAACTAGGTGTATTGGAGCACTTGTAAAAATATCTCTAAAAATTATTTTCTAACCTACTAGCATAAATGACACTAGTAACATATTTATTGTGAGAATAAAATATGTATAATGAGCCCTTAGCATTGCTAAAGTCATCAGAGAGTGCTGGTGCTAAGTTGCACCAGTAAACTGTGAACCTGGTTAAACCGATTTTCTATTTTTAACTAAAACAGACCAGGTAACCTTATAATATCATTCAAGAAGCTTCTAATACTAATATAATGATAATATTATCCTATTATCTCTCTTCTCTCATGAATTGAGTCCGGTTCGTCAAACTAAGACTATTTACAAAAAACAGAATCAAAACTCTTAACCGATTCGGTTCAAAAACTAGGTTCCTCGTGATTGTGTTGTCAAGTTTGCCCCAAAAGAGGTTCTAGCTTAAGGATGACATAATGATAATGAGGATTGAGATGCTTGATGATATAACAGAGGTGTTCCCTTTACTGATCTTCCGGAGGAATCCGTACTTTCAGAAAAGATCTCACGTACTCGAAAATCGGGGTTGTTACAACTGAGGAAGTGACGCAACAGAGGAGGAGCCGTTCCTCTGCCGCTGCTGGAATTCCTGATTACTGCTGGAATTCATGGTGAGTTAATCGTGCCTAGCTACCATAATCACCACCTTTCAACCTTATTTGCTTTGTAACAACCATGCGCTTGCTTCTAATGTTCTTGACTCTATTAGGTTTGATGGAATTATCACAGTTGAAGCTTGTCATCAGAGATCAGACAAATTGTTGCGCCATCCTTTTCATTCTGACGTCGATTCTCCCGTTCAAAATCCTGTAACGCTTTCACTCTTATTCTGTTTAGCATTGTTTCTATGTTATTTTCTTATTTTAATTACGGTAGCCAATATCTTTGTTTTAGTACTGTTGTGTTCTGCCGGAAATGTCAAAATTGTAGCTGCGAGTGTGATCATAGTTGGTGTCGCTGTCTCTGTCCCAGTTACGTTGGAATTGTCGCTGTTGCTGCCTCGATTGGGGATAAAAGGGCTTTTTGCGTTAAATTATGCGATTGCTTCATCGAGGTAGGGGGTTTAATTTAATTAGTTTTAATTTAAAAATTTTCACAAGGTTTATTGAGTACTTGCAAATAGGTTTAATTGTTGTGAATAATTGATTGACTATATGGATGTTGAATATGATTAAGCTTGTTGATTTTATGAGATTGATTGGTTATGTGTGATTTATGAATTGTTGATAAATAATTGTTGAGAGTGCTTGATGTTATTGGTTGATTGCTGTTGAGCTAGTTATTAGATACATTATAATGGTGGTGGGCTTGGTTGGTATTTGTTTGAAATTGATTTTGAGAGGAATTAAAGGTTGAATCTTAAAATATTAAACTTTTGTAGGCATTGTGATTATGAATAGAATATGTACCAAAAGCCAAGTAATAAGAGCTTATGACTATTCAAGCTATTAGTATATGTTGGTGGCCTTTAACCGAATTTTGAGTTTTGGCTTCTAACCGAATTTTAATTTTTTTTTTTTTTATATTTCTAGTGGCTTTTGAAGGTTATGGCTGCTGCTGCAACTGCAAGAACTTTTTGATGGACACAGTAGCTAAATTGCTTAACTAGGTTGGTATTTATTTATCTAGTTGTGTTTTTATTGTTATTAAACTTTATTGATGAAATTGAAAATTATAAAGTAACACAAGAATAATTCTAAATTCAAAAAATCTTGTAATTAAATGCAAACGAAGGAGCATGTAATCTATTTTATAATTTGACTCTGTGAGATTTCTGTTTAATTTGTTTTATTGAAATTGCTAATTCTTCTTCATATTCATGTGTGCATGATTTGACATGTTTTCAGATAATGTTTTTTGGAAAATATAAGTGTTTTATTTTTCTATGTATTTTTTCCATTTGATGTGTGCAGAGACGTTCAGTTTTGCTGGTTTTGCATCTTTATTAATATTGTGAAAGATTCTATATTCTTCTATTTACTTAATGATGATTTCATGTGTGTGAAGATGAACAGCCAACTAGTCCGTGAATTTAGGGTTTTTTGAACTAACCTAGGGTTAGCGTTTCTTGTTTCTTTTGAAATTGGTAATAGCAAGGTTTTACACTAAACAAAAGGTACATATAATGAGTTGTAACAGTGATGAATTTAAGCACTAAGAGTAAATTTTTGCATGAAATTTCTCATTCCAATTTTACCAAAGAAATATATATGGGGACTATTAAATCATTTTGATTTCACTCAATCAAAACACGTCACTTTATAAATGTCATGTAGATGATATGATATCATTATTTTTTTGTCTTAATGATAGATTAGGAATTTTAATTTTATTTATTTTTTAGAGGTCATGCATCAACTTTATTTATGTGATTAGTATGTAAAAATTTTAAATGTTTTTATCTATTTTCTTTGATTTTTCAAATAGCTATGTGTTTTTCAAGATATTTTTAGTTATTGATATGTAAAATCTTCAATTGCTAAATTGCAAATATTTTCCAAAACATGCTTGATTATGTCTCATTTTAAAACTGATTATTTTTAGGAAGTTTAAAATAAAAATTATTTTGTATTTTATATTAATTCAGGATTAATATTTGTTAATTGATTATTTTGTCTACCTACTCTTGAATGTTCTTTACATTCTCCTGAATTTTTTGTTTTATTTTATATATAGGATAATTTTTTTGGACTGGTAAAGACAAAATGAGTTGACTAGTTGTTGTGGCACCGTGTATAACAACTTTAAATGGCATCTCAAAATGAAGGAACTAAGCACTAAATTTATATCATACTTGTTATATAAAATAATTTAATGTTAACTTTATTGTTGATTTATTGGTCTTAAATGAATCTACAATAGAATCTAGTTTGTGAACAAAAGGTTGCTAGTTTTTATTATACCTAGTATGTCTTTTTTATCTGGCTCAAAATCTTAGCAAATGCTCCTTGTTATTTAGTGAATGAATGATGAGCGGATATTTTATACGCTTTTGGGGATAATTTCATATAGTTTTTAGTATGTTTTAGTTAGTTTTTAGTATATTTTTATTAGTTTTTAGGAAAAATTCATATTTCTGGACTTTACTATGAGTTTGTGTGTTTTTCTGTGATTTCAGGTATTTTCTAGTTGAAATTGAGGGAGTTGAGCAAAAATCTGATTCAAACTGAAAAAGGATTACTGATGCTGTTGGATTCTGACCTCCCTGCACTCGGAATGAATTTTTTGGAGCTACATAAGTCCAATTGGCGCGCTCTCATTTGGGTTGGAAAGTAGACATCCAGGGCTTTCCAGTAATATTTAATAGTCCATACTTTGCACGAAGATAAACGACATAAACTGGCGTTTAACGCCAGTTCCAAGTTGCATTCTGGCGTTGAACGCCAGAAACAGGTTGGAAGTTGGAGTTGAACGCCAGAAACAGGCTACAACCTGACGTTTAACTCCAGAAACAGCCCAGACACGTGAGAAGCTTAAGTCTCACTCCCAGCACACACCAAGTGGGCCCCAAAAGTGGATTTCTGTACTATCTATCTTAGTTTACTCATTTTCTGTAAATCTAGGTTACTAGTTTAGTATTTAAACAACTTTTAGAGACTTATTTTATACCTCATGACATTTTAGATCTGAACTTTATACTCTTTGACGGCATGAGTCTCTAAACTCCATTGTTGGGGGTGAGGAGCTCTACAGCGTCTCGATGAATTAATGCAATTATTTATATTTTCTATTCAAACATGCTTTTTCCTATCTAAGATGTTCATTCGCACTTCAATATGAAGAAGGTGATGATCCGTGACACTGATCACCATTCTCAACCTATGAACGCGTGCCTAACAACCACCTCCGTTCTACCTTCGATTGAATGAATATCTCTTGGATTCTTTAATCAGAGTCTTCGTGGTATAAGCTATAATCCATCGGCACCATCCTTGAAAATCTGGAAAGTCTAAACCTTGTCTGTGGTATTCCGAGTAGGATTCAAAGATTGGATGACTGTGACGAGCTTCAAACTCGTGAGTGTTGGGCGTAGTAACAGACGCAAAAGGATCAATGGATCCTATTCTGACATGATCGAGAACCAACAGATGATTAGCCGTGCTATGATAGAGCATTTGGACCATTTTCACTGAGAGGATGGGAAGTAGCCATTGACAACGGTGACGCCCTACATACAGCTTGCCATGGAAGGAGCCTTGCATGTTTGAAAGTAAGAAAGCATTATGTTGCAGGGATTCAGAAGATAAAGCATCTCCAAAACTCCAACACATTCTCCATTATTGAGTAACAATTACTTATTTTATGCCCTTTCACTTTTTACAATTGAAACTAAAGAACCCTATTGGTATCTTGACTAAGAATAATAAGATAACCATAGCTTGCTTCAAGCCAACAATCTTCGTGGGATTCGACCCTTACTCACGTAAGGTATTACTTGGACGACCCAGTGCACTTGCTGGTTAGTTGTGCGGAATTACATAGTGTGAGTGTAATTTTCGTGCACCAAGTTTTTGGCACCGTTGTCGGGGATTGTTTGAGTTTGAACAACTAACGGTTTATTTTGTTACTTAGATTAGGAAAAATTTGTCTTTTTTGGTTTAGAATCACTAGAATTGCATCTTTTATTATTCCTTTAAAAATTTTTTTCTTCAAAAATATTATTTTTCTTCATTAATTGTTAGTTTTTCTTTGAGTCCAGTTTCTTGATTTAAGTTTAGTGTCAATTGCATGCTTTTTGTGTTCCTTCAATTTAAAAAAAAAATAGTTTTTCTCTGTTTAGTTCATGCATTTTTTGAATGTGTCTATTTTCTTGGGAATAGTTGCCCCTTTGAATTTTTCTTTTAAAAATTTTTTTTCAAAAATAATTTTTCTTTGATTAAATCTTGTGCCAAATTTTAAGTTTGGTGTTTCCTTGTTAATTTTTCCTTAGTTTTCAAAAATTTATTTTTAGCTTTCTAAAAATTTTAAGTTTGGTATTCTATCTTCATGTTCTTGTTGTTCTTGTGAGTCTTCAAAGTGTTCTTGTGTCTTCTTTGTGTTTTGATCTTAAAAATTTTTAAGTTTGGTGTTCCTTGGTGTTTTCCCTCCAAAATTTTCGAAAACAAGGAGCATTGGATTTAAAAAATTTTAAGTCTTGTGTCTTTTGTGTGTTTTTCTCTTTCATAATAAAAATTCAAAAATTTAAAAAAATTATCCTTTCTAACTATTTTTAAGCAATTTTTCGAATTTTTTTTTTAAAATTCAGATTTCAATTTCAAAATTTTTCAAATCTTATCCTTTTAAAAAAATCACATCTTTTTAAAAAAAATCCTAACCACTTTCTCTCTCCTCACTTTTTCGAAAATCTTCATAAAATATTTTCAAAATCTTTTTTATTTTAGTTTTTATTTTATTTCATTTTATTATTTCAAAAATTATTTTTCTTATATAATAAAATAAATAAAATAAATCCACATCATTTTCCTTTCTCCATCATGGACCTAAGTGGAAATAAACAGTTCAGAAGGACTTTGGGGTCATATGCTAACCCTACTAGTATCTGTATACCCTCCATCGGAGTCAGTAGTTTTGAGTTGAATCCTCAGCTCATTATCATGGTGCAGCAAAGTTGCCAGTATTCCGGTCTTCCACAGGAAGAACCTACAGAGTTTCTGGCACAGTTTTTACAAATTGCTGACACAGTACATGATAAGGAAGTAGATCAGGATGTCTACAGATTATTACTGTTTCTATTTGCTGTAAAAGACCAAGCTAAGAGGTGGTTAAATAACCAACCTAAGGCTAGCATAAGTACATGGAAACAGCTGTCAGAAAAATTCCTGAATCAATATTTCCCTCCAAAACGGATGACACAGCTAAGGCTGAGTATCCAAGGCTTTAAACAAGGAGATAATGAGTCTCTTTATGATGCCTGGGAGAGATACAGAGAGATGCTAAGAAAATGCCCCTCTGAAATATTTTCAGAGTGGGTGCAGTTAGACATCTTCTATTATGGGCTTACAGAGAAAGCTCAGATTTCTCTAGACCACTCAGCTGGTGGATCTATACACATGAGAAAGACAATTGAAGAAGCTTAAGAGCTCATTGATACAGTTGCCAGAAATCAGCATCTGTACCTAAGTAGTGAACCTTCCATAAAAGAAGAGGCTAAAACAGTAACTGCTGAACTCAGTCCTGCAGAACAAGTTACTGAATTCAATAAGCAATTAGATTTTCTAACAAAACAACTAGCCGAATTCAAGGAGATACTACAAAACACAAGAATGGCTAATATGAATATGGAAGTGCAGTTGAAGCAAACAGAACAGCAGTTATCAAAACAAATAACAGAAGAGTGCCAAGCAGTTCAATTAAGAAGTGGGAAAACATTAAATACCTCACCTCAAGGCAGCAGGAAGCCAAAAAATGAACAAACTGCTACCCAAAATCCCTCTGAGGACAGTAAGAGCCCAGAGAGGAACAATTCTGGCGTTCAAACGCCAGAAAGGGGTGAAAGGCTGGCGTTAAACGCCCAACCCATGCTCAGTTCTAGCATTCAAACGCCAGAAACAGGCAAGAAGTTGGCGTTGAACGCCCAAAGGAAGCTCAGTTCTGGCGTTCAGACGCCAAAAACAGGTAAGGAGTTGGTGTCTAATGCCACTCCAGCATCTACCCCTGGCATTCAAACGCCAGTGAGGGATCAGACACATACAAGTGCTGATAGCAACCCCTATAAAAAGGCTTCTCAACCCCCATCTGTAGGCAATAAAGCTGCAGCAACTAAGGTTGAGGAATATAAAGCCAAAATGCCTTATCCTCAGAAACTTTGCCAAGCAGAATAGGATAAGTAATTTGCCCACTTTGCAGACTATCTCAGGACTCTTGAAATAAAGATTCCATTTGCAGAGGCACTTGAGCAAATACCCTCTTATGCTAAGTTAATGAAAGAGATCTTAAGTCATAAGAAGGATTTGAGAGAAACTGAAAAAGTTTACCTCACTGAAGAATGCAGTACAGTCATTCTAAAAAACTTACCAAAAAAGCTTAAAGATCCCCGAAGCTTTATGATACCATGCACATTAGAGGGCACTTGTACCAAGCAAGCTTTATGTGATCTTGGGGTAAGTATCAACCTAATACCTGCATCCACTATCAGAAAGCTTGGTTTGACTGAAGAAGTCAAACCAACCCGGATATGTCTCCAACTTGCTGATGGCTCCATTAAATACCCATCAGGCGTGATTGAAGATATGATTGTCAAGGTTGGGCCATTTGTATTTTCCACTGACTTTGTGGTGCTGGAAATGGAGGAGCACAAGAGTGCAACTCTCATTCTAGGAAGACCTTTCCTAGCAACTGGACGAACCCTCATTGACGTCCAAAAAGGGGAAGTAACCCTGAGAGTCAATGAGGACGAGTTTAAGTTGAATGTTGTCAAAGCTATGCAGCATCCAGACACCCCAAATGACTGCATGAGCATTGATATTATTGACTCTCTGGTAAAAGAGGTCAATATGACTGAGAGTCTCGAATCAGAGCTAGATGATATCTTTAAAGATGCTCAGCCTGATCTGGAGGAACCAGAGAGAATAATAGGACCTCTGAAAATCCCTTAGGAAGAGGATAAACCTCCTAAACCCGAGCTCAAACCCTTACCACCATCCCTAAAATATGTATTTCTGGGAGAAGGTGATACCTTTCCTGTAATCATAAGCTCTACCTTAGAGCCACAGGAAGAGGAAGCACTAATTCAAGTGCTAAGGACACACAAGACAGCTCTTGGGTGGTCCATCAGTGATCTTAAGGGCATTAGCCCAGCCAAATGCATGCACAAGATCCTATTAGAGAGTGACGCTAAGCCAGTGGTTCAACCACAAAGGCGGCTAAATCCAGCCATGAAGGAAGTGGTGCAGAAGGAGGTCACTAAATTACTAGAGGCTGGGATTATTTATCCTATTTCTGATAGCCCCTGAGTAAGCCCTGTCCAAGTCGTCCCTAAGAAGGGTGGCATTACAGTGGTTCATAATGAAAAAAATGAACTGGTTCCTACAAGAATAGTTACAGGGTGGCGTATGTGTATTGATTATAGAAAGCTCAATACAGCCACCAGAAAGGATCATTTTTCTTTACCATTCATAGACCAGATGCTAGAAAGACTGGCAGGTCATGAATACTACTGCTTCCTGGATGGATATTCAAGTTATAATCAGATTGCAGTAGATCCCCAGGATCAAGAGAAAACAGCATTCACATGTCCATCTGGAGTATTTGCATATAGAAGGATGCCATTTGGTCTGTGCAATGCACCTGCAACCTTTCAAAGGTGCATGCTCTCTATTTTCTCTGATATGGTGGAAAAATTTCTGGAAGTCTTCATGGATAACTTTTCAGTATTTGGAGACTCATTCAGCTCCTGTCTTGACCATCTATCACTTGTTCTAAAGAGGTGCCAAGAGACTAACCTGGTTTTAAACTGGGAGAAATGTCACTTTATGGTGACTAAAGGAGTTGTCCTTGGGCACAAAATTTTGAAAAAGGGAATAAAGATGGATCAAGCTAAGGTAGAGGTAATTGAAAAATTACCATCACCTGCCAATGTTAATGTAATCAGAAGCTTTCTAGGGCATGCAGGATTCTATAGGAGGTTTATAAAAGATTTTTCAAAAATCGCCAAACCTCTGAGTAATCTGCTAGTTGCTGACACGCCATTTATCTTTGATAAGGAGTGTCTACAGGCATTTGAGACTCTGAAAGCTAAGCTGGTCACAGCACCAGTCATCTCTACACCAGACTGGACATTACCATTTGAACTGATGTGTGATGCCAGTGACCATGCCATTGGTGCAGTGTTGGGACAAAGGCATGACAAGCTTCTGCACATCATTTACTATACCAGTTGTGTTTTAAATAACGCACAGAAGAACTACACAACCACAGAAAAAGAGTTACTTGCAGTGGTTTATGCCATTGACAAGTTCAGATCTTATTTAGTAGGATCAAAAGTGATTGTGTACACTGACCATGCTGCTCTTAAATATCTACTCACAAAGCAGGATTCAAAACCCAGACTCATCAGATGGGTGTTGCTTCTGCAGGAGTTTGATATAGAAATAAGAGACAGAAAAAGAACAGAGAACCAAGTAGCAGATCATCTGTCTCGAATAGAACCAGTAGAAGGGGCGTCCCTCCCTCTTACTGAAATCTCTGAAAACTTTTCGGATGAGCACCTCTTTGCTATCCAGGAAGTGTCATGGTTTGCAGACATTGCAAACTACAAGGCAGTGAGATTCATACCCAAAGAGTACAGTAGGCAGCAATCAAAGAAATTGATCACGGATGCAAAGTATTATCTTTGGGATGAACTATATCTCTTCAAGAGATGTGCAGATGGAGTAATTCGCAGATGTGTGCCTAAAGAAGAAGCACAGAAGATCCTCTGGCACTGCCATGGATTACAGTATGGAGGACATTTTGGAAGTGAGCGAACAGCCACAAGAGTCCTCCAATGTGGCTTCTACTGGCCTACTCTCTATAAAGACTCCCGAGTATTTGTACTTAATTGTGACAGTTGCCAAAGATCTGGCAATATGCCTCATAGTTATGCCATGCCTCAACAAGGGATCTTGGAGATTGAGCTGTTTGATTTATAGGGTATTGACTTCATGGGGCCTTTCCTACCATCATACTCAAACACTTATATTCTGGTGGCAGTGGATTATGTATCCAAATGGGTGGAAGCTATTGCAACACCCACTAATGATACTAAGACAGTGCTGAAATTCCTCCAGAAATACATCTTCAGCAGATTTGGTATCCCTAGAGTACTAATCAGTGATGGGGGCACTCATTTCTTCAATGAACAGCTTTACTCTGCTTTGGTTTGATATGGAGTTAGCCACAGGGTGGCCACTCCATATCATCCACAGACAAATGGGTAAACTGAAGTCTCTAATAGAGAACTTAATCGTAGAAGGGATTGGGCAAGAAGCTTGGATGATCCTTTGTGGGCATACATAACAGCATTCAAGACTCCTATAGGGTCCTCTCCATACCAGCTTGTGTATGGAAAAGCCTGTCACTTGCCAGTGGAGCTGGAACATAAGGCCTACTAGGCAACCAGATTCCTAAACCTTGATGCCACGTTAGCTGGAGAAAAATGATTGCTCCAGTTAAATGAGCTAGAGGAATTCAGACTCAATGCTTTCGAAAATGCAAAAATTTACAAAGAGAAAGTAAAAAGATGGCATGACAAGAAGCTGTCATCCAGAGTCTTTGAGCCAGGGCAGAAATTTTTGCTGTTTAATTCTAGGCTCAGATTATTCCCCGAGAAATTAAAATCCCGGTGGAGAGGACCATATGTGATTACAAGCGTGTCACCATATGGCTACACAGAGCTTCAGGATAATGATTCTAACAAGTTCATTGTTCATGGACAGATAGTCAAATATTATCTTGAGAGCAATTTTGAGCAAGAATGCTGAAAACTAAGACTTGATTAAAGCTCAATAATAGTCCAGCTAAAGACAATAAAGAAGCGATTGCTGGGAGGCAACCCAGTCATGAGTTTATTTTATTTGTAATTTTAATTTTAAAATTAGATAATACATTTCAGTGAATGATACAGAGTTACGGAAGGATTCAGAGGATAAAACAGCAAAAAGATGCTCACTAATGCGAAAAAGCCAGTAAGAGCTATTTTGGGCATTGAACGCCCAAAAGAAGCATCTACTGGACGTTCAACGCCAGTGGAGATAGACATCTGGGCATTAAATGCCAGAAAGAAGCATCTTCTGAGCGTTAAACGCCAGAAAGAAGCATCTTCTGGGCGTTTAACGCCAGATTTACAGCGTCCTGGGCGTTCAGAAAAATGCCCAGTGACAAAGGAGTTCCTGGCGTTTAACGCCAGCCAGAAGCAATAGCTGGGCGTTAAATGCCCAGGAGAAGCTACAAATGGGCGTTAAATGCCCAAAACATGCAGTGTTTGGGCGTTTAACGCCAAGATTGTGGGGAGGAGGTGAATTCGTTTTCAACTCAAATTTTTTCCATTTTTCATGTTTCAATTCATGATTTCTTGCATAAATATGTTACAAACTCTCATCTTTCAACTTCAATTCCAAAAATTTTTAATCCTAATTTTTCAAACCCTTTTTCAAAGATATCAAATGTATCTTAATTCATAACCACAAATCCTTTTCAAATCCTTTCCAACTTCTTTTCAAATCTTTTTCAAAACTCAATTATCTTTTCAAATTCATCTCAAATCTTTTTTAAATTTCAAATTTATCTTTTTCAAATATCTTCCATAACTTTTCAATTTTAAATTACATCTTTTTTCTATCATACTTATCTTTTACAAATCATATCTTCTATCTTATCTTTTTCAAAATTTTTGAAAACCCACCCCATTTCCTTTAAATCCACGTTCGGCCTCCCTCCTCTCCTCCACAATTTGAAATTGGCTCTCCTTCTATCCCTCTCTTTTCCTTTTTTTTGCTTGAGGACAAGCAAAGCTCTAAGTTTAGTGTGTTTATCCGTGATCACTAAGCCAACACTCACTAAGATCATGGCTCCTAAGGGAAAACAAACCACTCCAAGAGGCAAAAAAGAGAATATTCCAAAACCACTTTGGAATCAAGGGAAGTTCTTAACCAAAGAACATTCAAACCATTACTACAAAATAATGGGTCTAAGGTCAGTGATCTCAGAAGTTAAATTTGATCTGAAAGAAGATGAATATCCGGAGATCCAAGAGCAAATTCGAAACAGGAGCTAGGAAATCCTAGCTAATCCTGAAACAAAGGTGGGAAGGAACATGGTTCAGGAATTCTACTCTAATATGTGGCAAACAGACAGGCAGAGATTAGCTGGAGCCGCCTTCTATGACTATCAAACTCTGGTCAGAGGAAAGATTGTTCACATTCACCCTGACAAAATCAGGGAGGTCTTTAAGCTACCTCAGCTGAAAAATGACCCAGACTCCTTTAACAGGAGAATAATGAGAACAAATAAGGGCTTGGATGAAATTCTAGCGGACATATGCCTCCCTGGAACGAAGTGGACAACCAGCACAAAGGGTGTCCCAAATAAACTCAAGAGAGAAGATCTCAAACCAGTTGCCAGAGGCTGGCTGGACTTCATTGGGCGTTCTATACTGCCCACTAGCAACCGCTATGAAGTCACTATCAAAAGAGTAGTAATGATCCATTGCATTATGTTGGAAAAAGAAGTGGAAGTTCATCAGCTGATTTCTTGTGAACTTTACACAATTGCAAACAAGAACTCCAAAGATGCCAAATTGGCTTATCCAAGCTTAATCTCTATGCTATGTAAAGATGCTGGGGTGAAGATGGGAGTAACTGAGTATATCTCAGTTGAGCGGCCAATCACCAAAAAGTCAATGGAAGGGCAACAAGTGCAGGACGACCCCATCAATAGGAAAGCACAGGAATTCCTCCCAGAAATCCCTCAAATTGAATACTGGGAGCGTCTTGAAGCATCTGTCACCAAGTTGCAAGAAGCTATGGACCAACTAAAGGAAGAACAGAAAAATCAAAATAGCATGCTTTGCAAACTGCTTGGGGAACAAGAAGAGCAAAGGCGTGACTTGAAGGAACTAAAACGTCAAAAGCTATCTCTTGAAAGACCAAGCACCCCACAGACTAGAGAAACATCCATTTCCCAAAATAAAGGTTGTTGAGTCCTAATCTTAGCTTTAACTCTGTGATAATTATTCTTATTAGGAAGTTACCTTAGAAGCTATATAGGAGTAGTAGTAATTAGTATTTCTATTTTGATTTTATCCCCAATTAAGTTATAATTTATTTTTCTCATCATCATCAAACATGAATAAAATAGTAGATTTTTAGAATAAAGAGGCAATATTTTTTTCGAGTTCTTAATAAGGAAAATTCTAATTATTTATATGTGGTGGCAATACTTTTTGTCTTCTGAATGAATGCTTGAACAGTGCATATTTTTGATATTGAATTTTATGAATGTTAAAATTGTTGGCTCCTGAAAGAATGATGAACAAGAGAAATATTATTGCTGATTTGAAAAATCATGAAATTGATTCTTGAAGCAAGAAAAAGCAGTGAACAAAAAAAAAGCAAAAGAGGTAGAAAAAGCCAATAGCCCTTTAAACCAAAAGGCAAGGGTGAAGAGGATCCAAGACTTTGAGCATCAATGGATAGGAGGGCTCAAGGAAGTAAATCCAGGCCTAAGCGGCTAGATCAAGCTGTCCCTAACCATATACTTGTGGCATGTAGGTCCAAGTGAAAATATTGAGACTGAGTGGCAAAAGAGTGTGCTTAAGAACTTTGGACACCTCTAATTGGGGACTTTAGCAAAGCTAAGTCACAATCTGAAAAGGTTCACCCAGTTATGTGTCTGTGGCATTTATGTATCCGGTGGTAATACTGGAAAACAAAGTGCTTAGGGCCACGACCAAGACTCATAAAGTAGCTGTGTTCAAGAATCAACATACTAAACTAGGAGAATCAATAATACTATCTGAATTTTGAGTTCCTATGGATGCCAATCATTTTGAATTTCAAAGTATAAAGTGAGATGCCAAAACTGTTCGGAAGCAAAAAGCTACTAGTCCCGCTCATCTAATTAGAATTTGAGCTTCACTTAAAACTCTGAGATACTATTGCTTCTTGATTTCCTTTTATCCGATTTTATTTATCTAGTTGCTTGAGGACAAGCAACAGTTTAAGTTTGGTGTTGTGATGAGCGGATATTTTATATGCTTTTTGGGGGTAATTTCATATAGTTTTTAGTATGTTTTAGTTAGTTTTTAGTATATTTTTATTAGTTTTTAGGCAAAATTTATATTTCTGAACTTTACTACGAGTTTGTGTATTTTTCTGTGATTTCAGGTATTTTCTGACTGAAATTGAGGGAGCTGAGCAAAAATCTGATTCAGGCTGAAAAAGGACTGCTGATGCTGTTGGATTCTGACCTCCCTGCACTCGAAATCGATTTTTTGGAGCTACAGGAGTCTAATTGGGGCTCTCTCAATTGGGTTGGAAAGTAGACATCCAGGGCTTTCCAGCAATATATAATAGTCCATACTTTGCACGAAGATACATGACGTAAACTGGCGTTTAACGCCAGTTCCATGTTGCATTCTGGCGTTGAACGCCAGAAACAGGTTGGAAGTTGGAGTTGAACGCCAGAAACAGACTACAACCTGATGTTTAACTCCAGAAACAGCCCAGGCACGTGAGAAGCTTAAGTCTCAGCCCCAGCACACACCAAGTGGGCCCCAGAAGTGGATTTCTGCACTATCTATCTTAGTTTACTCATTTTCTGTAAACCTAAGTTACTAGTTTAGTATTTAAACAACTTTTAGAGACTTATTTTGTATCTCATGATGTTTTAGATCTGAACTTTGTACTCTTTGACGGCATGAGTCTCTAAACTCCATTGTTGGGGGTGAGGAGCTCTGCAGCGTCTCGATGAATTAATGCAATTATTTCTGTTTTCTATTCAAACACGCTTGTTCCTATCTATGATGTTCATTCGCACTTCAATATGAAGAAGGTGATGATCCGTGACACTCATCACCATTCTCAACCTATGAACGCATGCTTGACAACCACCTCCGTTCTACCTTCGATTGAATGAATACCTCTTGGATTCTTTAATCAGAGTCTTCGTGGTATAAGCTAGAATCCATCGGTAGCATCCTTGAGAATCCGAAAAGTCTAAACCTTGTCTGTGGTATTCCGAGTAGGATTCAGGGATTGGATGACTGTGACGAGCTTCAAACTCACGAGTGTTAGGCGTAGTGACAGACGTAAAAGGATCAATGGATCCTATTCCGAGATGATCGAGAACCGACAGATGATTAGCCGTGTTGTAACAGAGTATTTGGACCATTTTCACTGAGAGGATGGGAAGTAGCCATTGACAACGGTGACACCCTACATACAGCTTGCCATGGAAGGAGCCTTGCATGTTTGAAAGTAAGAAAGCATTATGTTGCAGGGATTCAGAAGACAAAGCATCTCCAAAACTCCAATATGTTCTCCATTATTGAGTAACAATTACTTATTTTATGCCCTTTCAGTTTTTACAATTGAAACTAAAGAACCCTATTGGTATCCTGACTAAGAATAATAAGATAACTATAGCTTGCTTCAACCCAACAATCTCCGTGGGATTCAACCCTTACTCACGTAAGGTATTACTTGGACGACCCAGTGCACTTGCTGGTTAGTTGTGCGGAATTACATAGTGTGAATGTAATTTTTGTGCACCAATGAAATTTTCATGTTGATTGACTTATTAAACTTGTGTTTCATATTCATTACTCAACTGTACTGCATCATCAAAAACATTTTTTCTCTGTTCTAACTTGTTTATTTCTTTTGCTAGCAGGAGGACATAATGTGAAGAAAATATGTTCTATACAAATATAAGATGGGATGGGTTTTATAATGAGTTTGGTTATCTAAATGTATTATTTTGATGTGTTCTTTACTTTTTGCTAAGAGAATATCCGATATTATATGTAACGGATAAATTACACCCTATTTTGATTAGTGTTGTAATGGATATCTAGTTTTTAATTAAACTTTTATGATTTGGATTTATCAAATTTTTCATTTTTAGATTTATTTTCTGATTATCATCATTTTGGGATGTGATTATGCTTAAAAAAATTAAATCTCATAGCATAAAACAGGCTATGGTCACCATTTAAAAATAGGGTAACCATAGATAATCTATGACCACGGTAAAAACTGTGACCATAGATAAGGCTATGGTCACGATTTTAAGGAAGGGTGACCATTGATAAGCTATGGCCACGGTGAAAACCGTGACCATAGATAAGGCTATGGTCACGATTTAAGAAGGGGTGACGATAGGGGCTATGGTCACGGTTTTTGGTGGGGTGACCATAGAGGCTTTGTGATGAGCGGATAATTTATACGCTTTTTGGCACTGTTTTTAGTATGTTTTTAGTACATTTTAGTTAGTTTTTAGTATGTTTTTATGAGTTTTTATTCAAAATTCACTTTTCTGGGCTTTACTATGAGTTTGTGTGTTTTTCTGTGATTTCAGGTAATTTCTGGATGAAATTGAGGGACCTGAGCAAAAATCTGATTCAGAGGCTGAAAAAGGACTGCAGATGCTGATGGATTCTGACCTCCCTGCACTCGAAGTGTATTTTCTGGAGCTACAGAAGCCCAATTGGCGAGATCTCAATTGCGTTGGAAAGTAGACATCCTGGGCTTTTCAGCAATGTATAATAGTCCATACTTTGCCCGAGATTTGATGGCCCAAACCGGCATTGCAAATCATCTTCAGAATTCCTGGCGTTTAACGCCCAAAGTGGCACAAAAGCTGGCGTTTAACTCCAGGAAAAGTCTCTACACATGAAAGCTTCAATGCTCAGCCCAAGCACACACCAAGTGGACCCCGGAAGTAGATTTTTACGTCATTTACTCATTTATGTATATCCTAGGTTACTAGTTCACTATAAATAGGATCTTTTGACTTTGTATCGGTACCTCATGACACTTTACACGTTTCATATTGTACCTTCTACGGCATGAGTCTCTAAACCCCATGGTTGGGGGTGAGGAGCTCTGCTCTGTCTTGATGGATTAATACAATTACTACTATTTTTTCATTCAAACATGCTTGTTTCCATTCTAAGATATCACTTGCTCCTCAACTTGATGAATGTGATGATCTGTGACACTCATTATCATTCTCACCTATGAACGTGTGACTGACAACCACCTCCGTTCTACTTTAGATTGAGTGGATATCTCTTGGATTCTCTAGCCAGAATCTTCGTGGTATAAGCTAGAATATATTGGCAGCCATTCTTGAGGATCCGGAAGGTCAAAACCTTGTCTGTGGTATTCTGAGTAGGATTCAGGGATTGAATGACTGTGACGAGCTTCAAACTCGCGATTGTGGGGCGTTAGTGACAGACGCAAAAGAATCACTGGATTCTATTTCGACATGATCGAGAACCGATAGATGAATAGACGTGCTGTGACAGAGCGCGTTGAACATTTTCACTGAGAGGATGGGAGGTAGCCATTGACAATGGTGAAACCCTACATACAGCTTGCCATGGAAGGAGCCTTGCGTGAATGAAGAAGAAGACAGTAGGAAAGCAGAGATTCAGAAGATAGAGCATCTCCAAAACCTCAACCTGTTCTCCATTACTGCAAAACAAGTATTTATTTCATGTTCTTCTACTTTTCACAATTAAACCTGAGAATTATTGATCTCCTGACTAAGAGTTACAAGATAACCATAGCTTGCTTCAAGCCGACAATATCCGTGGGATCGCCCCTTACTCACGTAAGGTATTACTTGGACGACCCAGTGCACTTGCTGGTTAGTTGTGCGGAATTGCAAAAGTGTGATTGCAATTTCGTGCACCAAGTTTTTGGTGCCGTTGTCGGGGATTGTTCGAGTTTGGACAACTGACGGTTTATCTTGTTGCTTAGATTAGGAATATTTTATTTTTATTGATTTAGAGTCTTTTATTTGAGTTTAGTTTCATATTTTAAGTTTGGTGTCTTTTGCATGCTTTTGTTTTCTTTTAATTTTTCGAATTTGCATGTTCTTAGTCCTTTCTTGATCTTTAAAAATTCTAAGTTTGGTGTCTTCCTTGTGTTTTCCTGTAGGTTTTCGAAAATTTGTGTGTGATTTTCTAAAAATTTCTAAGTTTGGTGTCTTCTTTGTGTTTTCCTTTAAATCTTCAAAATTTTGCACTAATTTTCAAAATCATATCTTTTCAATCATATCTTTTTAAAAATAATTTTCAATCATATCTTTTTAATTGCTAATTTCAAAATCTTTTTAATTAATTTAGTTTTCAATTTGCTTTGATTTTATTTCCTTTCAGTTTTCGAAATTTTATATTATTTTCTTTTCCATTTATTTTAGTTTATTATTTTCGGTCACTTTTAATTAAATAAAATAAAAAAAATTAATCTACTTGCAATCCATATCATCTCATTTTCTCCGTCATGGACCTAAGTGGAATTGAGCAGTCCAGAAGGACTCTGGGGTCATATGCTAACCCCATTACAGCTACATATGGGAGTAGCATCTGTATACCTCCCATTAAAGCAAGCAGCTTTGAGCTAAATTCTCAACTCATTATCATGGTGCAGCAAAATTGCCAGTATTCCGGTCTTCCATAGGAAGAACCTACTGAGTTTCTAGCACAGTTCTTACAAATTACTGACACAGTACGTGATAAAGAGGTGGATCAGGATGTCTACAGACTATTACTATTTCCATTTGCTATAAAAAATCAAGCTAAGAGGTGGTTGAATAACCAACCCACAGCAAGTATAAAAACATGGAGACATTTTATTAGACAAATTCCTGAATCAATTTTACCCTCCAAAAAGGATGACACAGCTGAGGCTGGACATCCAAGGCTTTAAACAAGAGGATAATGAATCCCTTTATAATGCCTGGGAGAGGTACAGAGGTATGCTATGGAAATGCCCCTCTAAAATATTTTCAGAGTGGGTACAGTTAGACATCTTCTACTATGGGCTTACAGAAAAAGCTCAAATGTCTTTAGACCACTCAGCTGGTGGATCTATACACATGAGAAAGACGATTGAAGAGGCTCAAGAACTCATAGATACTGTTGCTAGAAATCAACATTTGTACTCTAGCAGTGAGCCCTCTACAAAAGAAGAAGCCATGGCAGTAACTACTGATCCTAATCCTCAAGAACAGGTTGTTGAGCTTAATCAGCAATTACTCCTGATGACAAAACAGTTAGCAGAATTTAAGGAGATGTTCTAAGAAACTAAAATTGCTAACAAGAATATAGAATCACAGTTGAATTAGACAAAACAGCAGTTATCTAAACAGATAACAGAAGAATGCCAAGCAGTTCAACTAAGGAATGGGAAGACATTAAATAACACTGCTCAAAGTAGCAAAAAGCCAAGAAAGGAACAACTGACAGAGGATAACCAAACCACTGCCCAAAATTCCTCTGAGGACAGTAAGAGCCCAGAGAGGAATACTCCTGGCGTTCAAACGCCAGAAAAGGGGGAAAAGTTGGCGTTAAACGCCTATTCCTTGCCCAGTTCTGGCATTCAAATGCCAGAAAAAGGTGGAAAGTTGGCGTTAAACGCCCATCCTGCACCCAGTCCTGGCGTTCAAACGCCAATGAGGAATCAGACACATGTGCTAATAGTAACCCCTCTAAGAAGGCTTCTCCAACCACCTCTGTAGGGAATAAACCTGCAGCAACCAAGGTTGAAGAATATAAAGCCAAGATGTCTTATCCTCAGAAACTCCGCCAAGCGGAACAGGATAAGCAATTTTCCCACTTTGCAGATGATGAGCGGATAATTTGTACGCTTTTTGGCATTGTTTTTAGTATGTTTTTAGTATGTTTTAGTTAGTTTTTAGTATATTTTTATTAGTTTTTAGTTAAAATTCACTTTTCTGGACTTTACTATGAGTTTGTGTGTTTTTCTGTGATTTCAGGTATTTTCTGGCTGAAATTGAGGGACCTGAGCAAAAATCTGATTCAGAGACTGAAAAGGACTGCAGATGCTGTTGGATTCTGACCTCCCTGTACTCGAAGTAGATTTTCTGGAGCTACAGAAACCCAATTGGCGCGCTCTCAACGGCGTTGGAAAGTAGACATCCTGGGCTTTCCAGCAATGTATAATACTCTATACTTTGCCCGAGATTTGATGGCCCAAACCGGCGTTCCAAATTAGCTCAAAACTACCCGGCGTTAAACGCCGGAACTGGCACAAGAATGGGAGTTAAACGCCCAAACTGGCACAAAAGCTGGCGTTTAACTCCAAGAAGAGTCTCTACACGAAAATGCTTCAATGCTCAGCCCAAGCACACACCAAGTGGGCCCGGAAGTGGATTTTTCTGTCATTTACTCATTTCTGTAAATCTTAGGCTACTAGTTCTTTATAAATAAGACCTTTTGCTATTGTATTTTCATCTTTGGATCTTTGATCATCTTTAGATCTTTAAATCTGTTGATCACGTTTTCGGGGCTGGCCTCGCGGCCATGCCTAGACCTTGTTCTTATGTATTTTCAACGGTGGAGTTTCTACACACCATAGATTAAGGTGTGGAGCTCTGCTGTACCTCGAGTATTAATGCAATTACTATTGTTCTTCTATTCAATTCAGCTTGTTCTTATTCCAAGATATTCATTCGCACTCAAGAACTTGATGAATGTGATGATTAAGTGACGCTCATCATCATTCTCACTTATGAACGCGTGCCTGACAACCACTCCCGTTCTACAAGCAAACAAGGCTTGAATGTTTATCTCTTGGATCCCTTAATCAGAATCTTCATGGTATAAGCTAGAATTGATGGCGGTATTCAAGAGAATCTGGAAGGTCTAAACCTTGTCTGTGGTATTCTGAGTAGGATTCAATGATTGAATGACTGTGACGAGCTTCAAACTCCTGAAGGCTAGGCGTTAGTGACAGATGCAAAAGAATCAATGGATTCTATTCCAACCTGATTGAGAACCGACAGATGATTAGCCGTGCCGTGACAGGGTGCGTTGAACATTTTCACTGAGAGGACGGGACTGTAGCCACTGACAACAGTGATGCCCAACATACAGCTTGCCATGGAAAGGAGTAAGAAGGATTGGATGAAGACAGTAGGAAAGCAAAGAGACGGAAGGGACAAAGCATCTCCATTCGCTTATCTGAAATTTTCACCAATGAATTACATAAGTATCCCTATCTCTATCTTTATGCTTTATTCATATATCATTCATAACCATTTGAATCTACCTGACTAAGAAGTACAAGGTGACCATAGATTGCTTCATACCAACAATCTCCGTGGGATCGACCCTTACTCGCGTAAGGTTTATTACTTGGACGACCCAGTGCACTTGCTGGTTAGTTGTGCGAAGTTGTGATAAAGAGTTGAGATTACAATTGAGCGTACCATGTTGATGGCGCCATTGATGATCACAATTTTGTGCACCAGCAGACTATCTCAGGACTCTTGAAATAAAGATTCCGTTTGCAGAGGCACTTGAGCAAATACCCTCTTATGCTAAGTTCATGAAAGAGATCTTAAGTCATAAGAAGGATTGGAGAGAAACTGAAAAGGTGTTTCTCACTGAAGAATGTAGTGCAGTCATTCTAAAAAGTTTACCAGAGAAGCTTCAAGATCCAGGAAGCTTTATGATACCATGCACATTAGAAGGTGCTTGTACCAAGACAGCCGTATGTGACCTTGGAGCAAGTATCAACCTAATACCTGCATCCACTATCAGAAAGCTTGGGTTGACTGAAGAAGTCAAACCAACCCGGATATGTCTCCAACTTGCTGATGGCTCCATTAAACATCCATCAGGCATAATTGAGGACATGATTGTCAAGGTTGGGCCATTTGCCTTTCCCACTGACTTTGTAGTGCTGGAAATGGAGGAGCACAAGAGTGCAACCCTCATCCTAGGAAGACCTTTCTTAGCAACTGGACGCACTCTTATTAATGTATAAAAAGGGGATGTGACCCTGAGAGTCAATGAGGATGAGTTCAAGTTAAATGCTGTCAAAGCTATGCAGCATCCAGACACATCAAATGATTGCATGAGCACTGATATTATTGACTCTTTGGTGGAAGAGATCAATATGACTGAGAGTCTCGAATCAGAGCTAGAGGACATCTTTAAAGATGTTCAGCCTGATCAGGAAGAACCTCTGAAAATTCCTCAGGAAGAGGATAAACCTTCCAAACCTGAGCTCAAACCGCTACTACCATCCCTGAAGTATGCATTTCTGGGAGAAGGTAATACTTTTCCAGTGATCATAAGCTCTGCTTTAAATTCACAGGAAGAGGAAGCACTAATTAAAGTGTTAAGGACATACAAGACAGCTCTTGGATGATCCATAAGTGATCTTAAGGGCATTAGCCCAGCAAGATACATGCACAAGATCTTATTGGAGGATAGTACAAAGCCAGTGGTTCAACCACAAAGGCAGCTAAATCCAGCCATGAAGGAGGTGGTGCAGAAAGAGGTCACTAAGTTACTAGAGGCTGGGATTATTTATCCTATTTCTGATAGCCCCTAGGTGAGCCCTGTCCATGTTGTCCCCAAGAAGGGAGGCATGACAGTGGTTCATAATGAAAAGAATGAACTGGTTTCTACAAGAATAGTTACAGGGTCGCGTATGTGTATTGACTACAGAAGGCTCAATACAGCCACCAGGAAGGATCATTTTCCTTTACCATTCATAGACCAGATGCTAGAGAGACTGGCAGGTCATGAATATTATTGCTTTTTGGATGGCTATTCGGTTACAACCAAATTGCAGTAGATGCTCAGGACCAAGAGAAAACAGCATTCATATGTCCTTCTGGAGTGTTTGCCTACAGAAGGATGCCTTTTGGTCTGTGTAATGCACCTGCAACCTTTCAGAGGTGCATGCTCTCTATCTTCTCAGATATGGTAGAGAAATTTCTAGAAGTCTTCATGGATGACTTTTCAGTATTTGGAGACTCATTCAGCTCCTGCCTTAACCATCTAGCACTTGTTCTGAAAAGATGCCAAGAGACCAACCTAGTTTTAAACTGGGAAAAATGTCACTTTATGGTGACTGAAGGGATTGTCCTTGTGCATAAAATTTCAAACAAGGGAATAGAGGTGGATCAAGCTAAAGTTGAAGTAATTAAAAAATTACCACCACCTACCAATGTTAAGGCAATCAGAAGCTTTCTGGGGCATGCAGGATTCTACAGAAGGTTTATAAAAAATTTTTCAAAAATTGCAAAACCTCTGAGTAATCTGCTAGCTGCAGACACGCCATTTATCTTTGATAAGGAATGTCTGCAAGTGTTTGACCTTCTGAAAGCTAAGCTGGTCACAGCACCAGTTATCTCTGCACCAGACTGGACACTGCCATTCGAACTAATGTGTGATGCCAGTGACCGTGCTATTGGTGCAGTGTTGGGACAGAGGCACAACAAGCTTCTGCACGTCATTTATTATGCTAGTCGTGTTCTAAATGACGCACAGAAGAATTACACAACCACAGAAAAAGAGTTACTTACAATGGTTTATGCCATTGACAAGTTTAGATCCTATTTAGTAGGATCAAAAGTGATTGTCTACACTGACCATGCTGCTCTTAAGTACTTACTCACAAAGTAGGATTCAAAACCCAGGCTCATAAGATGGGTGTTGCTTCTGCAAGAGTTTGATATAGAAATAAGAGACAGAAAAGGGACAGAGAACCAGGTAGCTGATCACTTGTCCCGGATAGAACCAGTAGCTGGGGCGTCCCTCCCCTCTACTGAGATCTCTGAGACCTTTCCAGATGAGCAACTCTTTGCCATTCAGGAAGAACCATGGTTTGCATATATTTCAAACTATAAAGCTATGAGGTTCATACCCCAGGAGTACAGCAGGGTGCAAAGAAAAAAATTAATTTCAGATGCCAAGTACTACCTATGGGATGAGCCTTATCTCTTTAAGAGATGTGCAGATGGAATGATCCGCAGATGTGTACCTAGAGATGAAGCACAAAGGATCCTATGGCATTGCCATGGATCACAGTATGGGGGACATTTCGGAAGTGAGCGAACAGCCACTAAAGTCCTCCAATGCGGCTTCTACTGGCCTACTCTCTATAGGGATGCCCGAGAGTTTGTGCGTAACTGTGACAGTTGCCAAAGAGCTGGTAACTTGCCTCATGGTTGCGCCATACCTCAACAAGGGATCTTAGAGATTGAATTGTTTGATGTTTGGGGTATTGACTTCATGGGTCCCTTCCCACCATCATACTCAAACACTTATATTCTGGTGGCAGTAGACTATGGGTAAAAGCGATTGCCACACCCAATAATGATACCAAAACCGTGCTGAAATTCCTCCAGAAATACATCTTCAGCAGGTTTGGTGTTCACAGAGTACTAATCAGTGATGGGGGCACTCATTTCTGCAATAAACAGTTGTACTCTACTATGGTTCGATATGGAATTAGCCACAAAGTAGCAACTCCGTATCATCCACAGACAAATGGGCAAGCTGAAGTCTCTAATAGAGAGCTAAAAAGAATCCTGGAACGGACTGTAATTGCCCGTAGAATGGATTGGGCAAAGAGCTTGGATGATGCTTTGTGGGCATACAGAACAGCATTCAAGACTCCTATAGGAACCTCTCCATACCAACTTGTGTATGGCAAGGCCTGTCATCTGCCTGTGGAACTGGAACATAAAGCTTATTGGGCAACCAAATTCCTAAACCTGGATGCTAAGTTAGCTGGTGAAAAAAGATTGCTCCAGCTAAATGAGCTAGAGGAATTCAGACTCAGTGCCTTTGAAAATGCAAAAATTTATAAGGAAAAGGCAAAAAAGTGGCATGACAAGAAGTTGTCATCCAGAATCTTTGAGCCAGGACAAAAAGTTCTGCTCTTCAACTCTAGGCTCAAACTATTCCCAAGAAAACTGAAATCTCGGTGGCGGGGTCCTTATGTGATTACAGGAGTGTCACCATATGGATATGTTGAGCTTCAGGATATTGATTCTGACAAAAAGTTCATTATTAATGGACAAAGGATTAAACATTATCTTGAAAGTAATTTTGAGCAGGAATGCTCAAAACTGAGGCTTGAATGAGTCTCAGTAAAGGTCCAGCTAAAGACAATAAAGAAGCGCTTGCTGGGAGGCAACCCAGTCATTAGTAGGTTATTTTTTTTATAAAAGTTTGATATATATTCTTCAAGGTTGATCATTGAAATTGAAGGAATTCACAGAGTTACAGAAGGATTCAGTGAAATAAGCAGAGAAAAGGAGCTTGCTGGCAAGGAAACGCCAGTAAAGGGCATCCTGGGCGTTAAACGCCAGAATGGATACCATTCTGGGAGTTTAACGCCAGTAAAGGCACCATTTTGGGCGTTAAACGCCAGAATGGGCACCATTCTGGGCGTTTAACGCTAGAATTATAGCATCCTAGACGTTCAGCAAAACGCCCAGTGATAAAGGGGTTTCTGGCATTTAACGCCAGCCAGGGTGCCTAGCTAGGCGTTAAACGCCCATAATGGCCACCAATTGGGCGTTAAACGCCAGAATGGATACCATTCTGGGCGTTTAACGCCAGAAAGGCAGGTGAAGGAGATTTTGCTTTCCACTTCAATTTTTTTCACACTTTCATGTTTTGACCCATAATTTTCTACATAAACATGTTACAATTTTTCATCATTCACCCTCAAATTTCAAAAATCCAACAATTTTCTAAATTATTTCTCAAATCTCTTTCAAATCCTTTCCAAATTTCTTCAAAAACTCAAGTATTTTCTCAAATTCTTTCCATATCTTCTCAAATCTCTTTCAAAACTTTCGAAATCCCTCCCCCTCCCTTATAAATACACATTCGGCCATCCTCCTCTATTCACCATTCGAATTTGCTTCTCCTCCACTCTCTCCTCTTTCCTTTCTTTTGCTTGAGGACAAGCAAACCTCTAAGTTTGGTGTGCTTTTCTGTGATCACTAAGCTAAGGCTCATCAAGATCATGGCTCCCAAAGGAAAACAAACCAATTCAAGAGGCAAGAAAGAGAATGCTCCAAAGAATCTTTGGAGTCAAGAGAGGTTCTTAACCAAAGAACATGCAGACCATTACCACAAAATAATGGGTCTGAGGTCAGTGATCCCGGAAGTCAGATTCGATCTGAAAGAAGATGAATATCCGGAGATCCAAGAGCAAATTCGAAACAGAGGATGGGAAGTTCTAACCAACCCTGAGACAAAGGTTGGAAGAAACATAGTTCAGGAATTCTACTGAAATCTGTGGCTGACAGATAAGCAGAGAATGACTGGAACTGCTTTTCATACCTACAGAACCATGGTAAGAGGGAGAATTATTTACTTCCATCTGGACAAAATAAGAGAGGTCTTCAAATTGCCTCAACTACAAGATGATCCTGAATCCTTTAATAGGAGAATGGTGAGAGTAAATAAGGGGTTGGATCAAGTTCTAAAGGACATATGCCTCCCTAGAACCAAGTGAACAACCAATTCAAAAGGTGTCCCAAACCAACTCAAGAGGGGAGATCTCAAACCAATTGCAAGAGGTTGGCTAGACTTCATTGGGCGTTCTATATCGCCCACTAGCAACCGTTCTCAGGTCACGGTCAAGAGAGCAGTGATGATTCATTGCATTATGCTGGAAAAAGAAGTGGAGATTCATCATCTGATTGCTTGTGAGATTTATACAATTGCAAACAAAAACTCCACTGAAGCCAAACTGGCTTACCCAAGCTTAATCTCTTTGCTATGTAAAGATGCTGGGGTTAGGATGGGAGTAGATGAATTCATCCCAATTGAACATCCAATCACCAAGAAGTCAATGGAAGGACAAATGCAAGATAACTCTATCAAAAGGAGGGCGCAGGAATTCCTCCCTGAATTTTCTGATATTGACTACTGGGCCAGCCTAGAAGCATCTGTTGCCAAGCTGCAAGAAACTATGGAACAAATTAAGGAAGAACAGCAGAATCAAAACTGCATGCTCTGCAAATTGCTGAAGGAATAAGAGAAGCAGGGGCGTGAGCTACAGGAGCTGAAGCGCCAGAAGCTCTCCCTTGAAGGGTCAAATACCCCACAAGTTGAGGGAGCATCCACTTCTCAAAATCAAGGTTGTTGAGTCCTAACTCTGTGATAACCTCTATCATTAGGAGTCTATTTTAGAGTCATTTAAATTTTTGTTTTCTATTACTATTAGTCTTTTCTTATATTTATTTTTGAGTCTTGTTCTTAATTCATGATTAATAAAATTTAAGGTTCATGTCTTAAAGCTATGAATGTCCTATGAATCCATCACATCTCTTAAATGAAAAATGCTTTAATCACAAAAGAACAAGAAGTACAGGATTTCGAATTCATCTCTGAAACTAGTTGAATTAGTTTGATGTGGTGACAATACTTTTTGTTTTCTGTATGAATGCTTGAACAGTGCATATGTCTTTTGAATTTGTGGATTAAAGAATGTTAAACTTGTTAGCTCTTGAAAGAATGATGGAAAATGAGAAATGTTATTGAGGATCTGAAAAATCATCAGATTGATTCTTGAAGCAAGAAAAAGCAGTGAATTCAAAAAAAAGCAAGCAGAAAAATCTAATAGCCCTTTTAAACAAAAAGGGAAGGGTAAAAATAAAAAGTGATCCAAGGCAAAAAGAGCATGCTTAAGAACCCTGGACACCTCTAATTGGGGACTCTAGCAAAGCTGATTCACAATCTGAAAAAGGTTTACCCAGTTATGTGTCTGTGGCATGTATGTATCCGGTGGTAATACTGGAAGACAGAGTGCTTTGGGCCACAGCCAAGACTCATAAAGTAGCTGTGTTCAAGAATCATCATACTTAACTAAGAGAATCAATAACACAATCTGAATTCTGAGTTCCTATAGATGCCAATCATTCTAAACTGCAAAGGATAAAGTGAGATGCCAAAATTGTTCAGAGGCAAAAAGTTACTAGTCCCGCTCATCTAATTGGAGCTAAGTTTCATTGATATTTTGGAGTCTATAGTATGTTCTCTTCTTTTTATCCAATTTAATTTTCAGTTGCTTGGGGACAAGCAATAATTTAAGTTTGGTGTTGTGATGAGCGGATAATTTATACGCTTTTTGGCACTGTTTTTAGTATATTTTTAGTACATTTTAGTTAGTTTTTAGTATGTTTTTATGAGTTTTTATTCAAAATTTACTTTTCTGGGCTTTACTATGAGTTTGTGTGTTTTTCTGTGATTTTAGGTAATTTTCGGCTGAAATTGAGGGACCTGAGCAAAAATCTGATTCAGAGGCTGAAAAAGGACTACAGATGCTGATGGATTCTGACCTCCCTGCACTCGAAGTAGATTTTCTGGAGTTACAGAAGCCCAATTGGCGCGATCTCAATTGCTTTGGAAAGTAGATATCCTGGGCTTTCCAGCAATGTATAATAGTCCATACTTTGCCCGAGATTTGATGGCCCAAACCGGCGTTGCAAATCAGCTTCAGAATTCCCGACGTTTAACGCCCAAACTGACACAAAAGCTGGCGTTTAACTCCAGGAAAAGTCTCTACACATGAAAGCTTCAATGCTCAGCCCAAGCACACACCAAGTGGACCCTGGAAGTGGATTTTTACGTCATTTACTCATGTCTGTATATCCTAGTTTACTAGTTCACTATAAATAGGATCTTTTGACTTTGTATCGGTACCTCATGACACTTTACACGTTTCATATTGTACCTTCTACGGCATGAGTCTCTAAACCCCATGGTTGGGGGTGAGGAGCTCTGCTGTGTCTTGATGGATTAATGCAATTACTACTATTTTTTCATTCAAACACGCTTGTTTCCATTCTAAGATATCACTTGCTCCTCAACTTGATGAATGTGATGATCTGTGACACTCATCATCATTCTCACCTATGAACGTGTGCCTGACAACCACCTCCGTTCTACTTTAGATTGAGTGGATACCTCTTGGATTCTCTAGCCAGAATCTTCATGGTATAAGCTAGAATATATTGGCGGCCATTCTTGAGGATCCGGAAGGTCTAAACCTTGTCTGTGGTATTCTGAGTAGGATTCAGGGATTGAATGACCGTGACGAGCTTCAAACTTGCGATTGTGGGGCGTTAGTGACAGACGCAAAAGAATCACTGGATTCTATTCCGACATATCGAGAACCGACAGATGAATAGCCGTGCTGTGACAGAGCGCGATGAACATTTTCACTGAGAGGATGGGAGGTAGCCATTGACAACGGTGAAACCCTACATACAGCTTGCCATGGAAGGAGCCTTGCGTGCATGAAGAAGAATACAGTAGGAAAGCAGAGATTCAGAAGATAGAGCATCTCCAAAACCTCAACCTGTTCTCCATTATTGCAAAACAAGTATTTATTTCATGTTCTTCTACTTTTCACAATTAAACCTGAGAATTATTGATCTCCTGACTAAGAGTTACAAGATAACCATAGCTCGCTTCAAGCTGACAATCTCCGTGGGATCGACCCTTACTCACGTAAGGTATTACTTGGACGACCCAGTGCACTTGCTGGTTAGTTGTGCGGAATTGCAAAAGTGTGATTGCAATTTCGTGCACCACTTTAGTAAGGCTATGGTCACGGTTTTGGGAAGGGGTGACCATAGAGGCTATAGTCATGGTTTTTGGTGGGGTGACCATAGGAGCTATGGTCACGGCGGCTACGGTTACGCTTTTGGAAAGGGGTGACCATAGAGGCTATGGTCACGGTATTTTACCGTGATGAAAGATAAGGCTATGGTCACGGTTTTATCGTGTGACCATAGATTAACCTATAGCCATGGTAAAAAAGGTGGCCTAAAGTGCCAGAATTTGAACATTACAACTGTGACCATAGATAAAAAAACTGTGACTATAAATCTATGGCCACGAGAGAATAGGTCACGGCAGAAAAACTGTGACTATAGGTCAAAAACCGTGACCATAGACCCACCCTTTTTACTAGCTATGGTCACGATTTTTTACCGTAACCATAGACCTTTTTTTTGTAGTGAATTTACACTTTTTAAGAATAGCTGAATGGATAATTTTTTTGTAACAATACATATTCAATTCTAAATCAATGCGCTACTTATAGGTAACAAAAGTGATACTCAAGGTGCTCCATTGAAGTTCTTCTTTTTCTTTTTTGTCAACACTAGTTTATATAATTTCAACATACGCATATTAAAAATTTTAAACTGTTAGAGGAAGTATTTGCGGGCATGGAGAATAAATCAAAGAAATTCTTATTTACTCTCAGGCGTAAATTAAATATTTTTCTTCTTCAATCATATACTTATTTACTCTAATGGATAAAAAGCATAAAAAATGTACTCTAGTTATAGCAGTCAATCTTTTTTGTGGTACTTATTCATGCATGAATAATTGAATTTAACGTCGTTGGTTGGCGTTGAACTAATGCCTATAATTATTCATATATTCATCTCTTTGCAATTTGGTAAACTCATCAACTTCTTAACTAATCCTAGCAGTAGAAAATTAGGACGATCGATTCGAAGCATTTTATTTTATATAACTTCTAGTTGTGGAATATATGAACAAACAAATTAAACGTGTGTAACCGACCAAAAAAGACCTTGTTATTATATATGGTTCGTTTAATTAATTAAATAAATTATTGTTATTAAAGTAACAGAAGACATTTAAGTTAAAGAAAATCAAGTACATTTCATTTTACATATATATATATATATATATATATATATATATATATATATATTCTATTTTGATAATTATTTTTTCCGTAATAAACCTTATATTCTTTCTAACTATAGAGCCCATTTATCATGATCATTCTCAAAATGTTTTGTCAAAAAATAATATTTTCCAAGAAAAAGTATGTGTAGAGAATAAAGTAGCTTTAGCAGTCACATAGTGTGTATAAATGTGTGTGTGTGCCAAATGTAGATAACAATTCTAACATCAGAATAACAACAATAGCACAGTCTAGTTTTCTCTGCTATTACCCTCTCTTCTCTGGGTACCTTTCCCTTCTTGAATCTTGAAGTCTTTCTTACATGGTATAAGAGAAAGGTTCGATCATGACGTTAGCAATCAACTCAGTAAATTCAAACAATTCTCTTTTTCCAATTCTGGACAAGTTAGATGAATCTAACTTTATTACATGCCAACAGCACGCTTTGTTCACAACTAAAGGACAAAACCTTAAAAATCACATTATTGATGGTTTTATTCTAAAGAAATTACTGCATGTACTCAAATTGCTAAAATACTTGTCATGGTAGTGCTTAACATTATTATGGATGATTAGGAACTATGTGATAAGAATGCATGTATATTTGGCGATGAAGTGGTATATGCATGTTTGACATGAAACATATACGGCGTGTTCGACATTCAAAGGTTGGGGGTTTAAAAATAAATAAAATAAGTTGCTATATGGGATTTTTATTTGGTGCATGATGACCGAGGAAGGTAAGGCAAGACAAGGTTTGACAAAGAGCAGTTGTCGTCAAAGAAAAAAAAGTAGTCAACTTGTCACTCAACAAAATTTATGTCGAAGTCGACCAGGAAGATTCGATTGAAGAGAGAGGTAAAGCATCAAAGAGCTTGAATATTTTCATATGGAAGCATTTAAGTGGACAAGGAGCTACGACATATTAAAAGGATATGGTCGAAGAGGAGGTTGATGTCGCAGAAAGTGAAATGTTTTTGGCGAGAACGATTATTAACGAGATAACTACATATGGTGACGTGTCAAGAAAAGACTCATTGAAAGTGTTTATAAATAGAGAGGTGGTTGAAGAGCAAAGAGTTAAAAATTCTCTTCAAAAACATACTCATACACACACTCATATCCTAATGATTTTTTAATTTTCATCTTGAAAGTTTTTAATGGCTTATGGAATAAGAGGTTGAATCTATGACCTCTTTTAATGTCTTTTAAATTTTAACACCAAAAAGTATTTCTGCTGAGTCTACAAAAGTGGTTATGCAGGAGATAAAATAATTTTTTCTTATAACGATCAGAAAGAAAATAGAGAAAAGAAGAGAGAAGTACACAAGCAAATATCTTGGTTCAACCACTTTGTGCAATGTGACATATATCCAGAATCTACCATAATTATTGTAGAATTTTCACTATCTTTTTAAAGATTTACATTCATCAATTTCCAAGAATTCTATCCAATCCTATCAAGGACAAACCAAACTTCTACCCAAACTTGATTAGGCTAGATTCACTCTCTAGACTTTCAACACTAAATGCTCATTAAACTTAACAAGGGATACCTCTCAGATAAAAGAAACAAATCAGAAACAAATTACAAAAGAGATTGACATAATCATTTGGCTTTTCTTCAAGCTAACTCTATTTGTCTTTTCTTTCAATGACTTTTTCTTAATACCTGACTTAAATGCCTTTTCTCATTGATACTAAGAAAGATAAAATTGAGCAAAACAAAATATTCAATAATTAACCATGAAGGAGAAGAAGGTATAGCTCAAAAGCTATGAAGATTCAAAACAGTGCACTCACTCTCTTTGCCTCAATCTTTTTCTGCTTACACCATTTTATATCGGTTAATGTTACCCAAGTTCGAGCTGTTGACAAGAGTTAATACCTTAAACTTTGAACCAGCTGAAGTCTTCTCCTTCTTTCAAGAAATCAAACTAGAAAACCAGGAATTAAGAGCAGAGTAATGTGGTGCAGAGGTGAGATGGACTGCAACAGCTTCATATATATGAGGTTCTTAATGTGTTTGCCAAATCAACACCCTTAAACTTGTGCTTTGGTCCCAAGTTTCTTTTTTAACCCTTGGATATAAATTAGAACTAGCAACCTCGATTTTTCTTCTTCTTACCTGAATTGTGAATGTAGAGATGAGGTAGCTTTGTCAAGCCATTTGACTTGCACAAAAGTAGAAATAATAAACCATTTTTCTTCTGAACTAGATTTTCCCTAAATTTGATTCATGGCTCAATTGATTTGACTTTGGCTCCAATTTTTGCTTTTTCCTCCTTCCTTTTTAGTGCTTAATGAAAAAGTGAATCACCTTTTTCAATTTGCTTTACCCGAAGTGATGAAGATTGGCAACAACCGTCTTTTCTTTTCTTAATTCCAGCGGGTTGAACTTAGCTTGATGATGCATGTTTGCATTGTTAATCCACTTGCTGGTTTATTGTCCAAGTAGCAACATAATGGCCTGATGGTTTTATTTGTTTGGACTGTACAATCAAATTTGAGCTTGCATCACTAATGTATGTATCAAACAACATTGGATTTTTAAACCCAACTAAGTATATTTGTCATCACCAAAAATATGATTATTGTTTACTAAACTTAACACGTCTTATGTTAGATTTTTGTAGGTTTTTTTCCACTTTTCTTTCGTTGTATTTTACAAGTTTTGTCATTTACTTTCTGCAAAAAAAAAAAAAAACATAGGTACATTATAAAAATTGGCATTTTCTTACTTGCCATTGTATCTATGCCCCTTATTCATTGGGATTCATCTTTCACTACTATTGTATAAATCATTAAGAGGCTTCCAAGTTCAAACACATGTTTTAGATTCCAAAGGTCCTTTTGAAATGCCTTTTAAATAGAAACCTGATTACACCTTTATGAAAGTATATGGCTTTCTATCCTTTATTAAGACTATATAATAAGAACAAATTGGACTTCAGGTCACAACTTTGTCTATTTTTAGGATATGATTTTAACCACAAAGAATATAAATGTTTGTTTAAAACTAGTATACTATATATTACAAGGAATGTACTTTTTTTATGAGAATTTATTTCCATATACTCTTTTTTTTGTTAATCTAATCTCTTTTCATGTTGTTACTTCCAATTATAGTGAATCTATATCTATTAGCATTTTACCAAATTTGAGACATGAATACTCAATATATCCTGAAAGTGACTCTTTTGGCTATTTTATAGCTTATTCCACAAAACCCGTGACCACGATCTATTAAGGATTAGTGAGGCAGATCTAATGGTGAAAAAAATAAAAATAACTAAGAAAATAATAATTAATAAGTCAAACTTGACTTTGTGAGGATAATTATTCCTTTTAAGTCAAATTTGACTAGTAAAAATAAAAACTGACTTTCCATTGGTCCATTATTACTCTCTAGAGGCTTTTTGAGCCGGAATTTACTTTTAGTGACGGTTTTGCACGCACTAGAAAAAGGTTAGCATTTGAGAAACCTTGGAACCAATGGTAAAAGTAATTTCTACCTTGATAATTTTGTTCCAAGAATAATATTAGCCATTCACTCTTGATTTATTCCTTTAAGAATAAATCTTATCCGCTCATTATTTTACCACGCGGTAAAAGTTACCGAAGCAAACTTTTGACTAGTATTTCGCAAATACTTCCTAGAGATCCCAAATCCTCTTGCTTATTTCACAAGCAACACGTCCCTCCCTCTCACTCATATAGCCGATATTATCTCTGCTATTTATCCCACTCAGTAGTGTTTTTAACCTCGAATAACTAATTACGGTTAACTACAGATAAGCATGTCATTACGAGACTGAATGTACTTCCTTGAAATCATGCCCCTTCTCTCTTTTTCCACCCATTCTCTTCGAATTTTCACATTATTTTACTGTGTTAATTCAAGTCAAATTTTAGAATTTTATTTAAGGAACACTTAAGCCAAAATTTGACAAAACACTTGATACACTTTGGTGAGAAAAGTGTCGTATTTTTAGAGGGAAAAAAAGAAAAAATTATACAACTTTTTTTCATAATTCCAGTCCATATTCAAGTGGTTCTATTGTTCTTCACTTGTTCTTCAAGCCATTCAAGTACAATTTCGTGTTAGTTCTTGCTAATTCTTGCACTTTCACCAAAATTCCAGCAAGGTAAATTCTTGTTCTTCACCCCTTCTTTTTGGTTTTTTAAACTGATTTTAAGGTGAATTTCTACTCTCTTTTATGTCTAAAAAAATTCTTCTTAAAGCACATATGGAGAACGTCTAAGGAGCTAAAAAAATTTAAGATTAAAGTGGTTGAAGTTCATCAATTTTTGTGACATTGTTTTTTTGCCAAGAAGCACTAAAAATACATTCATTGTCTCTTTCCATTTGTTTGAATAATCTTTGAAGCTTAAAGTGTTTAAGGGCTGAATGAAACAAGAGGTGAGAGTTAGGATTAGTTAGAATATATTTTTATTTTATTTGGTGTTCATATGAGCCATTTTACGGTCAGTTTGTGCTTGTTTTATAATTTTGGAAATTCTGTGATGTAAATCTATTTTTAGCTTGTTATTTAAGTAAAATATGAAGTTTATTTTTCTTTGAATTTTGTATGAAATATCCGAACACTTTAGAGCACTTAGAATTTAATTTTTAAGCCTTAAAAGTCACTAAAAGTAGATAAAAATACAAAATTGCATCTCTTAAAATTCAGTCACTAAAAGCAAGAAAATTGTTGAGTAAAAGGGTTTGAAAAAGGCTAGAGAAATATTTTTACTCTTATGGAACTAGTGTGGTAAAGTAAAAAGGGTGTTACCATCATTTTTAAATAAAAATAAGGCTAAAAATGTAATTATAACAAGTTATGGTTAAAATTGTAATATCCTACCACACAAAGCCTTACACTATAGTCGTAAATCAGAAGTGGTGAGGTATTATGACCTCTAGAAGCAAAATACATACATATAATTGAAAGAAAATAATATAGCTAGGAGCCTGTGAAGGAAGATGGCAGAACAAAATCGCATCATACTCGAAATATTGAAGATAACAAGCGTCGGTAAATATAAACAAACGAGACACACACACACACACACACACAATATACAGAGGGATACAAAATGCAGTCTGTTTCTCTCAAATCGATCTCTAAGAGGGATATACAATTACAATATACAAAAGTGGAGAACAACATCTAATACAAAATAAAAATCCAAAAGACAGTGTTTGCTTTCCACAAGAGATCATGCAAGCTCAGCGAGGTACATCATGTCCTATATTTGTAAAATATACAAGTCCACAATAGGGTGAGAACCCGAAGGTTTTCAGTAAGATAATAATTTCAAATAGAGACCATGTAAAAAGATATGAACCTGCTAGCAAATCCTAAACTCCAAAATGCACTAGATTGAAGCCTAGGATCTTTTATAAATCCAAACAGGGAAAATCAGACCATGTCTCAGCTATATAGTGATATATGATGAGCGGATATTTTATACGCTTGTTGGGGGTAATTTCATGTAGATTTTAGTATATTTTAGTTAGTTTTTAGTATAATTTTATTAGTTTTTAGGCAAAATTCATATTTCTGGACTTTACTATGAGTTTGTGTGTTTTTCTGTAATTTCAGGTATTTTCTGGCTGAAATTGAGGGAGCTGAGCAAAAATCTGATTTAGGCTGAAAAAGGACTGCTGATGCTGTTAGATTCTGACCTTCCTGCACTCGGAATGGATTTTTTGGAGCTACAAGAGTCCAATTTGCGCGCTCTCAATTGGGTTGGAAAGTAGACATCCGGGGCTTTCCGACAATATATAATAGTCCATACTTTGCATGAAGATAAACGATGTAAACTGGCGTTCAACTCCAGTTCCATGTTGCAGTTTGGCGTTCAACGCCAGAAACAGGTTGCAAGTTGGAGTTCAACGCCAGAAACAGGTTACAACCTGGCGTTCAACTCCAGAAACAGCCCAGGCACGTGAGAAGCTTAAGTCTCAGCCCCAGCACACACCAAGTGGGCCCCAGAAGTGGATTTCTGCACTATCCATCCTAGTTTACTCATTTTTTGTAAACCTAGGTTACTAGTTTAGTATTTAAACAACTTTTAGAGATTTATTTTGTATCTCATGACATTTTTTAGATCTGAATTTTGTACTCTTTGACGGCATGAGTCTCTAAACTCCATTGTTGGGGGTAAGGAGCTCTGCAGCGTCTCGATGAATTAATGCAATTATTTCTGTTTTCCATTCAAACACGCTTGTTCCTATCTAAGATGTTCATTCGCACTTCACTATGAAGAAGGTGATGATCCGTGACACTCATCACCTTCCTCAATCCACAAACGTGTGCCTGACAACCACCTCCGTTCTACATTAGATTGAATGAGTATCTCTTAGATTCCTTAATCAGAATCCTCGTGGTATAAGCTAGAATTCATTGGCAGCATCCTTGAGAATCCGGAAGGTCTAAACCTTGTCTGTGGTATTCTGAGTAGGATTCAAGGATTGGATGACTGTGACGAGCTTCAAACTCGCGATTGTTGGGCGTGATGACAACGCAAAAAAAATCGATGGATTCTATTCCGACATGATCGAGAACCAACAGATGATTAGCCGTGCTGTGACAGAGCATTTGGACCATTTTCACTGAGAGGATGGGAAGTAGCCATTGACAACGCTGATGCCCTACATACAGCTTACGATGGAAGGAGCCTTGCATTTATGAAAGTGAGAAAGCATTATGTTGTAGGAATTCAGAGGACAAAGCATCTCCAAAACTCCAACATATTCTCTATTACTGCATAATAAGTATTTATTTCATGCTCTTTTACTTTTTACAATTGAAACTAAAAATTATTATTGATATTATATCCTGACTAAGAATAATAAGATAACCATAGCTTGCTTCAAGCCAACAATCTCCGAGGGATTCGACCCTTACTCGCGTAAGGTATTACTTGGACGACCCAGTGCACTTGCTGGTTAGTTGTGTAAAGCTGTGAGAAATAGTCCATTAATATTGGCATACAGAATTTCGTGCACCAAGTTTTTGGCACCGTTGCCGGGGATTGTTTGAGTTTGAACAACTGACGGTGAATCTTGTTGCTTAGATTAGGAAAAATTAGTCCTTTTGTTTAGAGTCACTAGAATTGCATCTTTTATTATCCCTTTTAAAAACTTTTTCAAAAATATTATTTTTCTTTATTAATTTTTTTGTTTTTCTGTGAAATTTAGTGTCATGTTTTAAGTTTGGTGTCAATTGCATGCTTTTCTTTGTCTTTCAATTTTCGAATTGCATGTTCTTTATTTTTCCTTGATCTTCAAATTGTTCTTGTCAATTTTTCTTATTTGATCTTTGATTTTTCTTGTTCTGTGTGTTTTCGTGTTTTTCTTGTGCTTTTTCAAAATATTAGTTTTCAAAAATATATTTTTTATATACAATATTAAAACACGTTACATTTATAGCTCAGTTGGCTAGAGCGTTGGCTTATGTTCTTGGCAATTGAGTATCTTCCTTTTAAAACTTTTTTCAAAAATAATTTTTCTTTGATTAAATCTTGTGCCAAACTTTAAGTTTGGTGTTTTCTTGTTAATCTTTCTTTAATTTTTGAAAATTTTATTATGGTTTTCTAAAAATTTTAAGTTTGATGTTCTTTCTTTTGTTCTTGTTGTTTTTGTGAGTCTTCAAAGTGTTCTTGAGTCTTCTTTGTGTTTTGATCTTAAAATCTTTAAGTTTGGTGTTCCTTGGTGTTTTTCCTCCAAAATTTTCGAAAACAAGGAGCATTAGATCTAAAAATTTTAAGTCTTGGGCCTTTTGTGTGTTTTTCCCTTTCATCATAAAATTCAAAATTCAAAAAAAATAATATATATTTTTTCTAACTATTTTTTAAGCAATTATTTCGAATTAAAAAAAAATTTCGGATTTTATTTTTAAAATTTTAAAATTATTGCTTTTTCAAAAATATTCTAACCACTTTCTCTCTCCTCACTTTTCGAATTTCTTCATAAAATATTTTCAAATTCTTTTTGTTTTCCTTTTTATTTTAGTTTTTATTTTATTTTATTTTATTATTTCAAAACCTTCTCTATAATAACAAAATAAATAAAATAAATTCACATTATCTCCCTTTTCCATTATGGACTTAAGTGGAAATGAACAGTCCAAAAGGACTCTAGGGTCATATGCTAACCCCAATACTGCTTCATATAGGACTAGTATCTGTATACCCTCCATTGGAGTTAGTAGTATTGAGTTGAACCCTTAGCTCATTATCATGGTGCAGCAAAGTTGCCAGTATTCTGGTCTTCCACAGGAAGAACCTACAGAGTTTCTGGCACAGTTTTTACAAATTACTGACACAGTACATGATAAGGAAGTAGATCAGGATGTCTACAAATTGTTACTGTTTCTATTTGCTGTAAAAGACTAAGCTAAGAGGTAGTTAAATAACCAACCTAAGGACAGCATAAAGACATGGAAACAGCTGTTAGAAAAATTCCTGAATCACTATTTTCCTCCAAAACGGATGACACAGCTAAGGCTGAGCATCCAAGGCTTCAAACAAGGAGATAATGAATCCTTTTATGATGCCTGGGAGAGATACAGAGAGATGCTGAGAAAATGCTCCTCTGAAATGTTTTCAGAGTGGGTGCAGTTAGACATCTTCTATTATGGGCTTACAAAGAGAGCTCAGACTTCTCTAGACCACTCAGCTGGTGGATCTATACACATGAAAAAGATGATAGAAGAAGCTCAAGAGCTTATTGATACAGTTGCTAGAAATCAGCATCTGTACCTAAGCAGTGAACCTTCCATCAACGAAGAGGCTAAAACAGTAACTGCTGAACTCAATCCTGCAGAACAAGCTACTGAATTCAATCAGCAATTAGATTTTCTAACAAAATAGCTAGCTGAATTCAAGGAAATATTGCAAGAAATAAGAATGGCTAATATGAATATGGAAGTGCAGTTGAAGCAAATAGAACAGCAGTTATCAAAACAAATAATAGAAGAATGCCAAACAGTTCAATTAAGAAGTGAAAAAACATTAAATACCCTACTTCAAGGCAGCAGGAAGCCAAAAAATGAACAGACTGCTATCCAAAATCCCTCTGAGGACAGTCAGAGCCCATAGACGAATAATTCTGGCGCTCAAACGCCAGATAATGGGTGGAAAGTTGGCGTTGAACGCCCAACCCATGCTTAGTCCTAGCGTCCAACGCAAGAAACAAGCAAGGAACTGGCGTTGAACGCCTAAAGGAAGCCCAGTTCTGGCGTTCAGACGCCAGAAACAGATAAGGAGTTGGCGTCTAACGCCACTCCAGCTTCCACCCTTGGTATTCAAACACCAGTGGGGGATCAGACACATACAAGTGCTGATAGCAACTCCTCTAAAAAGGCTTCTCAACCCACGGCTGTAGGCAATAAACCTGCAGCAACTAAGGTTGATGAATACATAGCCAAAATGCCTTATCCTCAAAAACTCCGTCAAGCGGAACAGGATAAGCAATTTGCTCGCTTTGCAGATTATCTCAGGATTCTTGAAATAAAGATTCTGTTTGCAGAAGCACTTGAGCAAATACCCTCTTATGCTAAGTTCATGAAAGAGATCTTAAGTCATAAGAAGGATTGGAGGAAAACTGAAAAAGTTTACCTCACTGAAGAATGCAGTGCAGTCATTCTGAAAAGCTTACCTGAGAAGCTTAAAGATCTCGGAAGCTTTATGATACCATGCACATTAGAAGGTACTTGTACCAAGCAAGCTCTATGTGATCTTGGGACAAGTATCAACCTAATACCTGCATCTAGTATCAAAAAGCTTGGGTTGACTGATGAAGTCAAACCAACCCGGATATGTCTCCAACTTGCTGATGGTTCCATTAAACACCCATCAGACGTGATTGAAGACATGATTGTCAAGGTTGGGCCATTTGCCTTTCCCACTGACTTTGTGGTGCTGGAAATGGAAGAGCACAAGAGTGCAACTCTCATTCTAGGAAGACCGTTCCTAGCAACTGGCCGAACCCTTATTGACGTCCAAAAAGGGGAAGTAACCCTGAGAGTCAATGAGGATGAGTTAAGTTGAATGTTGTCAAAGCTATGCAGCATCCAAACACCCCAAATGACTGCATGAGCATTGATATTATTGATTCTCTAGTAAAAGAGGTCAATATGACTGAGAGTCTCAAATCAGAGCTAGAGGATATCTTTAAAGATGTTCAGCCTGATCTGGAGGAACCAGAGAGAATAATAGAACCTCTGAAAATCCCTCAGGGAGAGGAGAAACCACCCAAACCCGAGCTCAAACCATTACCACCATCCCTGAAATATGCATTTCTGGGAGAAGGTGATACCTTTCCTGTAATCATAAGCTCTACCTTAGAGCCACAGGAAGAGGAAGCACTAATTCAAGTGCTAAGGACATACAAGACATCTCTTGGATGGTCCATCAGTGATCTTAAGGGCATTAGCCCTGCAAGATGCATGCACAAGATCCTATTGGAGGGTGACGCTAAGCCAGTGGTTCAACCACAGAGGCGGCTGAATCCAGCCATGAAGGAGGTGGTGCAGAAGGAGGTCACTAAATTACTAGAGGCTGGGATTATTTATCCCATTTCTGATAGCCCCTGGGTAAGCCCTGTTCATGTCGTCCTTAAGAAGGGTGGCATGACAGTGGTTCATAATAAAAAAAATGAACTGGTTCCTACAAGAACAGTTACATGGTGGCATATGTGTATTGATTACAGAAGGCTCAATACAGCTACTAGAAAGAATCATTTTCCTTTACCATTCATAGACCAAATGCTAGAAAGACTAGCAGGTCATGAATACTACTGCTTCCTGGATGGATATTCAGGTTATAATCAAATTGCAGTAGATCCCCAGGATCAAGAGAAAACAGCATTCACATGCCCATTTGGAGTATTTGCATACAGAAGGATGCCATTTGGTCTGTGCAGTGCACCTGCAACCTTTCAAAGATGCATGCTCTCTATTTTCTCTGATATGGTGAAAAAATTTCTGGAAGTCTTCATGGATGACTTTTCAGTGTTTGGAGACTCATTCAGCTCCTGTCTTGACCATCTAGCACTTGTTCTAAAGAGATGCCAAGAGACTAATATGGTTTTAAACTGGGAGAAATGTCGCATTATGGTGACTGAAGGAATTGTCCTTGGGCACAAAATTTTGAACAAGGGAATAGAGGTGGATCAAGCTAAGGTGGAGGTAATTGAAAAATTACCACCACATGCCAATGTTAAGGCAATCAGAAGCTTTCTGGGGCATGCAGGATTCTATAGGAGGTTTATAAAAGATTTTTCAAAAATCGCCAAACCTCTGATTAATCTGCTAGCTGCTGACACGCCATTTATCTTTGATAAGGAGTATCTACAGGCGTTTGAAACTCTGAAAGCTAAGCTAGTCACAGCACCAGTTATCTCTGCACCAGACTGGACATTACCATTTGAACTGATGTGTGATGCCAGTGACCATGCCATTGGTGCAGTGTTGGGACAAAGGCATGACAAGCTTCTGCACGTCATTTACTATTCCAGTCGTGTTTTAAATGACGCACAAAAGAACTACATAACCACAGAAAAAAGAGTTACCTGCAGTGGTTTACGCCATTGACAAGTTCAGATCTTATTTAGTAGGATCAAAAGTGATTGTGTACACTGACCATGCTGCTCTTAAATATCTTCTCACAAAGCAAGATTCAAAACCCAGACTCATCAGATGGGTGTTGCTTCTGCAGGAGTTTGATATAGAAATAAGAGACACAAAAGGGACAGAGAACTAAGTAGCAGATCATCTGTCCCGAATAGAACCAGTAGAAGGGGCGTCCCTCCCTCTTATTGAAAATTCTGAAAACTTTCCGGATGAGCACCTCTTTGCCATCCAGGAAGTGCCATGGTTTGCAGACATTACAAACTACAAGGCAGTGAGATTCAAACCAGTCGCCAGAGGCTGGCTGGACTTCATTGGGCGTTCTATACTGCCCACTAGCAACTGCTCTGAGGTCACTGTTAAAAGAGCAGTGATGATCCACTGCATTATGTTGGGAGGAGAAGTGGAAGTTCATCAGCTGATTTCGTGTGAACTTTACATAATTGCAAACAAGAACTCCAAAGATGCTAAATTGGCTTATCCAAGTTTAATATCTATGCTATGTAAAGATGCTGGAGTGAAGATGGGAATAACTGAGTATATCTCAGTTGAGCGACCAATCACCAAAATATCAATGGAAAAATAACAAGTGCAGGATGATCCCATCAAGAGGAGAGCACAGGAATTCCTCCCGAAAATCCCTCAATTTGAATACTGGGAGCATCTTGAAGCATCGGTTACCAAGTTGCAAGAAGCTATGGACCAAATAAAGGAAGAACAAAATAATCAAAATAGCATGCTTTGCAAACTGCTTGGGGAACAAGAAGAGCAAAGGCGTGACTTGAAGGAACTAAAGCGTCAGAAATTATCTCTTGAAGGACCAAGCACCCCACAGAGTAGAGGAACATCCACTTCCCAAAATAAAGGTTGTTGAGTCCTAATCTTAGCTTTACTCTGTGATAGTTGTCTTATAGGAATTTACCTTAGAAGTTATATAGGAGTAGTAGTAATTAGTATAACTATTTTGATTTTATTTCCAATTAAGCTATAATTTATTTTTCTCATCATCATCAAACATGAATAAAATAGTAGATTTTTAGAATAAAGAGGCAATTTAATTTCGAGTTCTTAATAAGGAAAATTCTAATTATTTATATGTGGTGGCAATACTTTTTGTCTTCTGAATGAATGCTTGAACAGTGCATATATTTGATACTGAATTTCATGAATGTTAAAATTGTTGGCTTCTGAAAGAATGATGAATAAGAGAAATATTATTGCTGATCTGAAAAATCATGAAATTGATTCTTGAAACAAGAAAAAGCAGTGAAAAAAAAGGAATCATTGGATAAAGAAAAAGAAAAAGCCAATAACCCTTAAAACCAAAAGGCAAGGGTGAAAAGGATCTAAGGCTTTGAGCATCAATGGATAGGAGGGCCCAAGGAAATAAATCCAGGCCTAAGCGGCTAAATCAAGCTGTCCCTAACCATGTGCTTGTGGCATACAGGTCCAAGTGAAAAGCTTAAGACTGAGTGGTTAAAGTCGTGATCTAAGGCAAAGGAGTGTGCTTAAGAACTCTGGACACCTCTAATTGGGGACTTTAGCAAAGGTAAGTCACAATCTGAAAAGGTTCACCCGGTTATGTGTCTGTGGCATTTATGTATCCGGTGGTAATATTGGAAAACAAAGTGCTTAGGGCCACGGCCAAGACTCATAAAGTAACTGTATTCAAGAATCAATATACTAAACTAGGAGAATCAATAATACTATCTGAATTCTAAGTTCCTATGGATGCCAATCATTCTGGATTTCAAAGGATAAAGTGAGATGCCAAAACTATTCAGAGGCAAAAAGCTACTAGTCCCACTCATCTAATTAGAATCTGAGCTTCACTTGAAACTCTGAGATATTATTGCTTCTTAATTTCTTTTTTATCCTATTTTATTTATCTATTTGCTTGAGGACAAGTATCAGTTTAAGTTTGGTGTTGTGATGAGCGGATATTTTATACGCTTTTTGGGGATAATTTCATGTAGATTTTAGTATGTTTTAGTTAGTTTTTAGTATAATTTTATTATTTTTTAGGCAAAATTCATATTTCTGGACTTTACTATGAGTTTGTGTGTTTTTCTATAATTTCAGGTATTTTCTGGCTGAAATTGAGCGAGCTGAGCAAAAATCTGATTTAGGCTGAAAAAGGACTGCTGATGCTGTTGGATTCTGACCTCCCTGCACTTGGAATGGAGTTTTTGGAGCTTCAGAAGTCCAATTGGTGCGCTCTCAATTGGTTTGGAAAGTAGACATCCAGGGCTTTCCAGCAATATATAATAGTTCATACTTTGCGCGACGATAGACGATGTAAACTGGCGTTCAACGCCAGTTCCATGTTGCAGTTTGGCGTTCAACGCCAGAAACAGGTTGCAAGTTGGAGTTCAGCGCCAAAAACAGGTTACAACCTGGCGTTCAACTCCGGAAACAGCCCATGCATGTGAGAAGCTTAAGTCTCAGCCCCAGCACACACCAAGTAGGCCCCAGAAGTGGATTTCTGCACTATCCATCCTAGTTTACTCATTTTCTGTAAACCTAGGTTACTAGTTTAGTATTTAAACAACTTTTAGAGATTTATTTTGTATCTCATGACATTTTTTAGATCTGAATTTTGTACTCTTTGACAGCATGAGTCTCTAAACTCCGTTGTTGGGGGTGAGGAGCTCTGCAGCGTCTCGATGAATTAATGCAATTATTTCTGTTTTCCATTCAAACACGCTTGTTCCTATCTAAGATGTTCATTCGCACTTCACTATGAAGAAGGTGATGATCCGTGACACTTGATGAGCGTATAATTTATACGCTTTTTGGCATTATTTTTAGTATATTTTTAGTATGTTTTAGTTAGTTTTATTATATTTTTATTAGTTTTTATTTAAAATTCACTTTTCTGGACTTTACTATGAGTTTGTGTATTTTTCTGTGATTTCAGGTATTTTCTGGCTAAAATTGAGGGACTTAAGCAAAAATCTGATTCAGAGGCTGAAAAGGACTGCAGATGCTGTTGGATTCTGACCTCCCTGCATTCGAAGTGAATTTTCTAGAGCTACAGAAGCCCAATTGGCACGCTCTCAATTACGTTGGAAAGTAGACATCATGGGCTTTCCAGCAATATATAATAGTTCATACTTTGCTCGAGATTTGATGGCCCAAACTGGCATTCCAAATCAGCTCAAGAATTCCCGGCGTTTAACGCCGGAACTGGCACAGAAGTGGGAGTTAAACACCCAAACTGGCACAAAAGCTAGCGTTTAACTCCAAGAAAAGTCTCTACACATGAAAACTTCAATGCTCAGCCCAAGCACACACCAAGTGGGTTCGGAAGTGGATTTTTATGTCATTTACTCATTTCTGTAAACCCTAAGCTACTAGTTCTCTATAAATAAGACCTTTTGCTATTGTATTTTCATCTTGGTTCTTCTGGTTCCCTCTCTGGGGCCGAAGCCAATGATCACCATTATCACTTATGTATTTTCAACGGTGGAGTTTCTACACACCATAGATTAAGGTGTGGAGCTCTGCTGTACCTCGAGTATTAATGCAATTACTATTGTTCTTCTATTCAATTCAGCTCATTCTTGTTCTAAGATATTCATTTGCACCCAAGAACATGATGAATGTGATGATTATGTGACACTCATCATCATTCTCACTTATGAACGCGTGCCTGACAACCACTTCCGTTCTACATGCAAACAAGGCTTGAATGTGTATCTCTTGGATTTCTTAATCAGAATCTTCGTAGTATAAGCTAGAATTGATGGCGGCATTCTTGAGAATCCGGAAGGTCTAAACCTTGTTTGTGGTATTCTGAGTAGGATTCAAGGATTGAATGATTGTGACGAGCTTCAAACTCGCGATTGTGGGGCGTTAGTGACAGACGCAAAAGAATCATTGGATTCTATTCCGACATGATCGAGAACCAACAGATGAATAGCCGTGCTGTGACAGAGCGCGTTGAACATTTTCACTGGGAGGACGGGACTATAGCCATTGACAATGGTGATGCCCAACATACAGCTTGGCATGGAAAGGAGTAAGAAGGATTGGATGAAGACAGTAGGAAAGCAAAGAGACGGAAGGGACAAAGCATCTCCATACGCTTATCTGAAATTCTCACCAATAAATTACATAAGTATCTCTATCTTTATTTTATTTTTTATTTATCTTTTAATCATTCATCCTCCATAACCATTTGAATCCGCCTGACCGAGATTTACAAGATGACCATAGCTTGCTTCATACCAACAATCTCCATGGGATCGACCCTTACTCGCGTAAGGTTTATTACTTGGACGACCCAGTGCACTTGCTGGTTAGTTGTGCGAAGTTGTGATAAAGAATTGAGATTGCAATTGAGCGTACCATGTTGATGGCGCCATTGATGATCACAATTTCGTGCACCAAGTTTTTGGTGCCGTTGCCGGGGATTGTTTGAGTTTGGACAACTGACGGTTCATCTTGTTGCTTAGATTAGGTAATTTTATTTTATGTTTAAGCTTTTTACTTTTCGAAAATTTTTCAAAAATACAAAAAATTTTATAAAATCTTAAAATAAAAAAAATGTTTTATGTTTCTTGTTTGAGTCTAGTGTCTAATTTTAAGTTTGGTGTCAATTGCATTCATCTAATTTTCAAAAAAAAAATTGCATGCATTGTGTTCTTCATTGATCTTCAAGTTGTTCTTGATGATTTCCTTGTTCTGATCTTTAAATTCTCTTGTCTTGAGTGTTTTGTTGTTTCTCATATGCATTCTCAATTTGTTAGTGTCAATAGTATACAAACTTCTAAGTTTGGTGTCTTGCATGCATTGTTTATTTGATCTTAGTTTCATTTTGATTATTCTTCATCATTAAAAATTCAAAAAAAATTTTAATTTGTGTCTTTTCAAGTCAATAATACAGAGAATTGAAGATTCAGAACATACAGCAGAGGAACTACACCGAAAAAGCTAGGTGTTCAAAACGCCCAGTGAGGAAGGAAAACTGGCGTTTAAACGCCAGGCGTTTAACGCCAGGATGGCACAAGAGGGAAGATTTTGATTTTAATTCAATTTTTTTTAAGTTTTCATTAATTTTAAAAATCAAATCTTTTTAAACTGTTTTTCAAATCATATCTTTTCAATCATATTTTTTTAATCACATCTTTTTCAAAATAATTTTCAATCAGATCTTTTTGATTTCTAATTTCAAAATCTTTTTCAAATATCACTTTATTTCTTTCCCAACTTTAATTTTCGAAAATCATTATTCAGTTTTTCAAAATTTCTTCAAAATCTTTTACTTTAATTTCAAAAAATCTTCCCCTCTTCTCACATCCTTCTATTTATGGACTAACACTCCTCCTCAATGCACAATTCGAACTCTATCCCTCTTGATAAGTTCGAATTCTTCTACCTCCTCCTTCTATTCTACTTTTCCTCTGACACCTCAAGGAATCTCTATACTGTGACATAGAGGATTCCATACTTTCTTCTTCTCTTCTCTTTCATATGAGCAGGAGCAAAGACAAAAGCATTCTTGTTGAGGCTGACCCTGAACCTGAAAAGACCTTGAAGCGAAAGCTAAGAGAAGCTAAAGCACTGCTATCTATAGAGGACCTAACAGAAATCTTCAAACAAGAAGAAGACATGGCAGCCGAAAACAACAACAATGCCAACAATGCAAGGAAGGTGCTGGGTGACTTTACTGCACCTATTCCCGACTTCTATGGGAGAAGCATCTCTATCCCTGCCATTGGAGCAAACAACTTTGAGCTTAAGCATCAATTAGTTTCTCTAATGCAACAAAATTGCAAGTTACATGGACTTCCATTGGAAGATCCTCATCAGTTTTTAGCTGAATTCTTACAAATCTGTGACACTATCAAGACCAATGGGGTTGACCCTGAGGTCTACAGACTTATGCTATTCCCTTTTGTTGTAAGAGATAGAGCTAGGATATGGTTGGACTCACAACCTAAAGAAAGCCTGAACTCTTGGGAAAAGCTAGTTAATGCCTTCTTGGCAAAGTTCTTTCCACCTCAAAAATTGAGTAAGCTTAGAGTGGAAGTCCAAACCTTCAGACAGAAGGAAGGTGAATTCCTCTATGAAGTTTGGGAAAGATACAAACAATTGATCAGAAAGTGTCCTTCTAACATGCTTTCTGAATGGAGCATCATAGGTATCTTCTATGATGGTCTGTCTGAACTGTCCAAGATGTCATTGGATAGCTCTACTGGAGGATCTCTTCATCTGAAGAAGACGCCTGCAGAAGCTCAAGAACTCATTAAAATGGTTGCAAATAACCAATTCATGTACACTTCTGAAAGGAATCCTGTGAACAATGGGACGAATCAGAAGAAAGGAGTTCTTGAAATTGATACTCTGAATGCAATATTGGCTCAGAACAAAATATTGACTCAGCAAGTCAATATGATTTCTCAAAGTCTGTCTGGAATGCAAGCTGCACCAGGCAGTACTAAGGACGCTTCATCTGAAGAAGAAGCTTATGATCCTGAGAACCCATCAATGGAAGAGGTGAATTACATGGGAGAACCCTACGGAAACACCTATGATCCTTCATGGAGAAATCATCCAAATCACTCATGGAAGGATCAACAGAGACCTCAACAAGGTTTCAACAACAATAATGGTGGAAGAAATAGGTTTAGCGATGGCAAGCCTTTTCCAACATCTTCTCAGCAACAGACAGAGAATTCTAAGCAGAGCCACTCTGACTTAGCAACCATGGTCTCTAATCTAATCAAAATCACTCAAAGTTTCATGACTAAAACAAGGTCCTCCATTAGAAACTTGGAGGCACAAGTGGGTCAGCTAAGTAAGAAAGTTACTGAACTCCCTCCTAGTACTGTTCCAAGTAATACAGAAGAGAATCCAAGAGGAGAATGTAAGGCCATCAACATGGCCGAATTTGGAGAGGAGGAAGAGGCAGTGATCGCCACTGAGGAAGACCTCAATGGACGTCCACTGGCCTCCAATGAGTTCCCTAATGAGGAACCATGGGAATCTGAGGCTCACACTGAGACCATAGAGATTCCATTAGAATTACTTCTGTCATTCATGAGCTCTGATGAGTATTCTTCCTCTGAAGAGGACGAAGATGTCACTGAAGAGCAAGTTGCTAAGTACCTTGGAGCAATCATGAAGCTAAATGACAAGTTATTTGGTAATGAGACTTGGGAGGATGAACCCCCTTTGCTCACCAAAGAACTGGATGACTTGACTAGGCAGAGATTACCTCAAAAGAGACAGGACCCTGGAAAGTTCTCAATACCTTGTACATTAGGCACCATGACCTTCGAGAAGGCTTTGTGTGACCTAGGGTCAAGCATAAACCTCATGCCTCTCTCTGTAATGGAGAAGCTAGGGATCTTTGAGGTACAAGCTGCAAGAATCTCACTAGAGATGGCAGACAATTCAAGAAAATAAGCTTATGGACTTGTAGAGGATGTTCTGGTAAAGATTGAAGACCATTACATCCCTACTAATTTCATAGTCCTAGAGACTGGGAAGTGCATGGATGAATCCATCATCCTTGGCAGACCCTTCCTAGCCACAGCAGAGGCTGTGATTGATGTTGACAGAGGAGAATTGATCATTCAAGTGAATGAAGAATCCTTTGTGTTTAAGGCTCAAGGATATCCCTCTGTAACCATGGAGGGGAAGCATGAAGAGCTTCTCTCAAAACAGAGTCAAACAGAGCCCCCACAGTCAAACTCTAAGTTTGGTGTTGGGAGGCAACAACCAAATTCTAAGTTTGGTGTTGAACCCCCACATTCAAACTCTAAGTTTGGTGTTGGGAGGTTCCAACATTGCTCTGAACATCTGTGAGGCTCCATGAGAGCCCACTGTCAAGCTACTGACATTAAAGAAGCGCTTGTTGGGAGGTAACCCAATGTTATATTTATCTATTTTCCATTGTTATTTTATGTTTTCTATAGGTTGATGATCATGTGAAGTCACAAAAATAATTGAAAAAGCAAAAATAGAATGAAAAATAGAAAGAAGAATAGCACACCCTGGAGGAAAAACTTGCTGGCGTTTAAACGCCAGTAAGGGCAATAAATGGGCATTTAATGCCCAGTCTGGCACCATTATAGGCGTTTAACGCCAGAAAGGGGCACCAGACTGGCGTTTAACGCCAGGAATGGGCAAGCAGCTGGCGTTAAATGCCAGAAAAGGGCAACAGCCCGGCGTTTAACGCCAGGATTGGCAGAAAGGGCGTTTTGCACGCCACTTGGTGTAGGGATGAGCTATCCTTGACATCTCAGGATCTGTGGATCCCACAGGATCCCCACCTACCCCACCACTCTCTCTCTTCTTCACCCATTCACCAATCACCTCATTAACTCTTCCCCAAAAACCCCTCACCTATCAAATCCCACCATTCTCTTCACCACTCACATCCATCCTTCATAAAACCCCACCTACCCCACCATCCAAGTTCAAATCTTCACCCCCTCATTTTCACACATCATACACACTGCTTCTCTCCCTTGGCCGAAACACAAAGCCCCCCTCCATCTCCTTTATTTCTTCTTCTTCTACTCTCTTCTTTCTTCTTTTGCTCGAGGACGAGCAAACCTTCTAAGTTTGGTGTGGTAAAAGCGTTGCTTTTTGTTTTTCCATAACCATTTATGGCACCTAAGGCCGGAGAAACCTCTAGAAAGAGGAAAGGGAAGGAAAAAGCTTCCACCTCCGAGTCATGGGAGATGGAGAGATTCATCTCAAGGGTGCATCAAGACCACTTCTATGAAGTTGTCGCCATGAAGAAGGTGATCCCCGAGGTCCCTTTCAAACTCAAAAAGAGTGAATATCCGGAGATCCCACATGAAATCCAAAGAAGAGGTTGGGAAGTTCTTACCAACCCCATTCAACAAGTCAGAATCTTAATGGTTCAAGAGTTCTATGCCAATGCATGGATCACCAAGAACCATGATCAAAGAGTGAACCCGGACCCAAAGAATTGGCTTACAATGGTTCGGGGAAAATGCTTAGATTTTAGTCCGGAAAATGTAAGGTTGGCATTCAACTTGCCCATGATACAAGGAGATGAACACCCCTACACTAGAAGGGTCAACTTTGATCAAAGGTTGGACTAAGTCCTCATAGACATTTGTAAAGAGGGCGTTCAATGGAAGAGAGATTCAAGAGGGAAGCCGGTTCAACTGAGAAGGCATGACCTCAAGCCCGTGGCTAGGGGATGGTTGGAGTTTATCCAACGCTCAATCATTCCCACTAGCAACCGGTCCGAAGTTACTATAGACCGGGCTATCATGATTCATAGCATCATGATTGGAGAGAAAGTAGAAGTTCATGAGGTTATATCCCAATAACTTTATAAGGTGGCGGACAAGTCCTCTACCTTGGCAAGGTTAGTGGTGCACGAAATTGGAAATCACAATTCTTGTCACAACTTCGCACAACTAACCAGCAAGTGCACTGGGTCGTCCAAGTAATACCTTACGTGAGTATGGGGTCGATCCCACGGAGATTATTGGTTTGAAGCAAGCTATGTTTATTTTATTATTCTTAGTTAGGATATCAATAAAAATTATCAGTTGGAATTATTAGAAAAATAAAAGAGTGTGAAATAATTACTTGTTATGCAGTAATGGAGAATATGTTGGAGTCTTGGAGATGCTTTGTCTGATTTATTCCTGTAATGTAATATTCCATCCATGGAAAAGTGCAAAGTTCCCTCCATGGCAAGCTGTATGTAGGGTCTCACCGTTGTCAATGGCTACTTCCCATCCTCTCAGTGAAAATGGTCCAAATGCTCTGTCACAGCACGGCTAATCATCTGTCGGTCCTCAATCAGGTTGGAATAGAATCCAGTGATTCTTTTGCGTTTGTCACTAACGCCCAGCCTTCAGGAGTTTGAAGCTCGTCACAGTCATTCAATCCCGGAATCCTACTCGGAATACCACGGACAAGGTTTAGACTTTCCGGATTCTCATGAATGCCGCCATCAATCTAGCTTATACCACGAAGATTCTGATTAAAGAATCTAAGAGAAGCTCATTCAATCTGATGTAGAACGGAGGTGGTTGTCAGACACACGTTCATGGATTGAGGAAGGTGATGAGTGTCACGGATCATCACCTTCTTCATAATTAAGCGCGAATGAACATCTTAGATAGGAACACACACGTTTGAATGGAGAAATAGAAACAATTGCATTAATTCATCGAGACACTGCAGAGCTCCTCACCCCCAACAATGGAGTTTAGAGACTCATGCCGTCAAAGTGTATAAAATTCAGATCTGAAAATGTCATGAGATACAAAGTAAATCTCTAAGAGTTGTTTAAATAGTAAACTAGTAACCTAGGTTTACAGAAAATGAGTAAACTATGATAGATAGTACAGAAATCCACTTCTGGGGCCCACTTGGTGTGTGCTGGGGCTGAGACTTAAGCTTCTCACGTGCCTGGGGCTGTTTTGGGCGTTCAACGCCAGGTTGTAACCTGTTTCTGGCGTTGAACTCCAGCTTGTAACCTGTTTCTGGCGCTGGACGCCAGACAGCAGCATGATACTGGTGTTGAGCGCCAGTTTACGTCATCTATCTTCGCGCAAAGTATGGACTATTGTATATTGCTGGAAAGCCCTGGATGTCTACTTTCCAACGCCGTTGAGAGCGCGTCAATTAGACTCCTGTAGCTCCAGAAAATTAATTTCGAGTACAGGGAGGTCAGAATCCAACAGCATCAGCAATCCTTTTTCAGCCTAACTCATATTTTTGCTCAGCTCCCTCAATTTCAGCCAGAAAATACCTGAAATTACAGAAAAACACACAAACTCATAGTAAAGTCCAGAAATATGATTTTTCCCTAAAAACTAATAATATTCTACTAAAAACTAATTAAAACATACTAAAATCTACATGAAATTACCCGCAAAAAGCGTATAAAATATCCACTCATCACAACACCAAACTTAAACTGTTGCTTGTCCCCAAGAAACTAGATGAATAAAATAGGATAAAAAGAATTTAAGGAGTAATAAAATCTCCGAGTTTTAAGTGAAGCTCAGATTCTAATTTAGATGAGCGGGGCTAGTAGCTTTTTGTTTCTGAACAGTTTTGGCATCTCCCTTTATCCTTTGAAATTCAGAATGATTGGCATCCATAGGAACTCAGAATTCAGATAGTATTATTGATTCTCCTAGTGTAGTATGTTAATTCTTGAACACAGTTACTTTATGAGTCTTGGCCGTGGCCCTAAGCACTTTGTTTTTCAGTATTACCACCGGATACATAAATGCCACAAACACATGACTGGGTGAACCTTTTCAGATTGTGACTCAGCTTTGCTAAAGTCCCCAATTAGAGGTGTCCAGAGCTCTTAAGCACACTCTTTTTGCTTTGGATCACAACTTTAACCACTCAGTCTCAAGCTTTTTACTTGGACCTGCATGCCACAAGCACATGGTTAGGGACAGCTTGATTTAGCCGCTTGATGAGCGGATAATTTGTACGCTTTTTGGCATTGTTTTTAGTATGTTTTTAGTATGTTTTAGTTAGTTTTTAGTATATTTTTATTAGTTTTTAGTTAAAATTCACTTTTCTGGACTTTACTATGAGTTTGTGTGTTTTTCTGTGATTTCAGGTATTTTCTGGCTGAAATCGAGGGACCTAAGCAAAAATCTGATTCAGAGACTGAAAAGGACGGCAAATGCTGTTGGATTCTGACCTCCCTGCAGTCGAAGTGGATTTTCTAGAGCTACAGAAGCCCAATTGGCGCGCTCTCAACGGTGTTGGAAAGTAGACATCCTGGGCTTTCCAGCAATGTATAATAGTCCATACTTTGCCCGTGATTTGATGGCCCAAACTGGCGTTCCAAATCAGCTCAAAACTGCCCGGCGTTAAACGCCGGAACTGGCACAAGAATGGGAGTTAAACGCCCAAACTGGCACAAAAGCTGGCCTTTAACTCCAAGAAGAGTCTCTACATGAAAATGCTTCAATGCTCAGCCCAAGCACACACCAAGTGGGCCCGGAAGTGGATTTTTCTGTCATTTACTCATTTCTGTAAACCTTAGGCTACTAGTTCTTTATAAATAAGACCTTTTGCTATTGTATTTTCATCTTTGGACATCTAGTTCTTAGATCAGATCTTTAGATCTTTGAATCTTTTGATCACGTTTTGGGAGCTGGCCTCACGGCCATGCCTAGACCTTGTTCTTATGTATTTTCAACGGTGGAGTTTCTATACACCATAGATTAAGGTGTGGAGCTCTGCTGTACCTCGATTAATGCAATTACTATTGTTTCTATTCAATTCAGCTTGTTCTTATTCCAAGATATTCATTCGCACTCAAGAACTTGATGAATGTGATGATTATGTGACGCTCATCATCATTCTCACTTATGAATGCGTGCCTGACAGCCACTCCCGTTCTACAAGCAAACAAGGCTTGAATATTTATCTCTTGGATTCTTTAATCAGAATCTTCGTGGTATAAGCTAGAATTGATGGCGGCATTTAAGAGAATCCGGAAGGTCTAAACCTTGTCTGTGGTATTCTGAGTAGGATTCAATGATTGAATGACTGTGACGAGCTTCAAACTTCTGAAGGCTGGGCGTTAGTGACAAACGCTAAA